>NC_086323.1:208152745-208470704 GCF_036172605.1 Pelobates fuscus | reverse complement strand
CCGTGGAGTATTATGGGTAATGGACACTGACATTAAGGATTGGAATTCTCACACAGCACAATGTGCCCGAACTGAGTGAAATCAATCCGCTAATGGCTGCCCTCATCCATCATGGCGCCGGCCGCCTCCGTGACGTCACTTCCTGTCCCCCTCTCCAGCTGGGAGTGACAGTGACATGATGAGAGAGCATTGCCCAGCTACATGGGAGCAGTGTAGTTGCTGTGATTATATATGAATGTAGTGCCATCAGGAGATGTTATTAAAGTGACAGAGAATATTAACCATTTCTGGACATGTTCCTCTTACTAATTACTCACATGGTATTTACCGGATAGGCCGGCAATAGGGGCCACTGGAACCTCTTACCGTATTTATCTACCGGGCATTACATTAACCGGCTCAGCCACAGCAACCTCAACCTTTTTAGCATTTTCAGATTTCCTTTATTGCGGAGATAAATCCCTAATTTGTTATCTGTATGTGGGATTACAGTATTTATGGAGATAGCTACTAAACACGTTTACATGCACACACACTGACAGACATACATATTCCCTCTGTCAGTCCCTACATTGGCTTCCCGTAAGATATAGGACTCAATTTAAAACGGCGCTGTAATGCCGAACTTGCCTTTCTTTAATCGATTCCTCTTCTCGCCCTCTCTCAGGATCTGTTCTTCATTTCTTCCTGTCTACTCTAGTTTTCTTTAAAACATAAGACAAAGTGATACCGGAGAAACTGACGGAAGCAAAGCACAGAGAGATGGACACAGGTTTCTTCAGGAAGGAAGAGATTCTTTATTGGATCACCGATCGGGACTCAGAGGGACTAGCGTCACCAAAATACAGCAAATTCTGAGCCCCGGACAATAGTGCAGGCTCCCTATATAGGCACATAACTCCTCCCATATTAAGCTCCACCCGCACATTCTCTTGACCAATCAACACAAATAAGAATTAACTTCCTGTTTGACCGCATGGCTTGTCCAGCACAATGGAGGAGGGGGAATACTACATCCTGTATTCTTGCACATGCTCCGTACACTACTGATCGTATCTTGCCTCGTGCAACCAACTGATCGATACGTCAGCATATGCACGTACACATGCCACGTGGTAATCTCGGCCTACTAAATTTATTTTTACCGAGATTCCACCACATTCCCCCCTTTGATGCCTCTTGATATTTCACAATTACTTGAGGCATCACTTAACCTTGGTTTGCATACACCGCAAGTTACCATGAACCAGACCAGACTTATCTTATGATGTGAATCTTCAACACTCATCTTCCTGCATTGGTTCTCCCTGATCTAGAGCCTTATACTTATAAATCGCCATTATCTGTGCAGCAGCCTTCCTCTCTGCTATATTTTCTATCAGGCTTTGCACAGACCTAACTACTAAGGGTATAAGACACGGCAGGAGTAGACACAACATTAAAATCAGTAGGACTCCACCTACCACTGCCTTAAGCCCTCCAAACCACTCATACCAGCTACCAAACCAACTACTTGGATTATACCCTTTCCATACCTGAGTAGGCACATGCGCTAGTTTAACCATATGGCTAGTAAGCTCAGCTATTGCTTGCCCTTCGTCATCTATTTGAAGACAGCAATTGCTCAGGTTAAACTTCCCACATACACCTCCCTCTACTGCCAAAAGGTAATCCAAGGCTAATCTATTTTGGTAGACTGCTGTCCTCATCCTGGTGTTATGCTTCGCTAGAAGATTGAGCGCTTGTGATGTTTCGTTGGTGATAATCTCAACCACCGCCTGTAATCTTATAATGCGGTTGAGCATATAAATAGGGGTTCTATAACCAAAGGTACCATCTTCTGCCCACGTGGCTGGCCCATAATAATCTATGATACGCTGGGGAGGCCATTCATTATCTTCCCAGGCGCCTATCTCTATGGGTCCCCTTTTCTTCCTATGATTCACATCATACACTTTAACACCTAAAGTCTCACCTGTTTCAATCGGTAACAAGAAGAAGGATGGTTTGAGCATACCCAACACACATGCCCCTTCCCAGTCCTGTGGCAACTCCGAATAGGCTTTCTTACCACAGATCCAGTACAAATTTGCTGGGGCTCTCCAGGTAGATGTGATGGATAGGTCAAACCACACATCCTTTAAATTGGCGTATCTAGCAAACGGGTTAGATGGTTCTGAGACATTTGAAGCCGACCACCAAGTTGTATTCTTTGTATCATCATCATAAGCTTTTTGCCCTAGACAAGTTAATTCTCCTACAGAAGTATTATACATTATTCCTTTCCTTGCTATGCAAACATAACCTATGATGGAGGTCTTTAATCTCCACTCAGATTTACCTCTAACACTCATATGATAATCGGTTTGTGTAGATATTAATTGGTCAACTGCCTCAGAACCAGACATTACCTCCTTTGCTTCCCAAGGCCATTGGTCTCCCATGTTAGTACCTCCACACACATAGCAGTTGGTAACATTAAGACTACCGGCAATACTTTCAGCTAAATCGATGAACAGGTTTTTAGCATTATGGGGGATCTTATTATCTATACTCATCTCTTCATAAAAGGAATGGTATACTTGATGAGTTTGGGAGGATACCGTATCAGTCTCTATCCCTATAAACAATATTGTCCCAGGATCTAAACCCGTCCCGTATATTTGAAACCCAAATAAATTGCCATATTTGTCTAAGAATTTATCGGGGTTATTTATAAGTATATGGATGGGATTACATTCCATAGACTTACAATATGGGCTAGTCGGCAACTTAGTCACTATCATGTCTTTGTCTACTGTCTGTCCCCAAGTCGCCCACCCCACACAAGACCAATATGGGCAGAAGTTATAGTCTTTATTTGGGCATCTAGGACTCACATATTTATTTTTACTACTGGGACAAATATATTTATCATTAGACCCATACGTCCTCTCCCATCTAAGATCCCCACATACATTCCACGGCTTTCTACCACTCGATATCGCTTTACACGCATCAAATAGCAGAACACCCGAAGAATGTACGGATTCTAACACCGTCTTATTAATTAGGGTCCCCTGAGGATCTCCATTCCTGAGAGTCAACCAAATTGTACGAGGTTGATACTCCGGACTGAAGCACTTAGGTTCTCCTACTCCTAAATGGCACACACTATAGTCTATATTTAAGTACCTACATCTCGATACATCTCCTTTACACTCGTATTGTGAATGCCAAATTAGGGTTTGGGAAATATGGTTACCTGTTCTCGTAGTCTTAATGCATACCTCACAGCTAGGAGTGTCGGTACCTCTACCTTCCTGAATATAAAAACACATATAAATAAACACTATCAAAAACACATCTTTCGCCGTCATCCTCAGTCTTCGTCCGTGCGAAGGCACCTCAGCTTCCAGGATGTAAGGGCTGCAGGGAATGGAGTTCTGCTCGTCTTCACAGGAGTCCCTTCGAGACTTTCCCTGGCTTATAAACTATACGTCGGTGGGCGGACAGGCTTTATTATGGCCTTCTCACTCACGCACCAAATCCCAAAAATAATAAAATTTGTAATCCACAATAGTTCCTCGTTACTCCGACTGAGTAGTGCGTTTTAACCGGATCTTGCAGGGATTCTCTGGATCTGCTGTAACTTGCCAAGAATCGACTGCTGCTGGTTTAACCCTGGAGTGATGTATCCACGGAGTCACTTCGGCTACTTTTATCGCTGTAGGGGTAGACAAAAGAACAACATAAGGACCTCTCCACTTGGGCCCTAACGGTACATTATTCCACTCTTTAATCCACACTTGATCTCCTGGATGATAACTATGAACAGGGGGATAAATATTCACAGGTAATCTATCTTGTACCCATTTCTGTACCTCCTCCATAGTCTTACCCAACTCTACAACCTGCTGCCGGGTAATTCCTTCTCCCAAATGACTCAAATCCCCCCTTAAGTTACCAAGTACGGGAGGTGGTCGCCCATACATGATTTCAAAAGGAGAGAGGCCCATCCTTCTGGTAGGGGTACTGCGGATTCGCAATAGAGCTATGGGTAAGAGAACGTTCCACTTAAGTTGGGTTTCCTGACACATTTTAGCCAACTGATTCTTAATAGTTCTATTCATTCTCTCTACCTTACCAGAGCTCTGGGGTCTATATGCAGTATGAAGCCTCCACTTTATACCAAGCATATGAGTCAGTTGTTGTAGGCACTGATGAACACCCCGCCCGGAATTAAAGCAAGCAGGTTATATGGATTGGGTACAACTGGATGTATACTAACAACCGCATCATTGACTGCTCTCAAGTCCTGCACAGGTCGATACTCATCTGTACCGGGCTTTTGAACAGGCAGCAATGGGGTGTTCCAGGGGGAAGTACAGAATTTTAGGATACCATACCGTATGAACTTATCCAGATAGGATTGGATGTTCTTCTTAGCCTTCTGCGGGATGTGGTATTGTCTTAGGCTCACTGGATAAACCCCAAGTTTTAGTTCAATTTTTATAGGTGGAATATTGCGGGCCAGTCCTGGTGGGTTGTTCTCTGCCCAAACTCCTGGTATGTTAAATAATGTCTCATCACTCCTAGGGTTTTGGCTAGTCAACACTGTATAAAGTCGCCACTCTTCTTCCTTTGGTACGGATAATGTCATGATACCTGAAGGTCCATTAAACTTTAAGGATGTTGTTCCATTTGGCAGGAACGTAATCTGCGCTTGTAATTTTGATAGCATATCACGTCCCAACAATTGGACTGGACATTCAGGCATATAAAGGAATTGATGTTTTACTACGTGGCCTCCCAATGTACAGAGTCGACTTTTAAGAACCGGTTTTTCAGCACTTCTTCCAGTTGCTCCTATCACAGTAATAGTCCTTCCAGATGGAGGAGCAACTAGATTAGTCACCACTGAATGTTCAGCACCAGTGTCGATCATGAACGCACTCCTTTTTCCCCCTATTGATACATCGACCATAGGCTCCGCTCGACCAAGGGGGATGGAGCCCGGTCGGTATCAATAGTCCTCCATGACCGTGTCAGCCAATCCTACAAAGTCCCTACCTTCTCTATCGCGGGACCTTTGCGCTGCTGGAATATACCTGTCTTCCCTAACACTTCCTCTGTTCCCATTACTCCCTCCGGGGCCTCCTCTACCTCTCGCTCTGCCTCTAAAGTTTCCGTAACCTGTCCTAGGTCTATCTCTCTCACACTGTTCTCTTCGAGGACACTCATTTCTCCAATGCCCTTCTTCCCTACAGTATGCGCACTGATTTCTACTTAGAGGTTCCTCATTCCATCTACTATCGCCTCTATCTGGGCCCCGTCTGTTACAAATCGCTATTTGTAACTGGCCCTTTAAATGAGAAATTGCCCTGCTTCCCTGGATTGTGGAGAAGCATGTTTGCCAGCCTCCTGCCTCATGACTATGGCCCCTGGAAGATTGTGCCCCTGAAAACTTATTAACATTTATTGGGTGTGTATGGCCCTTTAAGAACCGTCTGGGGACATATTGTGACTTTGCTGAACAATGTCCCTTTAAGACTATGTCCCCAGACCTGTAAAATAACTTGCCCCTGGCTCTCTCCCACTTGGTTCAGTAAATAGGGCTTACTGAACCAAGTACCACACAGGCGGACCACCCAGAAGCTAAAGTGTGCAGGCAATTTACCTCCCAGGCTGTGAGGTTACTGCCGGTCAATTGCACGTGGCGGCGGCCATCTTGGTTTCCTCGAATGCGGTCAGCGGTGTATGCTAAAGATTCTGTGGAACTGAAATCGGCTACACATTTTGCCGAACACCGCTGACCCTTACCTTCTCCCATACTGAACTTGCAGCTCCAGAGACTAAGTCCCTTTCGAAATGGGACTTAGTCGTTTTTTCGCATGAAATTGACCGACCGCACAGCCCAAATCTATGGAACTGTTTTGGGCAGGAAATTGTGCTTGCGGTCGGTCATAAAGGACTTCCAGCTAACTTTTGATCCACTGGAGGGATTTGGCTGATTTTTGGAAGTGTTTATGTCTGATGTATGCTGAGTGGTGTTCCAGGGGGAAGTACAGAATTTTAGGATACCATATGTAACTTTTATTGAAATTGAATGTATGGTTTTAAAGTTACAGTGTGTATGTGAAAACTGTATTTTTATTGTATGTTATAATTGGTTTAACTGTTTATCTGAGGGGAGGGAACCTGTGGGCTTTACTATGCTGTTATTGGTTAATTTCATCCTCCCCCTGGGAGTGTCCTGTGTGTACCTTATCCTAATAAAAAGCAGGCTGGGTGTTCCAGTCCTCAGACCTCTTCTGACCCTCAATACGTAGCCTTGTCTCGTTATTGGAGGGAACTGCTATATCACACTGGGGATTGCTATGCGCTGCATATTCCCCTGAGCTCTTAATCACTTAGCTCTTTTAAGAGCTTGTTCCGGATACGCTCTCCTGGAGGAGAGGTCTTCCCCACACGGTCCTGGAGGACAGAAGCCGATCCAGGGTGGAAGGAAGACGGCGCGGCTCCAGTTAAGCTACGGCGGTTGTGGAGCCTGCGGTGGTTGTGGTGTCGTCTGCAGTGCTTGGAGTCCTCTGAGAGCGCTAGGAGCATCCATCAACGGAGGGTACTCGGTCGGGGTACACGGAGCTCCGTTACAGTGGTGGCAGCGGTGGGATGGCGTCCTAGTGCGAGGAGAAGCAGCTCAGAGACACTGGTAACGTTTGGAGTTACAATTGAGGGCAACGCTAGCCATTGGGCAGCGCCCCTGGCTACAACAGGATGGAATCAGCTGGTTTGCGGACAGCGTTCCATGATGAGGAGGAGAAGGAGGCCGCAGATTACAGGGATGCAGCCAGAAGGGAACTCTGGTATGATGCCCTGGAAGATGCCCAGTGGCGGCGAGGTGAGGACCTCCCCAGTGATGAGCAGCGGCTACCGAAGCGTGTGGCAATGCGAATATGTCTATTGGGGGAGCAGCCCCTAGATGAGTGGGTGGCAAGACTGGAGACCCTGGTATGGCGAGAGATCGGGCTAGACAACGCATACCAGGCCCTCTGGTGGCATACCATTCGACTTACTCCCTGGACGGCCGAGCACGACCTACCGGAGGGGGATGATTATGATGGTCCTGGTCTACTTCAGGATGCCATGGAGGAGGATCTTGATTTCGGCAGCACGGAGGAGTCTAGGTTTTGGGACATCTACGACTACCGGATGGGCATGTATGTCTGGGCTGACGAACGCGAGGTGAGAGAAGACATGACCCACCTGGTAACAAGGGAGTGGGAGCTGGAGCAAGACTACCTACACCTGCTCAGCTCCGTGCAGCCCCAACCTACCCGACAAGCAGAACCAGGTCTAGAGCCCTTCAGCTGGAAGGATATCGTAGAGGTTTACTGGGAAGATCCCCAACCCCAGAGTGAGTGTCAGGGAGCCGAAGGTGCCGTCCTTCCCCCCCAGCAGCAGTGTGTCCTACAGAGAGCAGAGACAGTTGGTCCCTCTCTACAGCAACAGGACAATGGTAAGGGAGTGGAGACAGGCGGTCTCCCGCTCCAGCGGCAGTGTGTACCCCAGGGGGCCGAAGGTGCCGTCCTTCCCCCCCAGCAGCAGTGTGTCCTACAGAGAGCAGAGACAGTTGGTCCCTCTCTACAGCAACAGGACAATGGTAAGGGAGTGGAGACAGGCGGTCTCCCTCTCCAGCGGCAGTGTGTACCCCAGGGGGCCGAAGGTGCCGACCTTCCCCCCCAGCAGCAGTGTGTCCTACAGAGAGCAGAGACAGTTGGTCCCTCTCTACAGCAACAGGACAATGTTACGGGAGTGGAGACAGGCGGTCTCCCTCTCCAGCGGCAGCCTGTGTTTCCGGGAAAGGAGCACAGCACCCCCTCTCCCCAGCGGCAGCTTACCCTAACAAGGGGAGACACCAATCCCCCAGACGGCGCAGATGGGACCGTGGTCTCTGTGCCTGACCTACAGGGATGCTGGACAGCCTTTCCAGATCCCCAACTACCCTCACCGGGACACCCAGAGGAGGGGGTAAGTACAAATTCCCCTCCCCAGGTAACTCCTAGCGTGGCACCAGAGTTAACAGAGGCAATGTTAACCCCTACTGACGTCCATGTTCCCTTGGCTACTGAGCCGGACTATGTCCCAAGCATCCCAGCAGACGAGCTGGCAGCTGGGCAGAGTGCAGTCGGCCTCTGCCCTACCTTTGTCCCTGGTCCAGAGCCGGATGTCCCGCAGGCTACCCCAGCCGAAGAGCTGGCAGCTGGGCAGAGTGCAGTCGGCCTCTGCCCTACCTTTGTCCCTGGTCCAGAGCCTGATGTCCTGCAGGCTACCCCAGCAGAAGAGCTGGCAGCTGGGCAGAGTGCAGTCGGCCTCTGCCCTACCTTTTTCCCTGGTCCAGAGCCTGATGTCCTGCAGGCTACCCCAGCAGAAGAGCTGGCAGCTGGGCAGAGTGCAGTCGGCCTCTGCCCTACCTTTTTCCCTGGTCCAGAGCCTGATGTCCTGCAGGCTACCCCAGCAGAAGAGCTGGCAGCTGGGCAGAGTGCAGTCGGCCTCTGCCCTACCTTTTTCCCTGGTCCAGAGCCTGATGTCCTGCAGGCTACCCCAGCAGAAGAGCTGGCATCTGGGCAGAGTGCAGTTGGCCTCTGCCCTTCAAGTACCCTCGGCATGTGGCCTCATTACCACAGCCAAATACCCAGGTGCAGTGACTGTGTGTTGTGGGTGGGCTGTTCCTGTACTTTGATGTTGTGGGGGGGCTACTCGGACATCTGTTTATTGTGGGTTGGTGGATCGACTAACGGAGGCACTGACCGACAGAAGGTCAGGTGCCTGGTTAGTCTTCCCCCCAAAGGGGAGATGTGTTACAAATCGCTATTTGTAACTGGCCCTTTAAATGAGAAATTGCCCTGCTTCCCTGGATTGTGGAGAAGCATGTTTGCCAGCCTCCTGCCTCATGACTATGGCCCCTGGAAGATTGTGCCCCTGAAAACTTATTAACATTTATTGGGTGTGTATGGCCCTTTAAGAACCGTCTGGGGACATATTGTGACTTTGCTGAACAATGTCCCTTTAAGACTATGTCCCCAGACCGGTAAAATAACTTGCCCCTGGCTCTCTCCCACTTGGTTCAGTAAATAGGGCTTACTGAACCAAATATTACACAGGCGGACCACCCAGAAGTTTAAGTGTGCAGGCAATTTACCTCCCAGGCTGTGAGGTTACTGCCGGTCAATTGCACGTGGCGGCGGCCATCTTGGTTTCCTCGAATGCGGTCAGCGGTGTATGCTAAAGATTCTGTGGAACTGAAATCGGCTACACATTTTGCCGAACACCGCTGACCCTTACCTTCTCCCATACTGAACTTGCAGCTCCAGAGACTAAGTCCCTTTCGAAATGGGACTTAGTCGTTTTTTCGCATGAAATTGACCGACCGCACAGCCCAAATCTATGGAACTGTTTTGGGCAGGAAATTGTGCTTGCGGTCGGTCATAAAGGACTTCCAGCTAACTTTTGATCCACTGGAGGGATTTGGCTGATTTTTGGAAGTGTTTATGTCTGATGTATGCTGAGTCTGAATATGTAACTTTTATTGAAATTGAATGTATGGTTTTAAAGTTACAGTGTGTATGTGAAAACTGTATTTTTATTGTATGTAATAATTGGTTTAACTGTTTATCTGAGGGGAGGGAACCTGTGGGCTGTACTATGCTGTTATTGGTTAATTTCATCCTCCCCCTGGGAGTGTCCTGTGTGTACCTTATCCTAATAAAAAGCAGGCTGGGTGTTCCAGTCCTCAGACCTCTTCTGACCCTCAATACGTAGCCTTGTCTCATTATTGGAGGGAACTGCTATATCACACTGGGGATTGCTATGCGCTGCATATTCCCCTGAGCTCTTAATCACTTAGCTCTTTTAAGAGCTTGTTCCGGATACGCTCTCCTGGAGGAGAGGTCTTCCCCACACGGTCCTGGAGGACAGAAGCCGATCCAGGGTGGAAGGAAGACGGCGCGGCTCCAGTTAAGCTACGGCGGTTGTGGAGCCTGCGGTGGTTGTGGTGTCGTCTGCAGTGCTTGGAGTCCTCTGAGAGCGCTAGGAGCATCCATCAACGGAGGGTACTCGGTCGGGGTACACGGAGCTCCGTTACACCGTCTATCTACGCCTGCGATCGCTACCGCTAGCATATCAGCCTTTTTACGCATCTTGCGCTCTTCCTCTTTCTTACTTTCTGTTTCCCTATTCATATAAACCTTATTCGCTACCTCCATTAGTTGGGTGATTGACATACCTGCAAACCCTTCTAACTTTTGTAGCTTGCGCTTAATATCTCCGTAAGCTTGGCTGACAAAGGCGGAGTTCACCATTCGGGAATTGTCTGCGTGTTCCGGATTAAAGGGGGTATACAAGTGGTAAGCCTCCAATAATCGGTCATAAAAGACACTGGGCGCTTCATCGCTTTTCTGAATCACCTCAACTGTCTTCGACATGTTAATGGCTTTCTTTCCTCCGGCTTTCATGCCAGCAATTATAGCGTCTCTATAGGCTCTGAGTTGAACCATATCAGCACCATTTACATTCCAATCTGGATCGGTGTTGGGATAATGTGTTGCAGCCCATGCTGATGGATTGGCTTGGTTTAAAGTACGGGCTTTATCCTCTAGTGCTTTAATGGCCGCTTGGTTAATCCTTGTCCTTTCCTCATTGTTGAATAAAGTCATTAATAACTGCTGGCAATCAGCCCATGTCGGGTTATGTGTCTGTACTATTGAGGTGAACAGATCAGTCATAGCTTGTGGTTTCTCAGTATACGAGGAATTGTGGGTCTTCCAATTTAAAAGATCGGTTGTCGTGAATGGGACATATACAAAGACTGGGTCAGCATGTGCCATTTGGCCTGCGGCATCGATATAGGCTGACCCAGGATTCAGACGAAGAGGCATCTGATAGTGTTTTAATTGTTGGGCACCGGTCAACTGTCGGGTCTGTATGGGGCTACGTGGAGGGGCGTCAGTCATAGGTTCCAGTCGGGGAGAAATAGGGTATGGGGATGTGGGAGCTTGGTTTTGGGAAAAGGTTGTAAATAAAACACTTCGAGCCGAGCTAGATGAAGCTTGACCGGAAGTCTGAAGTGGCGCCAAATCAGGATATTCGTTTTTAATGGGGGTTGGTTCTGATTCCGGAAGGGGAGATTTAGTACGAGGGGGGGTAGATCCTGTACTGGAGGAGGAAGCGGAAGTGGATGAGGGTAATGAGGGGAGGGTTGCAGGACTTCCTGCATTTGCGTCACTTCCTCTTAACGGAAAGTAAGGGGGCGGTAAAGGGATCTCGGACTCAGGGGGCGTGTCCAAAATGGGCCTAACACCAGTCCTAGTGGACGAACAAGTCCTAGCTACCATGAGGCGACACTGCTCCTCGTGGCATGTCTGGAGCCATTTTGGCGAGTCATTTACGGCCTGTCTCCAACAATCAATATAAGGAAACTGGCCGTAAAGTTCAGGCCTACCCGATACAGCCACGTGTAAACGCTGTACCAGAGTTGGATCCAAACTGCCACGTGGCGGCCATGCCGCAACCAAAGTAGGCCACTCCCTAGAACACAAAGTGACCAAACGTACAGGAGACATTTTAACCCCAAAATCACAAGTTTTGAATCCCTTTTTAAAATTCTTCACCATACAACCTAAGGGATCCGGAATCGTTGACTGCGACGCACCCATACTTAACAATGGAACGTCGTCGACAACGAATACTATACACGCGTACTATTCAACAGTCACACCCGTTTCCTCTGGCAACAGCACCACGTGGTACGGTTACCAAGTGAAACGTACACAATAACAATAAACACTCAGGGAATTCCCGTACACACACAGCTGTTACACCAGTCACTAGATAATCAATATTATGCCCTTTGGCGTAACTATACAGTCACCCACGCTATAATTCTCTATATACGAATTACCCGTCTATAACACACCCCAGTAACATCGTCTTTTACAAATAGCTGTTACAGTACGGTTAGCATAGGTCAAAGCACAAGTTAAGGTCACAATACAATTATTAGTGGTTATGGTGTTAAACATGCAATGGACGACAATGATTAGTACTTATATACAGTGTCAGTAAATATACAGGGTTATGGTACCGTGCACTATAATACAGCAACACACTATTAACACTCTCGCTAGACGGCTGAGCTCGCGCTATCTAACAAGATATACACTTTACTAAGCAATCTTTAACACATTTACAATTCCCAACTAAACTATTGGCCAGTACCTTGATGGACTACCTAAAAACAATCTACATACGTTTTGGTTAGCCACACTGCCCAATCACCACATATATAGCGAGCTAGAGGACCGAATTTACACAGACGCCTCTTAGTCGCACTATCAAAAGTCTAGTGGGTTCCAAATTTACACGCCTTCCCACTTAGCCCAGATAGGATGAGAGCTAGCGAACCGAATTTACACAGACGCCGCTTAGTCTCCCGGTCCCTCCGACCTAGCGAACAAAATATACACCCTAGAACGCTAGTCTAGACAAGACACCGGTGTCCGGCTAGGGCTATTTACACCAGAGCCCCGCCTGACTAACAAAATCAAACGGTCTGACTAAAGAGCGTTCGATCGAGCGGTGCGCCTTCGCTCCTTCCCTCCGACAGAGGGGGCAGATACACAGATTCAAAACCCCTTTGGGCCTACCGCACAATCGGTATACCCCTAGTGGGTCCTGCCATCTAAAACAGCAGTTGTCTTACCTCCTCGTTCCTGAACCTGAGTTCACACTCATCGACGGGGACACCCCAGCACTTCTCACGTAGAGGCCGATGATCTCCTGGACAACAGACCAGTGGCGCCGAGACGAAGGGAGGTCCACGCAGAAGTTCAGGGGTGCAGCCGTAGAGAATGTGGGCAAAGATAGACCGTCTCACGCCTCTGCCTCTCAGCTACCGTTGAACGATGAGCTTCCCGGCCAATGCACCAAATGATACCGGAGAAACTGACGGAAGCAAAGCACAGAGAGATGGACACAGGTTTCTTCAGGAAGGAAGAGATTCTTTATTGGATCACCGATCGGGACTCAGAGGGACTAGCGTCACCAAAATACAGCAAATTCTGAGCCCCGGACAATAGTGCAGGCTCCTTATATAGGCACATAACTCCTCCCATATTAAGCTCCACCCGCACATTCTCTTAACCAATCAACACAAATAAGAATTAACTTCCTGCTTGACCGCATGGCTTGTCCAGCACAATGGAGGAGGGGGAATACTACATCCTATATTCTTGCACATGCTCCGTACACTACTGATCGTATCTTGCCTCGTGCAACCAACTGATCGATACGTCAGCATATGCACGTACACATGCCACGTGGTAATCTCGGCCTACTAAATTTATTTTTACCGAGATTCCACCACAAAAGTAGGGGCTATTTGTCTTATGGAGGTTTCCTACGTCTGACCATATCTGACCAGCGGAGGAGCAAAGTGTGCTTCATTTCCGGTGGTCAGAGAAATTGTCCTACAATCCTTAGCTCTCCTCCCTGTTCCCGTGATGCTTCCTTTCACTTTTCCCCAACGTCCTGCATTTAGACGGAATGCTGGCAAAACTACCGAATTGCGCCCTAACAGAATGAGAACAGTTTGTTAATTCGTGGTAGGACACAATTCAGGACTTGTTCGTATCGGAATTTGAATGAATGAATCCTATTCCGATCCTATTTGTGCAGCTATATCTTGCAGCTGCTTAGTAGATAACTCCCTAATTCCCACGGTATCAGGGGGCTATCTACCAAAAGGCTGAAAGACTTAAATTGGTGTTTCAGACAAATTTACTAATACTAAGTAAAGATGACTTTGTATGAGTAAATTCTGCCCCTACTCGCTATACTGTGGCTGCTAACTGTATAAAAAAAAAGAAAAACATGTCCCGCACCAGTGCAGCACAAGTGGGCGCTTTAAAACTGAAGGGGGGACCTATTGCTCCCCCCGGCCCCCACCCCTGAGCGGCGGATGGGGGCCCTAAAGTAAAAAAAGGGGAAGGGGAGGACAATAGGTCCCCCCCGCTTATTTTACTGGCATTTAGGGCCCACATCTGCCACTCAGGGGTGGGGGCAAGAGGTCCCCCCTTCAGTTTAAAATCCCCAACTCGCGCAGCTCGGGAGGGGGGAACACGTTTTGTTTTGGTTTTTGGTTTTTTTAACAGTGAGTAGCCACAGGCTGCTCACTGTTTTTTTTTTTTTTTTAATATTCTTTATTAAACATTGAAGAATAAACATGTTGTACAGTCTGTAACATTGACATGAAATTATTAACTATATGCTTACATTTTGAGTCTAGTAGCTCTGTATTAATTTTATTCAGCAGTGTGTATTTTTTATATTTTTAGTAAAACAAAATAACCCTCGAGAAAGAGAGAAAGAAAAAATAAATAAAAGAAACCCGCACCTCTCTATCTAAATATAACCTTCCCTATGGTATATGCCTTCCAGGGTTCCCAGACCTTGCTAAAGATATGGTGAGAATGTCTTACTCTTGAGGTTAGATCGCCCATTATATAGTTTTCTTGAATCTTTAATTCAACCTCTCTCATTGATGGTAGATCTAGTTTTAGCCAACTAGCAGCTATTCTTCTACGTGCTGCCAGTGAGATTAAAAATATTAGTTTTTGCGAATGACTAGGTATTCCTACTATTGGTTTTGATAATAAGAATGTCCAAGGGTAAAGTTCTATGTTTTCCTGTATTATCGTCGAGGCTAGTTTTTTAATTTTGGGGCATTTCCACCACATATGAATATATGTCCCTTGTTGGCCACATCCCCGCAAGCATAAATCAGTCGGGTTTTTACCAATTTTATATATATAAAGGCACATTGAGGAAGACCATCGGAGAGAGAGCAACTGCTAAAATACCATTACATAGCCGCAAACAGATATTTTAAGCTGCTGGTGCCTCTGGTCTTGCAACTCTGCATAAACCTTCTATTCGGCCACCACTAACCAATGCTCACAAGCAGAAACGTCTGCATTGGGCAGAAAAATACATGAAGACTAATTTTCAAACAGTCCTGTGCACTGATGACTGCCGTGCAACCCTAGATGGTCCAGATGGATGGAGTAGTGGATGGTTGGTGGAGGGCCACCCTGTTCCAATAAGGCTGCGACGTCAACAAGGAGGTGGTGGAGTCATGTTTTGGGGCGGAATCACGGTATGAGAGCTGGTCGGCCTCTTTAGGGTACCTGAAAGTGTAAAGATGACCTCTGCAAAGTATGTGGAGTTTCTGAGTGACCACTTTCTTCCCTGGTACAGAAGGAAGAACTATGCTTTCCGTAACAAAATCATCTTCATGCATGACAATGCACCATCTCATGCTGCAAAGAATACCTCTGAATGAATGGCTGCTATGGGGATAAAAGGAGAGAAAGTCATGGTGTTGACTCCATCCTCCCCTGACCTCAATCCTATTGAGAACCTTTGGAGCATCCTCAAGCAAAAGATATATGAGGGTGGGAGGCAGTTTACATCCAAACACCAGCTCTGGGAGGCTATTCTGACATCTTGCAAACAAATTCAAGCAGAAACTGTCCAAAAACTCACAAGTTCAATGGATGCAAGACTTGTGAAGCTGTTATCAAATAAGGGGTCCTATGTTAAAATGTAACGTGACCTGTTAAAATGTTTAAAAAGTTAAAATGCTGTTATAAGTTTAATTGAAATAGCTTTTTCAGTAAATATGCTGCAAACCCCAGAAATGACAATTTTCAGTTGTTTACAACCTATAAAGTGTTTTGAAACTTACTGTGTGTAATCATTTGGAACAGTGCATTTGTAGTGGAACCCCTTTGTTGGCTGTCCCCCCTTTATTGTTGTATTGCCCTCACCTACCTTACCTTGTCCCTAAAGACAGATGCTGTCCTTGGCCCTTTAAAGACTTTTGGAGCAGGATTACAACTTTGAAAAATCGTTGTCGAAGTGGACATTTCGGGACTTCGACACGTGTTCGCGGCCATTTTAATTCCTGAACAGCGGTGTTTTGCCGTCGAGTGTCTGGAACTAAAATCGGACACTTGAGTAGGCAAACACCGCTGAGACCTCCAGACTTCCACAATTTCTTACCGATCCTACCGAACGCCCCGCCGTTCGGTACAAAGACTCAGTTACCTATGAGGATTCATCCGAACCTCTGTATAACTCTGGATGGCAAGCCGTTCGGGACTTTTAACCCACGAACAGAGACCGACCGCAAGGCCAAAACTTATGGAACTATATTCGGCTATTTTGCCTGTGTGGTCGGTCCCATAAGTCCCATAACTCCCGAACCCTTTATCCGAATGGGCTGATTTTCACATATGTTGTTCCCCCAGACTAGGGCTATCTTGGGGATACTGGATTTATGGATGTACCTCAAGTATTTGGGGTACATCCAAAAGTCGGGAAAAACTTTGTACATGTTAATTATGTTAACTGGTTATCTGAGGGGAGGGAATCTGTGGGTTGCAACTGTTATACTATTGGCTATTTTATAACTACCCTGTGGGCGGTCTTATATGTGTAAGATGGTCATAAAAACCAGGCTGGGTGTGCCAGTCCTGCAGTTCTACTCCTGATACTGTGTATCGTCCAGTTATTGGGAAGGTGATGGGATATCCTTGGATTATATTGCTGATCGTGCTATTTACCCTGTTGGATTTGCTACTTGTTCCTGCATCCTCTGGATATAGGTGGAGTTTAGCTGTGAGAAATCAGCTCTCCGCTACATTGGTTGGCAGCGTTGGGATTCAGACCCACAGAGGAGCAAGTACCAGGAAAGGCGACAGCACTAATGGATCAAGGAGGGAGATTGACTACACAACCCTAAAACGATCCACTTTAAAAGACCTACTGGAAGCAAGGGGTATCTCAGCCAGCAATAAGACCAAGGCGGTTCTGGTTGCAGAAGTCATGGCTGAATACAGAGCAGAAGAGGGTCCGGGTTTGGTACAAGCCAACCCAGCAGAGGAACCAGGACGGTTGGAATTCCAGCGAGAACTGCAATTTCGGCTGTCATTTTATGAGGAAAAGCCAACCCCAGAGATTCTTTCCAGAACCATAACAGAAGTACAGGAGTTTGTACTAAGGTTAAAGAGCCAGCAAACCCCAGAGAGGAACCAGACAGTCCACACGGTACAGGAAAACAAGCCAAAGATACCGTATCAGGCTTTTAAAACGTATGTAGAAGCCGAGGAAGAGATGCCTTTCTAGAGGACTTCGAAAGACTGTGCCACCTACATAAAATAAATACAGAGCAGCAGAAGCCTACCGCACGGTACCCAATGGAGAAGTAAGGAATTACCACCGGGTTAAAGAGGTTATACTGGAAATTTTCGGTGCGCGAACGGCGAACGGGAATGTAACGGAGCTCCGTGCACTCCGACCGAGTACCCTCCGTTGATGGATGCTCCTAGCGCTCTCAGAGGACTCCAAGCACTGCAGATGACACCACAACCACCGCACGCTCCACAACCGCCGTAGCTTAACTGGAGCCACGCCGTCTTCCTTCCACCCTGGAATGAACCTCCAGCATTCAGGACCGTGTGGGGAAGACCTCTCCTCCAGGAGAGCATATCCGGAACAAGCTCTTAAAAGAGCTAAGTGATTAAGCTCAGGGGAATATGCAGAGCATAGCAATCCCCAGTGTGATACAGCAATTCCCTCCAATAACGAGACGAGGCTACGTTTTGAAGGGTCAAGAAGAACTGAGGACTGGAACACCCAGCCTGCTTTTTATTAGGAAAGGGTACACACAGGACACTCCCAGGGGGAGGATGAAATTGACCAATCACATGCATGGTAACACCCCCACGTCTCCTCCCCTCAGATAAACACATAACATAATTAAAACGTACATTATTTTACCCAAGTTCTGGATGTACCCCCAAAACAGTGGGTACAGCTTTAAGTCTGGTATCCCCAGATAGCCCTTGTTCAGGGGAACAATCTGTCCAAAAATCAGCCCATTCAGATGAATAGTTCGGGAGATACAGAGCTCCAAAGTTTTGACCGACCGCACAGACCAACTAGTCTCCGGTCTCCGTTCGCATGAACAAAAGATACGAAATTCTTGCCATCCATTCGCATCTCCGTGATCGCTAGAATTCCCATACTAAGTTAAGTATAACTACCGAACGGCCGGTCGTTCGGTAGTTTCCGTACGAAGTTCTGGATGTCTGGAGGTCTTAGCGGTATTCGCCTGTTTGCGCTTCCGATTTTAGTTCCATGCGTTCACAGGCAAACACCGCTGTTCGTACGCAAGATGGCCGCGAACACGTGTAAGTCCCGAAATGGCGGCCATCTATTCGGTACACAAAGGATTCGTATAGAATCATACGAACGGTTTTACTACCGAATCCCAACAAGGCATTTAAACATATTTTATGTGTCCATAGTCTCTGTACAGCCCATTTAAAGAGCCACAGACAGCACAATGAAAATTCATTTAAGCCCAGATATAGTTTTAACGTGCAATATAGTCCAGGACCATAGTCGCAGGGGAGGAGGCAGGCAAGCAGGCCTCTCCAGGACAAAGTGGCGAAGGGCACTTCGTCACAGGGAACTTCCGCAAACGTTCGTGAACCGGCGAACCGGGCGAACCGCCATTGACTTCAATGGGCAGGCGAATTTTAAAACCCACAGGGACTCTTTCTGGCCACAAAAGTGATGGAAAAGTTGTTTCAAGGGGACTAACACCTGGACTGTGGCATGCCGGAGGGGGATCCATGACAAAACTCCCATGGAAAATTACACAGTTGATGCAGTCTGGTTTTAATCCATAAAGGGCAGAAATCAACTAACATTCATAAATCACAATGGATATGGATTGACACCTGACATATGACATATTGACGCCTTGACATATGGATTGACACCTGTCCTCAGGGACCCTGATACACACTGACACAGAGCAGAATAGGGACTATTCCTCCTACATCGGGTCACTTGGCAGATATGGATTGACACCTATCCTAAGGATCCCTGATACACACTGACACAGAGCAGAATAGAGACTGTTCCCCCTACATAGGGTCACTTGGCAGATATGGATTGACACCTGTCCTCAGAGACCATGATACACACTGACACAGAGCAGAATAGAGACTGTTCCCTCTACATAGGGTCACTTGGCAGATATGGCGTGGTCGTGGGAGGATGACTTTCACCTCTTCCTCTGTTAGATTCCCGTTGTGCTGTGACATCACCCTTATACGCTGTGTAAAGCATACTTTTTAATTTATTTAGCAAATGCTGCATCCTTTCCGACTTGTAATTCAGTAACATTTCCACCACTGTCTGCTTATACCGGGGGTCTAGTAGCGTGGACACCCAGTACAGGTCGTTCTCCTTCAGCCTTTTTATACGAGGGTCCCTCAACAGGCACGACAGCATGAAAGACCCCATTTGCACAAGGTTGGATGCCGAGCTACTCGTTTCCCGTTCCTCCTCCTCACACAGAGCAGAATAGGGACTGTTCCCCCTACATAGGATCACTTGGCAGATATGGATTGACACCTGTCCTCAGGGACCCTGATACACACTGACACAGAGCAGAATAGGGACTGTTCCCCCTACATAGGGTCAATTGGCAGATATGGATTGACACCTGTCCTCGGGGACCCTGATACACATGGACACAGAGCAGAATAGGGACTGTTCCTCCTACATAGGGTCACTTAGCAGATATGGATTGACACCTATCCTAAGGATCCCTGATACACACTGACACAGAGCAGAATAGAGACTGTTCCCCCTACATAGGGTCACTTGGCAGATATGGATTGACACCTATCTTAATGATCCCTGATACACACTGACACAGAACAGAATAGAGACTGTTCCCCCTACATAGGGTCACTTGGCAGATATGGACTGACACCTATCCTAAGGATCCCTGATACACACTGACACAGAGCAGAATAGAGACTGTTCCCCCTACATAGGGTCACTTGGCAGATATGGCGTGGTCGTGGGAGGAGGAGGATGACTTTCACCTCTTCCCCTGTTAGATTCCCGTTGTGCTGTGACATCACCCTTATACGCTGTGTAAAGCATACTTTTTAATTTATTTGCAAATGCTGCATCCTTTCCGACTTGTAATTCGGTAACATTTCCGCCACTGTCTGTTTATACCGGGGGTCTAGTAGCGTGGACACCCAGTACAGGTCGTTCTCCTTCAGCCTTTTTATACGAGGGTCCCTCAACAGGCACGACAGCATGAAAGACCCCATTTGCACAAGGTTGGATGCCGAGCTACTCATTTCCCGTTCCTCCTCCTCACACAGAGCAGAATAGGGACTGTTCCCCCTACATAGGGTCACTTGGCAGATATGGATTGACACCTGTCCTCAGAGACCATGATACACGCTGACACAGAGCAGAATCGGGACTGTTCCCCCTACATAGGGTCACTTGGCAGGTATGGATTGACACCTGTCCTCAGAGACCATGATACACACTGACACAGAGCAGAATAGGGACGGATCCCTCTACATAGGGTCACTTGGCAGATATGGATTGACACCTATCCTAAGGATCCCTGATACACACTGACACAGAGCAGAATAGGGACTGTTCCCCCTACATAGGGTCACTTGGCAGATATGGATTGACACCTGTCCTCAGAGACCATGATACACACTGAAACAGAGCAGGATAGAGACTGTTCCCCCTACATAGGGTCACTTGGCAGTTATGGACTGACACCTATCCGAAGGATCCCTGATACACACTGACACAGAGCAGAATAGGGACTGTTCCCCCTACATAGGGTCACTTGGCAGATATGGATTGACACCTGTCCTCAAAACCCCTGATACACACTGACACAGAGCAGAATAGGGACTGTTCCCCCTACATAGGGTCACTTGGCAGATATGGATTGACACCTGTCCTCAAAGCCCCTGACACACACTGACACAGAGCAGAATAGAGACTGTTCCCCCTACATCGGGTCACTTGGCAAATATGAATTGACACCTATACTAAGGATCCCTGATACACACTGACACAGAGCAGAATAGGGACTGTTCCCCCTACATAGGGTCAATTGGCAGATATGGATTGACACCTGTCCTCAGAGACCATGATACACACTGAAACAGAGCAGGATAGAGACTGTTCCCCCTACAAAGGGTCACTTGGCAAGTATGGACTGACACCTATCCTAAGGATCCCTGATACACACTGAAACAGAGCAGAATAGGGACTGTTCCCCCTACATAGGGTCACTTGGCAGATATGGATTGACACCTATCCTAAGGATCCCTGATACACACTGACACAGAGCAGAATAGGGACTGTTCCCCCTACATAGGGTCACTTGGCAGATATGGATTGACACCTATCCTAAGGATCCCTGATACACACTGACACAGAGCAGAATAGGGACTGTTCCCCCTACATAGGGTCACTTGGCAGATATGGATTGACACTAGTCCTCAGAGACCATGATACACACTGAAAATGCGTTGTGTATTAATAGTGAATGTGATATCCCTGTGTCACCTCTTCCAAGAACTAACATATATCTTTATCCCATTGTCCAGATAAATATATGACTAGCACTACTAAGGTATTCTACCCAATATTACAAATAAACAGCCAACACCATATATTACAAATCGCTATTTGTAACTGGCCCTTTAAATGGAAAATTGCCCTGCTTCCCTGGATTGTGGAGAAGCCTATTTGCCAGCCTCCTTCCTCATGACTATGGCCCCTGGAAGATTGTGCCCCTGAAAACTTATTAACTTTTATTGGGTGTGTATGGCCCTGTAAGAACCGTCTGGGGACATATTGTGACTTTGCTGAACAATACCCCTTTAAGACTATGTCCCCAGACCTGTAAAATAACTTGCCCCTGGCTCTCTCCCACTTGGTTCAGTAAATAGGGCTTACTGAACCAAATATTACACAGGCGGACCACCCAGAAGTTTAAGTGTGCAGGCAATTTACCTCCCAGGCTGTGAGGTTACTGCAGGTTAATTGCACGTGGCGGCGGCCATCTTTGTTCAGTCGAACGCGGTCAGCAGTGTATGCTAAAGATTCTGTGGAACTGAAATCGGCTACACATTTTACCGAACACCGCTGACCCTTACCTTCTCCTACACTTCGTTTTTCAGCTCCAGAGACTAAGTCCCGTTCGAAATGGGACTTAGTCGTTTTTTCGCATGAAATTGACCGGCCACACAGCTGACCGGCCGCCCAACTGTTTTGGGCAGGAAATTGTGCTTGCGGTCGGTCATAAAGGGACCTCCAGCTAACTTTTGATCCGCTGGAGGGATTTGGCTGATTTTTGGAAGTGTTTATGTTTGATGTATGCTGAGTTCAAATATGTAATTTATGGAGATTGAATGTATAGTTTTAAAGTTACAGTGTATGTGTGAAAACTGTATTTTTACTGTATTCTATAATTATGTTATATGTTTATCTGAGGGGAGGAGACGTGGGGGTGGTACCATGTATGTGATTGGTTAATTTCATCCTCCCCCTGGGAGTGTCCTGTGTGTACCTTTTTGTAATAAAAAGCAGGCTGGGTGTCCCAGTCCTCAGTTCTTCTTGACCCTTCAAAACGTAGCCTTGTCTCGTTATTGGAGGGATTTGCTGTATCACACTGGGGATTGCTATGCTCTGCATATTCCCCTGAGCTTAATCACTTAGCACTTTTAAGAGCTTGTTCCAGATACGCTCTCCTGGAGGAGAGGTCTTCCCCACACGGTCCTGGAGGACAGAAGCCGATCCAGGGTGGAAGGAAGACGGCGCGGCTCCAGTTAAGCTACGGCGGTTGTGGAGTCTGCGGTGGTTGTGGTGTCGTCTGCAGTGCTTGGAGTCCTCTGAGAGCGCTAGGAGCATCCATCAATGGAGGGTACTCGGTCGGAGTACACGGAGCTCCGTTACACCATAGTTCTTACCAGAGAGAAATCTTTACTTAGAATCTGCCCAGTTAAATATTACAGAAGAAGAATGTTACAGAGTTATAGTATTACAGAGTTACAATACATTCATAACACTCATACATTCCATCTATCTAATAATATCGGCTACATTGTGTATAATAATATCTGCTACATTGTGTATGTGCTGTGAGATGTTATGTGCAGCGTGTATCTTACCAAACCTAATCTAATGTGATGTCAGTATCTTCTATTTTTAAAGGAATCGGTTCACATGTTGTAAATAGCAAACTCCTCAGCTCAATTGGGCAACACTCTTCTGGGACGGCTTAGGGGTCCTATATAACCTGTCCCCCACCCACTTATACCGCTCCCCATCTACTCCTTTCTCTCCAGTATCTGCTCTGTCCCTATACTTCTGGAGGGTTGGATCTGTCTGGGTTTCCCTCCCAAACTCCTCTGGGGAATCCCAGCTAACCAAAGTCTGCCCTGGGGTATCAGTCGGGGAATCGGTTCTTACCTGGGTCTCAGCAGCAGGTGGGCTGGTTCCAGCAGCACGGGTCTGAGCACGGGTAGTCACTGGGTTGGCCTCGGCAGGTCCCATGGGAGCGTATGAAGAAAACAAAGGGGCCAAATCATTTCCCAGCAAAACATCAGCGGGCAAATCCTTCATAACCCCCACATTCACATGTCCAGAGCCCACTCCCCAGTCCAAATGAACGCGGGCAACAGGCAGACGGAACACGGCGCCTCCTGCTACCCTCACTGCCACAGTATTTCCAGTATGTTGGTGTTCGGAAACAAGGTTCTTTTGGAGCAGGGTCATAGTAGCTCCGGTGTCTCTCAGACCAGTGACCACTTTACCATTCAGCTTAATGGTCTGTCTGTGCTGTTGGCGGTTGTCCTGCTAGGCTGCTTGTACTGGGTCTGCCTCGTGTAGGATACCCCAAAACTCCTCCTGCTCAAAGCAGTGAGCGGAAGGCTGAGGTGGCTGCTGGGCTCTGCCGGCTGGTCTTCTCCAGGACTGTGCTTGGTTGGCATTGTTCAATGGGCACTCTGGTCTCTTGTGCCCCAACTGCTTGCATCCGTAGCACCGGATCTGCTGCGAGTAATCCTGGGCGTTAAACCGGGCTGGCTGCCCATAGTTGTTTGCTGGTGGCATTGTGGGGTTGCGTTGTGCTGGGGGGTGATATACGGTAGTGGTTGGAGGTGCTGCCGGTTTGTATTCTACTCGAGTAGGGACCTTGGCTGCTGTCTGGTCTAGCTTTCATGCATCCGTGTATTCATCGGCCAGACGAGCAGCTTCAGGTAAGGTAGCGGGTTTGCGGTCCCTAACCCACTCTCTGACTCCTGGAGGTAACCGGTCAAAGCAGTGTTCTAGTAGGAATACTTGCAGCACCTCTTCCCCAGTTACCGCCTGGCACCCTGCCATCCAGTGTGCTGCTGTGCGGTGCACCCTACATGCCCACTCCACATAGGAGTCGCCAGCCTACATGTTTGTGTCCCGGAATCGCCTCCGGTACGCCTCAGGGGTAACAGCATATCGGGCCAAAAGGGCATCTTTTACTGCCCGGTAACTTGTAATTTCCTCCTCTGGGATGGCCCGAAAAGCCTCACTGGCCCGGCCGGATAACTTCCCAGAGAGGATGGTGACCCATTCTTCTGCGGGCACCTGGTGTAAGGCACACTGCCTTTCAAAGTCAGCCAGGAACCCGTCTATCTCTCCTTCAGTTTCAACAAAATGTCTAAAAGCAGCAAATGGTACCTTTTTCCTCCCATTATTATTGTAAGGTACCTTTGCTGCTGCAGCTCCTCTTCCCTGGAGTGCCTGTTGTGCTGCTACTGCTGCTTGCACTTGAACCACAATGTCCACTGCAGGGTTGGGGCCAAAGTGTGCCAGCCTTATCTGGACTGCCCGGTTAAACGATATCTCCTCGGGTTTTAAATCCAGCAGGCCAGGCACATTAGCTCTCTCCATTCCCTGTGCTGCATCCATCTCCAACAATATAGCAATAATCTCCCTTTTCTTGAGATTACGTGCTGATCGTCCTCTGCGTTCCAAAATATCTTTAAGGGTAGCACGCCTTAATTCTTCATACTGCATTTCCAATCTGGGGTGGCCTTTTGCTGGCCTTCAGGGCGATGGGAATCATCCCGTCGCTTGCCACCAATTGTTACGACACTCACCGCCAGGGGAATGAAGCCGCCATTTAGTCGATAACCCCCTTTCTCCAGAAATGCAATTTTAGTCCAGCCGATTGTAAAACTCCCGAACGGAGTATACGAACGTGGCAACTCCCGATCAGCAATCCATCCGAAATCCTTTCACAGCTAGAAATAAACGAAAAAGCTGTCCCAATAGTAAATCCCTCCACAAACGAGACAAAGCTCCGTCTTGAAGGTCAAACAGGAATGTGTTTAATGGGGGCTACCTGCCCGGTATTTATGCGGGTCTCCAAAAGGTGGACACTCCCCTAGGGGTACCTTGTGGAAGACTGTAAAACATATTGGACAGTAGCCAATCGCAGTGGCTTCAATATAAGCCCTTCCCATTTTACCCATAAATCCTCCTTCTCTATCCCGGAGATAATTAGGAAGAAACCTAATTATCTCCAAGGATACAGACCATCACCATTTTAAAACATAATAAGAAAAATACAATAAAATACATAAAGTCAGAAATACCGATTGCATATGGTTCTTGTAACGTATCCCCAGATAGCCTGGATCTGAGGGCATATTCCTACCGAATAGCGCTCAGATCCGATGTACATAGTCCAATCGCCATGGAGTCAAAGTCTCTCACAAGTCCTTCGGTATACGAATGACTCCATGGGACGGCTACCTGGGTAAAGTCCATACGAAGGATAGAAACTCCCGAACTAACCGGTGTTCGTACGCCTCAACGAAATAGAAGGTAGGCGGCAGCCTCCAGCGGTGTTCGGCAGATAAAGTATCTGTTTTTAGTTCCATAGGTTTTGCACTGAACACCGCTGATTCTCCTCGTGTCCAAAATGGCCGCCGCCTCGTGTTTGTCATACGAACGACGACCACCCGTACGAATGGAATGGAGAGGTGTCTGTGGTTAACCGCAACGTTCTTATTGTGGTCAAGGTGTTAACAAGCAGCACACTCCTCTTCTGGGTGGCCGTTTGTTCGGTAGTTTCAATCGGTACTAGGGAAAACAGACGAACAAGGGATTACGGACAGGAAATCCATGAAATCAAGGC
The DNA here is from genome assembly GCF_036172605.1 of Pelobates fuscus. Lineage (NCBI taxonomy): Eukaryota > Metazoa > Chordata > Amphibia > Anura > Pelobatidae > Pelobates > Pelobates fuscus. The sequence continues at coordinate 208,444,564 of NC_086323.1, read as the reverse complement.
AAACAGACGAACCAGCAATATAAGTCTATACAGATGGGTTCGTCACACCACGTATTGAGAAAGTTTACTCGAAATGGATCCTACTCCTGAGACTATTGGGCGGTCTGGTGGTTTCTCTCTTTTTTTGTAAATCTTTAGGAAAAACAGGGGTTCTCAGATTTAAAAAATTATATTCCTTTTTATTTAAAATCCCTAGTCTCTTCCCTTTATCTATATGTTCTGTGCAACTTTTTATATCTATAATGGGTTCTTAGATAATACTTTGTAAGTCTTCATATGCCCCAGTAATCTTAAAGATTCTGCTAAATAATCCTCTTTTTCTATTAAGACTATTCCTCCCCCTTTGTCCGCTGGTTTAATAACTTGTGTCATCTTTTTTAAAAATCTTTTAACCCCGTAAGGACACATGACATGTGTGACATGTCACGATTCCCTTTTATTCAAGAAGTTTGGTCCTTAAGGGGCTAAAGCTAGTGTTTAATCATAATTTAGATTATATTCCTGTTTTATATTCAGTTCTCAGTTTTCTCAGTTTTATACAACTTCTCCAATATATTTGTTGAAAGTAAAAGGAAGCAAGTATTTGTGTGCATATTCAAGTACAGAGGGGTGCATATGTGTGGATTAGACATTGGGTGCTTCTTGCAGGTATTTGCGCTTTGAGGTCTTGGCGTCCTCCAATGGTTTTAGTGCTAAGCCTTTGCTGGCCGCAGGCACTTCGGGATTGTCAAGGATTAGCCCAGTATTAGTGGAACAGTCTAGGTTCAGTGAGTTTAGGGGTTGGAGTCCAAGCCGCTGTCGCGGTTTCTGTTTCTTGGTGGTGAGTCTTGGTATGCTTTTAGTGTTGCGCTTGGTGTTGTCTTCGCATTCAGCTTTGTGAGGTTGGTGTGTCCTCAGATCGCGGCCGGGACGGCAGGCCTAATTTTTGCAGGAACTGATCAGGGTCATCTCGGAAAGGTTAATGTGAAGCTTTCACCCCCCTTCTCAGCTAGTAATGATCTCTCTGTGCCCCACCTGTACCTGATGGACGAGTCTCGCAGTCTTCTGGCCACGGGTGCCAGCCCTTTTCTCTCTGTTAGGGCGGATGATGGGATATCAGCATAGATTGCTATTGTGTGGCCTTCATGTGGCACTGTCCCCATCTCTCTGGAGCGCCGCATTATTTCTTATTTTACCGCTATGTCCCTGGTCACTGCTATGACGTCTCTGTGTGCTTCACTAGGTGCTGCGGCTGCTCTCCTCACTCTGAATACTGAGGTGATCGGTGGTGAGCCGGGGTTGCTTTCAGCGCCCATGACTGTCAGCATATTGCGGACCCACAGCAAGAGTCTTGTGTTTTCAACCGACTCCGGGATCCCCCTGAGTCGCAGTTTTTTTTCTCCTGTAGCGGACCCCTAATTTTTTTTGTGGTCACCCCCTTCTGTAGCTGTTGCACCTGTGAGGTGAGTTCTGTTAGCTTGTGTTCTGTAGCTTGAAACTTCACTACTCTGGCGGTCTCTTAGTTCTAATTCCCGCACTTTTTGGTGGACCACCCCTATTTCGACCTGTGCCTCCTGGAGGTCCTGCTTCCACACTTTCCTGAGGTGTATGAGGAGGCGTTTTATGTCACTTTTGGTTGAGAGTGACTCCTCTTCGTTGAACCCAGACATGTTGGAGGCTTCATCAGAGGAGGGTGGGGGTGAGGCAGCTCCGTCAGCCAGCGAGGCTTCTGATTCTCCGTTTCATACTGGGCCTCAGGCGCCATCTTGGGCTGCTGTTGCTGCGCCGGCCGCTCGAAGGAGAGTCATATATCTGGCTGTCTAGTTGGTTCTTGGCGGTGAGGCTTTCTATTTTTGCGCCCCATGTTCTCTGCTTTGAGGGGTATCTGTTGTCCTTGTGTTTGTCTGTATTTTTTCGTTGGCTTTTAGTCTCTATTCCCTAGGCCGTTGCGGAGCTCTCAGGGAAGACGTCCGCTCAGCATTATGGTCAGCTACGCCCCTATCGTTTTCCCAGTTTTTTTAATATTTTGCAAATAAAACATAACCCTTTTTTCAAATGTAATGATCTCTTCTGACACCTCCCCCATTGGAAAGAATTTCAAAGGATTTTTTAGGTCTGTACAATTCAGTATATTCTTTGTTGGAGATCAACTTATTATCATTCTTTTAAAAAAAAATTTAAAAACATTTTTCTTTTACATTTATTTAAATCTATGACAAAATACTTTTTCACGAATGACAAAGAACTCGCCAAACTAGCTTATAACTGGGGCTTCACTCTTTCGATAACAGACTTGTTAGCTGAGGAATTACACGCCCACACAATTCGGAACCAATCACTCACAAGATTATGGTTTAAAGGAGGAAGTAAGGAGAAATAAGATAACTCTGATTGATAAAGCCTGAAGAAAGGGCGAAACGCGTCTTGAAGCACCAACAGAACACTTTAGTAGCCTTTGAGGACTTTTTATTTTGATTTGTATTTCATTTTTATTTTGAGTTTATTTGTGTCATAATAAAGTCTACTCAAGTGGGATTTACTCTAATTCTGTTGGTGAGCTACTTCTATTTACCTCCTGTATAGAATGATTATTCCCCTTTAGAGGGTAGAGGGTATTCTACCGGTGACACCTAGACCAAGGTTCTCAGATTGGCTCTATCTAAGGTGAACACGCTTCACTAGATTTGCTACATTTAAAGCATTAGAGGTTGTTTTCTCTGTGTTTAAGCGTAAATGGGAAACTAATAAGAAGGAGAGTGCCAATACTTAATACCAAAGCGATTGTGATTTGAGCCAGTCCTCATATTTGGATCTATTCTTGTGAGTTAGTTTTTTTTATACATTTCTCACTGTAGCGGAGAGCTGCTATTACACAGGTTATCTCCACTTAATATCCCCTTTAAGGCTCAGGAACAAGTATTAAAAATCCATAAGGCAATAATTCCAGCAGGCAAGACAATCCAATAATATCCCAACATCAATCCCAATGACTGGACGACACACAGCATCAGGAGTAGTGATGTACCGAACTGTCCGCCGGCGAACAGTTCCCGGCGAAATTAGCGTGTTCGCGTTCGCCGCGGCGGGCGGACACATGCGCAGTTCGATCCGCCCCCTATTCGTCATCATTGGGCAAACTTTGACCCTGTGCCTCTCGGTCAGCAGACACATTCCAGCCAATCAGCAGCACTCCCTCCCTTCCACACCTTCCAACCTCCCTCCCAGCATCCATTTTCGATTCATTCGGAAGATGCATGCTTAGTGAGAGGAGGGAAAGTTTAGCTGCTGCTGATTACATAGGGAAATTGATAGCTAGGCTAGGGTTTTCAGTGTCCACTACAATCCTGAAGGACTCATCTGATCTCTGCTGTAAGGACAGCACCCCAAAAAGCCCTTTTTAGGGCTATAACATCAGGCTGCTTTTTTTTTTTTTTCCTGTGTAATGTAATTGCAGGTGCCTGCCTGCCAGCTTCTGTGTGAGGTTCACATTGGATACTGTGCCTACTTGCCCAGTGCCACCACTCATATCTGTTTTAACAATAGGTTAAGCTTTACATTTAAAATAAATAATTTTTTTTCACTGTAATAGAAGAGCAGTTGCCTGCCTGCCAGCTTCTGTGTCAGGTTGGATGCCTTGCCCATTTGCACAGTCAGTGCCACCACTCATATCTGTTTTAACAATTGGTTAAGCTTTAGATTTAAAATAAATAATTTTTTTTTCACTGTAATAGAAGAGCAGTTGCCTGCCTGCCAGCTTCTGTGTCAGGTTGGATGCCTTGCCCATTTGCACAGTCAGTGCCACCACTCATATCTGTTTTAACAATTGGTTAAGCTTTAGATTTTAAATAAATATTTTTTTTCACTGTAATAGAAGAGCAGTTGCCTGCCTGCCAGCTTCTGTGTGAGGTTCACATTGGATACTGTGCCCACTAGCCCAGTGCCACCACTCATATCTGTTTTAACAATTGGTTAAGCTTTAGATTTAAAATAAATAATTTTTTTTCACTGTAATAGAAGAGCAGTTGCCTGCCTGCCAGCTTCTGTGTCAGGTTGGATGCCTTGCCCATTTGCACAGTCAGTGCCACCACTCATATCTGTTTTAACAATTGGTTAAGCTTTAGATTTTAAATAAATCATTTTTTTCACTGTAATAGAAGAGCAGTTGCCTGCCTGCCAGCTTCTGTGTGAGGTTCACATTGGATACTGTGCCCACTAGCCCAGTGCCACCACTCATATCTGTTTTAACAATTGGTTAAGCTTTAGATTTAAAATAAATAAAAAAATTTTCACTGTAATAGAAGAGCAGTTGCCTGCCTGCCAGCTTCTGTGTCAGGTTGGATGCCTTGCCCATTTGCACAGTCAGTGCCACCACTCATATCTGTTTTAACAATTGGTTAAGCTTTAGATTTTAAATAAATATTTTTTTTCACTGTAATAGAAGAGCAGTTGCCTGCCAGCCAGCTTCTGTGTGAGGTTCACATTGGATACTGTGCCCACTAGCCCAGTGCCACCACTCATATCTGTTTTAACAATTGGTTAAGCTTTAGATTTAAAATAAATAAAAAAAATTCACTGTAATAGAAGAGCAGTTGCCTGCCTGCCAGCTTCTGTGTCAGGTTGGATGCCTTGCCCATTTGCACAGTCAGTGCCACCACTCATATCTGTTTTAACAATTGGTTAAGCTTTAGATTTAAAATAAATAATTTTTTTTCACTGTAATAGAAGAGCAGTTGCCTGCCTGCCAGCTTCTGTGTCAGGTTGGATGCCTTGCCCATTTGCACAGTCAGTGCCACCACTCATATCTGTTTTAACAATGGGTTAAGCTTTAGATTTTAAATAAATCATTTTTTTCACTGTAATAGAAGAGCAGTTGCCTGCCTGCCAGCTTCTGTGTGAGGTTCACATTGGATACTGTGCCCACTAGCCCAGTGCCACCACTCATATCTGTTTTAACAATTGGTTAAGCTTTAGATTTAAAATAAATATTTTTTTTTCACTGTAATAGAAGAGCAGTTGCCTGCCTGCCAGCTTCTGTGTCAGGTTGGATGCCTTGCCCAATTGCACAGTCAGTGCCACCACTCATATCTGTTTTAACAATTGGTTAAGCTTTAGATTTTAAATAAATATTTTTTTTCACTGTAATAGAAGAGCAGTTGCCTGCCTGCCAGCTTCTGTGTGAGGTTCACATTGGATACTGTGCCCACTAGCCCAGTGCCACCACTCATATCTGTTTTAACAATTGGTTAAGCTTTAGATTTAAAATAAATAATTTTTTTTCACTGTAATAGAAGAGCAGTTGCCTGCCTGCCAGCTTCTGTGTCAGGTTGGATGCCTTGCCCATTTGCACAGTCAGTGCCACCACTCATATCTGTTTTAACAATAGCTTAAGCTTTAGATTTTAAAGAAATCATTTTTTTTCACTGTAATAGAAGATCAGTTAGTTGTCTGCAAGCGTCTGGGTGTCAGGCCTACTTCAGCGTGTGCTCTGCAGACCTGTGCCAGCGTGCTTTGACAGTTGCCAATCATATCTGGTGTCTCTTTAGCGTGCTTTTACAAAGAAAAAAGGTTTCCAGTGTAAGCTAATAGCAGACAGTCAGTGTCCTTCAAGCGGCTCTGTCAGACCTTCCTTCAGCGTGTGCCCTGCACAACCCTGCCAGCGTGCTTTGACAGTTGCCACTCATATCTTGTGTCTCTATAGCGTGCTTTTACAACCAAAATTTTGTTTCCACTGTAATAGAAGAGCAGTTGCCTGCCTGCCAGCTTCTGTGTGAGGTTCACATTGGATACTGTGCCCACTAGCCCAGTGCCACCACTCATATCTGTTTTAACAATTGGTTAAGCTTTAGATTTAAAATAAATATTTTTTTTCACTGTAATAGAAGAGCAGTTAGTTGTCTGCAAGCGTCTGTGTTTCAGGCCTACTTCAGCGTGTGCTCTGCAGACCTGTGCCAGCGTGCTTTGACAGTTGCCACTCATATCTGGTGTCTCTTTAGCGTGCTTTTACAAAGAAAAAAGGTTTCCAGTGTAAGCTAATAGCAGACAGTCAGTGTCCTTCAAGCGGCTCTGTCAGGCCTTCCTTCAGCGTGTGCCCTGCACAACCCTGCCAGCGTGCTTTGACAGTTGCCACTCATATCTTGTGTCTCTATAGCGTGCTTTTACAACCAAAATTTTGTTTCCACTGTAATAGAAGAGCAGTTGCCTGCCTGCCAGCTTCTGTGTGAGGTTCACATTGGATACTGTGCCCACTAGCCCAGTGCCACCACTCATATCTGTTTTAACAATTGGTTAAGCTTTAGATTTAAAATAAATATTTTTTTTTCACTGTAATAGAAGAGCAGTTAGTTGTCTGCAAGCGTCTGTGTTTCAGGCCTACTTCAGCGTGTGCTCTGCAGACCTGTGCCAGCGTGCTTTGACAGTTGCCACTCATATCTTGTGTCTCTATAGCGTGCTTTTACAACCAAAATTTTGTTTCCACTGTAATAGAAGAGCAGTTGCCTGCCTGCCAGCTTCTGTGTGAGGTTCACATTGGATACTGTGCCCACTAGCCCAGTGCCACCACTCATATCTGTTTTAACAATTGGTTAAGCTTTAGATTTAAAATAAATATTTTTTTTCACTGTAATAGAAGAGCAGTTAGTTGTCTGCAAGCGTCTGTGTTTCAGGCCTACTTCAGCGTGTGCTCTGCAGACCTGTGCCAGCGTGCTTTGACAGTTGCCACTCATATCTTGTGTCTCTATAGCGTGCTTTTACAACCAAAATTTTGTTTCCACTGTAATAGAAGAGCAGTTGCCTGCCTGCCAGCTTCTGTGTGAGGTTCACATTGGATACTGTGCCCACTAGCCCAGTGCCACCACTCATATCTGTTTTAACAATTGGTTAAGCTTTAGATTTAAAATAAATATTTTTTTTTTCACTGTAATAGAAGAGCAGTTAGTTGTCTGCAAGCGTCTGTGTTTCAGGCCTACTTCAGCATGTGCTCTGCAGACCTGTGCCAGCGTGCTTTGACAGTTGCCACTCATATCTTGTGTCTCTATAGCGTGCTTTTACAACCAAAATTTTGTTTCCACTGTAATAGAAGAGCAGTTGCCTGCCTGCCAGCTTCTGTGTGAGGTTCACATTGGATACTGTGCCTACTTGCCCAGTGCCACCACTCATATCTGTTTTAACAATTGGTTAAGCTTTACATTTAAAATAAATAATTTGTTTTCACTGTAATAGAAGAGCAGTTGCCTGCCTGCCTGCCAGCTTCTGTGTCAGGTTGGATGCCTTGCCCATTTGCACAGTCAGTGCCACCACTCATATCTGTTTTAACAATAGCTTAAGCTTTAGATTTTAAAGAAATCAATTTTTTTCACGGTAATAGAAGATCAGTTAGTTGTCTGCAAGCAAGCGTCTGGGTGTCAGGCCTACTTCAGCGTGTGCTCTGTAGACCTGTTCCAGCGTGCTTTGACAGTTGCCACTCATATCTTGTGTCCCTATAGCGTGCTTTTACAACCAAAATTTAGTTTCCACTGTAATAGAAGAGCAGTTGCCTGCCTGCCAGCTTCTGTGTGAGGTTCACATTGGATACTGTGCCCACTAGCCCAGTGCCACCACTCATATCTGTTTTAACAATTGGTTAAGCTTTAGATTTAAAATAAATATTTTTTTTTCACTGTAATAGAAGAGCAGTTAGTTGTCTGCAAGCGTCTGTGTTTCAGGCCTACTTCAGCGTGTGCTCTGCAGACCTGTGCCAGCGTGCTTTGACAGTTGCCACTCATATCTTGTCTCTCTATAGCGTGCTTTTACAACCAAAATTTTGTTTCCACTGTAATAGAAGAGCAGTTGCCTGCCTGCCAGCTTCTGTGTGAGGTTCACATTGGATACTGTGCCCACTAGCCCAGTGCCACCACTCATATCTGTTTTAACAATTGGTTAAGCTTTAGATTTAAAATAAATATTTTTTTTTCACTGTAATAGAAGAGCAGTTAGTTGTCTGCAAGCGTCTGTGTTTCAGGCCTACTTCAGCGTGTGCTCTGCAGACCTGTGCCAGCGTGCTTTGACAGTTGCCACTCATATATTGTGTCTCTATAGCGTGCTTTTACAACCAAAATTTTGTTTCCACTGTAATAGAAGAGCAGTTGCCTGCCTGCCAGCTTCTGTGTGAGGTTCACATTGGATACTGTGCCTACTTGCCCAGTGCCACCACTCATATCTGTTTTAACAATTGGTTAAGCTTTACATTTAAAATAAATAATTTGTTTTCACTGTAATAGAAGAGCAGTTGCCTGCCTGCCAGCTTCTGTGTCAGGTTGGATGCCTTGCCCATTTGCACAGTCAGTGCCACCACTCATATCTGTTTTAACAATAGCTTAAGCTTTAGATTTTAAAGAAATCATTTTTTTTTCACTGTAATAGAAGATCAGTTAGTTGTCTGCAAGCAAGCGTCTGGGTGTCAGGCCTACTTCAGCGTGTGCTCTGTAGACCTGTTCCAGCGTGCTTTGACAGTTGCCAATCATATTTGGTGTCTCTATAGCGTGCTTTTAAAACCAAAATTTGTTTTTCACTGTTATAGATTGAATAGCAGTTACTTGTCTTCAAGCGGGTGTCTCAGGCCTACAGTGTGTGCTCTGCAGAACTGTTCCAGTGCACATTGCCAATCATATCTGGTGTCTCTATAGCGTGCTTTTAAAACCAAAATTTGTTTTTCACTGTTATAGATTGAATAGCAGTTACTTGTCTTCAAGCGGGTGTCTCAGGCCTACAGTGTGTGCTCTGCAGAACTGTTCCAGTGCACATTGCCAATCATATCTGGTGTCTCTATAGCGTGCTTTTAAAACCAAAATTTATTTTTCACTGTTATAGATTGAATAGCAGTTACTTGTCTTCAAGCGGGTGTCTCAGGCCTACAGTGTGTGCTCTGCAGAACTGTTACAGTTCACATTGCCAATCATATCTGGTCTCACAGTAGCTTGCACGCATAGTACCACTAATCCCCCAAAAAATTACAGGCAGAGGCAGGCCACCCCGCAGGGGCCGTCGTGGTCGTGGTGCTGTGATTCCCTTTTGCCCTAGAATAATGCCCAGTTTTCAGAAGCCACGTACCCTGGACTTGAAAAGTTCTGAGGACTTAGTTGACTGGCTAACACAGGACACCCAATCTTGTACAGCCTCCGCTCGGAACCTTGACGCACCATCCTCCTCCAGCTTAGCTTCAGGCACCTCTCAAGATAGCACTCACCCGCCTGCCGCCACCACCAAAACTAGCACCACAGCCGCTTTACTTGGTATGTCAGAGGAGTTATTCACACACCCGTTTGAAGAAATGAGTGATGCGCAACCATTATTGCTAGAGGATGTAGATAACAGGGATATGTCTCAGACAGGCAGCATTAAACACATGGAGGTACGGTGTGATGATGATGATGTTGTACCCGCTGCTGCTTCCTTTTCTGAGTTGTCAGATACAAGCGAAGCGGTTGATGATGACGATGCGTCCATGGATGTCACGTGGGTGCCCGCTCGGCAAGAAGAAGAACAGGGCGAAAGTTCAGATGGGGAGACAGAGAGGAGGAGGAGGAGACGAGTTGGAAGCAGGGGGGGGTCGTCGCAAGGAGCTAGTGGCACAGTCAGACAGCATGCATCGGCACCCGGGGTCAGCCCGACAGCACGCCAATCAATGCATGCTGTGTCCACCACCAGAATGCCGTCATTGCAGAGCTCAGCAGTGTGGCATTTTTTTTTGTGTGTCTGCCTCGGACAACAGCGATGCCATTTGCAACCAAGGAAACTGAGTCGTGGGAGGTCCAACACCCACCTAGGTACAACTGCTTTGCGTAGGCACATGATCTCACATCACAAACGCCTATGGGATCAACACATGAGTACAAGCAGCACGCCTACTCTAAGCCGCCTGGTCCAGCATCTTCAGCCACGTCAACCACTGCTGTCCTTCTTGCCCCCTCTCAACCATCCGCCACTCCGTCTCCCGCCTTGAGCAGTTCCCGCTCATCTGCCCACAGTCATGTGTTTCTGTCAAGGACATGTTTGAGCGTAAGAAGCCAATGTCACCAAGTCACCCCCTTGCCCAGCGTCTGACAGCTGGCTTGTCCGAACTATTAGCCCGCCAGCTTTTACCATACAATCTGGTTGAGTCTGAGGCGTTCAAAAAATTTGTAGCTATTGGGACACCGCAGTGGAAGGTACCCGGCCGGAATTTCTTTTCACAAAAGGCAATCCCCAACTTGTACTCGATTGTGCAAAAGGAAGTCATGGCATGTCTGGCACACAGTGTTGGGGCAAGGGTCCATCTGACCACTGATACCTGGTCTGCAAAGCATGGTCAGGGCAGGTATATCACCTACACTGCGCATTGGGTAAACCTGCTGACGGCTGACAAGCAAGGAATGCGTGGCATTGCAGAGGAGTTGGTGACACCGCCACGAATTGCAGGCACTCCTGCTGCCACCTCCTCTACTCTTCCTACTCCATCCTCTTCCATAACCTCCTTGGCTGAGTCCTCTTGTGCCGCTGCTTCTTGCTCCACATCAACGGCACCCCCCCAGCTCCCCAGGTACTATTCCACATCCCGGTCACGCCGTCTTGGGTTTGACTTGCTCCTGTCCGCCCTGTCTTGGGTTTGACTTGCTCCTGTGACACTCCTGTCCGCCCTGAACGCACAGGTGGAAAAGTGGCTGACTCCGCAGCAACTGGATATCGGCAAAGTGGTGTGTGACAACGGAAAAAATTTGATAGCGGCATTGAAGTTTGGCAAGTTGATACATGTGCCGTGCATGGCACATGTGTGTAATCTGATCGTACAACGCTTTGTGCATAAGTACACAGGCTTACAGGACGTCCTGAAGCAGGCCAGGAAGGTGTGTGGCCATTTCAGGCGTTCCTACACGGCCATGGCTCACTTTGCCGATATCCAGCGGCGAAACAACATGCCAGTGAGGCGTTTGATTTGCGACAGCCCTACACGTTGGAATTCAACACTCCTAATGTTCGACCGCCTGCTCCAACAAGAAAAAGCTGTTAATGAATATTTGTATGACCGGGGTGCTAGGACAGCCTCTGGGGAGCTGGGAATTTTTTTGCCACGTTACTGGACGCTCATGCGCAATGCCTGTAGGCTCATGCGTCCTTTTGAGGAGGTGACAAACCTAGTCAGTCGCAGTTGTGTGTGTGCGTGTGTATGGCTGTCTGCCTGTGTGTGTGTGTGTGACAGGGTGAAGATTTCTTGCACAGGGCGCCCAAAGGCCTAAGGCTGGCCCTGCGCATGGGTCAGTGGCTCTGCACCAGACTTCCCTCCAATTGATCAAAGTTAAAGGATTTCAAGTGGACTGATTACAATTACAGGGCCTCTAAAGAGTCCTGTATTGTTATTTGTCGTCACTACCTTCCCGCGTCGGGAGTGGGTCATTTGCGCCCCTGCTGCCTTCCTTGCATGTGGTAGCTGTTTGTCAGGGATTTGTCAATCCATATCTGCCAAGTGACCCTATGACAGGGTGAAGATTTCTTGCACATGGGTGTGACAGGGTGAAGATTTCTTGCACAGGGCGCCCAAAGGCCTAAGGCTGGCCCTGCGCATGGGTCAGTGGCTCTGCACCAGACTTCCCTCCAATTGATCAAAGTTAAAGGATTTCAAGTGGACTGATTACAATTACAGGGCCTCTAAAGAGTCCTGTATTGTTATTTGTCGTCACTACCTTCCCGCGTCAGGAGTGGGTCATTTGCGCCCCTGCTGCCTTCCTTGCATGTGGTAGCTGTTTGTCAGGGATTTGTCAATCCATATCTGCCAAGTGACCCTATGACAGGGTGAAGATTTCTTGCACATGGGTGTGACAGGGTGAAGATTTCTTGCACAGGGCGCCCAAAGGCCTAAGGCTGGCCCTGCGCATGGGTCAGTGGCTCTGCACCAGACTTCCCTCCAATTGATCAAAGTTAAAGGATTTCAAGTGGACTGATTACAATTACAGGGCCTCTAAAGAGTCCTGTATTGTTATTTGTCGTCACTACCTTCCCGCGTCAGGAGTGGGTCATTTGCGCCCCTGCTGCCTTCCTTGCATGTGGTAGCTGTTTGTCAGGGATTTGTCAATCCATATCTGCCAAGTGACCCTATGACAGGGTGAAGATTTCTTGCACATGGGTGTGACAGGGTGAAGATTTCTTGCACAGGGCGCCCAAAGGCCTAAGGCTGGCCCTGCGCATGGGTCAGTGGCTCTGCACCAGACTTCCCTCCAATTGATCAAAGTTAAAGGATTTCAAGTGGACTGATTACAATTACAGGGCCTCTAAAGAGTCCTGTATTGTTATTTGTCGTCACTACCTTCCCGCGTCGGGAGTGGGTCATTTGCGCCCCTGCTGCCTTCCTTGCATGTGGTAGCTGTTTGTCAGGGATTTGTCAATCCATATCTGCCAAGTGACCCTATGACAGGGTGAAGATTTCTTGCACATGGGTGTGACAGGGTGAAGATTTCTTGCACAGGGCGCCCAAAGGCCTAAGGCTGGCCCTGCGCATGGGTCAGTAGCTCTGCACCAGACTTCCCTCCAATTGATCAAAGTTAAAGGATTTCAAGTGGACTGATTACAATTACAGGGCCTCTAAAGAGTCCTGTATTGTTATTTGTCGTCACTACCTTCCCGCGTCAGGAGTGGGTCATTTGCGCCCCTGCTGCCTTCCTTGCATGTGGTAGCTGTTTGTCAGGGATTTGTCAATCCATATCTGCCAAGTGACCCTATGTAGGGGTAACAGTCCCTATTCTGCTCTGTGTCAGTGTGTATCATGGTCTCTGTGGACAGGGAACAGTCTCTATTCTGCTCTGTGTCAGTGTGTATCAGGGGTTTTGAGGACAGGTGTCAATCCATATCTGCCAAGTGACCCTATGTATATCTGCTGTCAGTACACAGGAAAAGTTTAAATATTTCTTGTTCTACGTTCTCTGCAACTCCACGCACCGACTCATCCAATACGTGAAGATCTGGGGTTTCTCTGACTCTCCTCAGTAGTGTATCAAACAGAGTCTGCACTGTGGTAACACGGACATCTTCAGGACATAACTCAACTATTTGCAGATAGGCAGTCTGCAGCTTCTCTTTTTCACCTGTTCTCTTCTTTCTCTTATGCGTATTCTTGTCTATATGCAGGTGGTCTCTTGCCTTTCTTTTAACCAATTCGTTCCTTCCATATGGTTTCAAAAGATCTCTGGCATCATTACTTTCAACGCAAATAACGTCATCATAGTTAGTCTCCTCATTATTCACCGGGAAGAGAGTGTTTGCACTGACTACCCACAGCATGCTCTTGCCATTGCCTACTCCACCTTCAACGACAGGGTGCAAGTCCCAAGGAGAAGGATCATTCACTTTATTATCTGTCTTTATTTCACAAGTAGTGCCTGGAACATCCTCATGGGTCACAAGATGTAAATCTGGACTAATGTCAACCCCAGGGTCTGGAAAATCATCTGAAATTTTTCGAATAATCCCAGTGGGCTGCCACATTCTTCCTCCTCTGATGGTATTAAAGTTTGCAGAGATTCACTATGGGGTGGTGTCAAGCATTTTGGAGAACAATTAAGCATCTCCATCCCAATACGTTTCAGATGTCCTATCAGCTCTTCCACCCTATGCGATACTATGGGCAGGCTACCCGTGACGTCATTACTCACGGCCCTATTTCACACGGACACTCTGTGTCAGTGTGTATCATGGTGTCTGTGGACAGGGAACAGTCTCTATTCTGCTCTGTGTCAGTGTGTATCATGGTCTCTGTGGACGGTGAACAGTCTCTATTCTGCTCTGTGTCAGTGTGTATCATGGTCTCTGTGGACAGGAAACAGTCTCTATTCTGCTCTGTGTCAGTGTGTATCAGGGGTTTTGAGGACAGGTGTCAATCCATATCTGCCAAGTGACCCTATGTAGGGGTAACAGTCCCTATTCTGCTCTGTGTCAGTGTGTATCATGGTCTCTGTGGACGGTGAACAGTCTCTGTGGACGGTGAACTGCTCTGTGTCAGTGTGTATCAGGGGTTTTGAGGACAGGTGTCAATCCATATCTGCCAAGTGACCCTATGTAGGGGGAACAGTCCCTATTCTGCTCTGTGTCAGTGTGTATCAGGGGTTTTGAGGACAGGTGTCAATCCATATCTGCCAAGTGACCCTATGTAGTAGGAACAGTCCCTATTCTGCTCTGTGTCAGTGTGTATCAGGGATCATTAGGATAGGTGTCAATCCATATCTGCCAAGTGACCCTATGTAGGGGGAACAGTCTCTATTCTGCTCTGTGTCAGTGTGTATCAGGGGTTTTGAGGACAGGTGTCAATCCATATCTGCCAAGTGACCCTATGTAGGGGGAACATTCTGCTCTGTGTCAGTGTGTATCAGGGGTTGTGAGGACAGGTGTCAATCCATATCTGCCAAGTGACCCTATGTAGGGGGAACATTCTGCTCTGTGTCAGTGTGTATCAGGGGCTCTGAGGACAGGTGTCAATCCATATCTGCCAAGTGACCCTGTGACGAAACCAACCTCGCCACTGAGAACTGGAGAAGCCTGGTTGCCCGCCTGCTGCCTTTGGACTATGGCCCTGGGAGATTGGGCCCTTTACAAACAGTATTCGGCCCTAACAGAGTGCATGTCACTCATTCTGGCCCTTTAAATACAGTGGGGCCATTCGGTACTTGCCCTGTGTGAGCAGTGATACCCCCCAGATAGCTATGCCATGGAGCCTATTCATATAATGAAAGACTATGGGAAAGACTTTGGCTCCATGGCAATTAAACTGTATTTGTGTGGTCTGCGTGCCATTCACCTAATAATGTGCACGCAGACCTGAGCTATCTGGGGATATGTTAAATGTCTGTGTTTAATGTATAAAATGTGACTTTATGTATTTTAAAGAGTTTTATGTTGTTTTGCAACCATGTGGTTAATGGAGTCTGCCTCTAGTCCTGGATAATTAGATTTCTTCTCCAATTATCTCCAGGGCAGAAGGGAGGAAGCCAGGATGCATTGTGGGGATGTTTTACTTTTACTGTTTGAGCCAGGGGGAATAAAAGATACTTTTACTAATTTTTTAACCCCTGGTCTGATTCATGCCATTTTTTAATATGTTGTTCCCCTGAATGGATTGATTGTGGATATGTATTTTTATGTGAATGTGATGTATGGTTTTAAAGTTATGAAAGTTGTGTAAAAGTATATTTTGAACTGTACACACAATGGGATTAAGTGTCACACTAAGGGGAGGGGATGTGTGGGAGGTAACATCTATGTTATTGGTTATTTTATGCCCCCCCCCTGGGTGTGGCCTGTATGTGTACTCATGTAATAAAAACCAGGCTGGGTGCCCAGCACCTCAGACCACTGCTTGACCTCCAACACGGAGCCTTGTCTCGTTCTTGGGGGGATTCACTGTATGCTGTTGGAGATTTGACTGCTAGGAGTGTAAGCTGATGTCTGCTTTTCCTATTCATCTGCTAGCAGCTATTTGTGAGGTTCCAGCTGGAGTGCTACCTTATTCACCTATATCCAGTTCGTGAGTTCTGATGTTCTGCAGTAGCTGTGCCTTTCTGAGAAAAGGGGATTATCGCCTAAACGGATTTTAACCCCATCATATGCTGAAACGGTCCGTTACAATTGGTGGCAAGCGGCGGGATCGTTCCTACAGCCAGAAGGACAGCTACAGAACACCATTTCTTTGGATTTACAATTTGAGGGCAACGCATGTCTGAGTACAGCGACCCTGACAGCACCAGGATGGAACCAGCAGTGGAGTACAATAAGGGTGACATGGATGACCGGGATGCAATAAGGAAAGGCATCTGGTACCAGGCCCTGGATAATGTACAATACCAGCGGGGTGAGAGTCTCCCCAGTGAAGAGCAGCGGTTGCAGAAGCAAGTGGCCCTGCGGATGCCCTTCCTGGGAGAGCAGCCCCTGGAGGAACGGGTGAAGGAACTAGAGCACCGGGTATGGCAGGAGCTATGGCTGGAGGATGCCTACCAGGCGCTCTGGTGGTATATGGCACAGTATATACCCTGGACAGCCGAACATGACAAGCCAGAGGGAGAGGAGTTTGATGGTCCTGGCTTGTTATGGGAGTCCTTTGCAGAGCCTGGCTTCGGGAGCCCTGCGCAAACCAGACTGCAGGACATTTTCTATGAGAGGGAGGCTAGGCATGAGTGGGATGACCCCCATGAGGTAGAGCAAGACCTGGCTCACCTAGCAGCCCTGGAGTGGGAACTGGAGCAAAACTACCAAGATCTCTTCCGCTTCATTGGGAAGGCTCAGCAGGACAGTAAGGTGACAGACCCAGATCCAGACCCCTTCCGCTGGGAAGATATTGTAGAGATTTACTGGGAAGAACCCCAGGTGGCCTGTAGAGATGGGACCGAGGTCTCTCCACCGGCCCTGCAGGGAATTGGGAGCCCAGTCTCCATTCCCCAGCGGCAGGCTGAGTTACAGGGGGCAGAGGTAGTTGGTCCCACCCCCCAGCAGCAGAGTGATATGCCGGGAAGGCAGTGTGAAGTGCAGGGAGAGGAGAGCAGCGTCCTCCCTCCCCAGCGGCAGGCTGAGTTACAGGGGGCAGAGGTAGTTGGTCCTACCCCCCAGCAGCAGAGTGATATGCCGGGAAGGCAGTGTGAAGTGCAGGGAGAGGAGAGCAGCGTCCTCCCTCCCCAGCGGCAGGCTGAGTTACCGGGGGCAGAGGTAGTTGGTCCTACCCCCCAGCAGCAGAGTGATATGCCGGGAAGGCAGTGTGAAATGCAGGGAGAGGAGAGCAGCGTCCTCCCTCCCCAGCGGCAGGCTGAGTTACAGGGGGCAGAGGTAGTTGGTCCTACCCCCCAGCAGCAGCATGATTTTTTGGGAATTGGGAGCCCAGTCTCCATTCCCCAGCGGCAGTGTGAAGTAGAGGGAGAGGAGAGCAGCGTCCTCCCTCCCCAGCGGCAGGCTGAGTTACAGGGGGCAGAGGTAGTTGGTCCTACCCCCCAGCAGCAGCGTGACTTTTTGGGAATTGGGAGCCCAGTCTCCTTTCCCCAACAGCAGGACACTGTATTAGGAGAAGAGACGGTCGGTCTCCCTCCGCAGATGATGGAAGTATGCATGGGAGAGGAGCTTATTACCACCTCTTCCCAGCGGCGGATTATTAATGGGCAGAGTGTTCTATCGGGAGAGGAGCTTGTTACCCCCTCTCCCCAGCGGCAGTTTAATGTACCAGAGGGAGACTGTAAGCCCCCCACCGGTGCAGATGGGACTGTGGTCTCTGCACTTACCACACAGGGGGTAGGGATGGTCGGTCCTACCCCCCCACGACAGAACTATGTATCCAAGGGGGAGACAACCGGTCTCCCCATTCAGCAGCAGAGCTATGCAACGAAGGGGGAGACAATCCGTCTCCAGCAACCAGGCTCCAACCAGACTACTCCGGTGGTAGTGCTGGCATCAGGACAGAGTACCGCTGGTCTCTGCCCACTCAGCAACCCACCAAGGCAGCCTACCAGTCCCCTGCACAGCCGGGGTGAGGCACCTGGACATGGACAACTTTCTCCTCTACCCAGGTGTAGTAACCATTTATTGTGGGTGGGCTGTACTGATGTTTCTGCTTTGTGGGTGGGTTGCTGGACTAACAAGGGCACTGACCGGCAGGAGGTCAGGTACCCTGTTAGTCTTTTTGGAAAGGGGGAGAGATGTGACGAAACCAACCTCGCCACTGAGAACTGGAGAAGCCTGGTTGCCCGCCTGCTGCCTTTGGACTATGGCCCTGGGAGATTGGGCCCTTTACAAACAGTATTCGGCCCTAACAGAGTGCATGTCACTCATTCTGGCCCTTTAAATACAGTGGGGCCATTCGGTACTTGCCCTGTGTGAGCAGTGATACCCCCCAGATAGCTATGCCATGGAGCCTATTCATATAATGAAAGACTATGGGAAAGACTTTGGCTCCATGGCAATTAAACTGTATTTGTGTGGTCTGCGTGCCATTCACCTAATAATGTGCACGCAGACCTGAGCTATCTGGGGATATGTTAAATGTCTGTGTTTAATGTATAAAATGTGACTTTATGTATTTTAAAGAGTTTTATGTTGTTTTGCAACCATGTGGTTAATGGAGTCTGCCTCTAGTCCTGGATAATTAGATTTCTTCTCCAATTATCTCCAGGGCAGAAGGGAGGAAGCCAGTATGCATTGTGGGGATGTTTTACTTTTACTGTTTGAGCCAGGGGGAATAAAAGATACTTTTACTAATTTTTTAACCCCTGGTCTGATTCATGCCATTTTTTAATATGTTGTTCCCCTGAATGGATTGATTGTGGATATGTATTTTTATGTGAATGTGATGTATGGTTTTAAAGTTATGAAAGTTGTGTAAAAGTATATTTTGAACTGTACACATAATGGGATTAAGTGTCACACTAAGGGGAGGGGATGTGTGGGAGGTAACATCTATGTTATTGGTTATTTTATGCCCCCCCCTGGGTGTGGCCTGTATGTGTACTCATGTAATAAAAACCAGGCTGGGTGCCCAGCACCTCAGACCACTGCTTGACCTCCAACACGGAGCCTTGTCTCGTTCTTGGGGGGATTCACTGTATGCTGTTGGAGATTTGACTGCTAGGAGTGTAAGCTGATGTCTGCTTTTCCTATTCATCTGCTAGCAGCTATTTGTGAGGTTCCAGCTGGAGTGCTACCTTATTCACCTATATCCAGTTCGTGAGTTCTGATGTTCTGCAGTAGCTGTGCCTTTCTGAGAAAAGGGGATTATCGCCTAAACGGATTTTAACCCCATCATATGCTGAAACGGTCCGTTACAGACCCTATTTAGGGGGAACAGTCTCTATTCTGCTCTGTGTCAGTGTGTATCAGGGCTGGGCTTTGAGGACAGGTGTCAATGTTAGGTGATTTCTGCCCTTTATGGATTAAAAGCAGACTCTGCATCAACTGTGCAATTTTCCATGGGAGTTTTGCCATGGATCCCCCTCTGGCATGCCACAGTCCAGGTGTTAGTCCCCTTGAAACAACTTTTCCATCACTATTGTGGCCAGAAAGAGTCCCTGTTGTTTTTAAAATTCGCCTGCCATTGAAGTCAATGGCGGTTCGCGCGGTTCGCCGGTTCGCGAACATTTGCGGAAGTTCGCGTTCGCCGTTCGCAAACCGAAAATTTCGGGTTCGCGACAACACTAATCAGGAGCAGAACTGAACTTTTAATCACACAAACCTCCTTTTAAAGGTTTCTCCCATGCAAGGGAGGGATTCACATTAATTGGTACAGTAGCCAATAGTACAATAGTTACCTCCCATACATCTCCTCCCCTCAGTGTGACACATAATCTACTTATACATGATACAGTTTTACCCGGTTTCTGGATGTACCCCAAAACAGTCAGGTACCATTATCTAAGTGGCACCCCCTGGTAGCCCTGATCTGGGTGACTGTTGCGGTACTTACCCTTCCGGGTGCCGGCCGGGGTCCTCTATTCAAGCCACGCGCGGCTCATCCGAAATGGAGGGCGGGCAGTGACCGCGAGCAGCGGTCACGTGTCCCGCCTGACACTAAGAGCGCGCCGCGAGTCTCGGGCGCGCTCTTAAAGGGACAGTGGGAGCCTAATTAGAAAAGGTCTCCCATTGGTCCCTGTCATGCCACACTCCCCATACAATTACCTTTTGGGGGTGTGGATATGACAGGGACCAATTATAATAGATGTTTGGCTATTTATACTTACCTCTTTCCCTTTGTTCCTTGCCCTATCGTGGTTTCTGCTACAGTTCCCTTTAGCGCTTGTGGTGTTCAGTTGTGTTTCTTCGTTTTCTCTTTATCCTTATCCTACTCTTTATCCTTATCTGTTCTGTTTGCCGGCTTGCTGTTTACTGTGTACCAGACCCCGGCTAGTTCTAGTTTACGCTGTCTCTTAGTGCCCTTGACCTTGGATCGTTCCTGACTCTGTACTTCTCCTATATACGTCGAGTCCGGCCACTCTAAGGACCGGTAGACGTATCTTCCCTCTGTGTTGTCTTCTGTTTAGCTGGATCCTGCGTGTTGGGGTATAAACTCGTTACAGTGACCAACATATTCAAAATTCACCCAGATCGGACCAGGGGTTCGGGAGTTAGGTGGAAGAGACAATTTGACCGACCGCACATGAGGTGGTAACCGAAAAGGGCTCCATGTGTTTTGGCCCTGCGGTCGGTCTCCATTTGGGAGATAAAATACACAGAAATACTTGTCATCCACCATTAAATCGGTATTCGTATGAATACCCTTGTTCGGTACTTTTAATTCACCAAACGAGGGGCTGGTTGGTCCCTCCGTTCGGGAGTTACGGAGCTCTGGAGGTCTCAGCGGTGTTCGGGTAATTGAGTGTCCGATTTGAGTTCCAGACACTCGACAACCAAACGCCGCTGAGTTTTTCGTGCATAAGATGGTCGCCGCCACGTGTTCGTATGCCGAACGGCGGCCACCCAGATACATATACAAAGTACCGATTGCACCAATTAACTTGTGGTTAGAGAAGTGTGAAAGCCTAATAAGGTGCACACTTCTCTCTGGGGTGGTCTAATGGTTCGGTAGTTTTCATTCGTATGAAATATGAATGAAAACTACCGAACAACCATACGAATGTGTGGCAAACCTAGCCACTTCAGATCATATGGCTGTGACTTTAAAGGTTGTCGGGAGAACCGCTGTAACACTATGTTTAAATGGATTCTGCTTGACCCTCAAAACGAAGTGTCGTCTTGTTCTTGGGGGGAATTGGAGTGTATGCTGACTGCCAGGAGTGTAAACCTTTTTGGGTTGTGGAGAAGCCTATTTGCCAGCCTCCTCTCGCATGACTATGGCCCTGGGAAATTGGGCCCATTAAAAACAGTATTTGGCCATACCAGAGTGTATGTCACTCATTCTGGCCCTTTAAATCCTGTGGGTAAAGAAATTGTACTTTTTATATGGCACTTCGGATACCGTCGAAGTGCCGAAGTTGTCGAAGTCGTCGAAGTGGCCGCCATTCGACAAAGGAACACGTGGTGGCGCCCATTTTAATTTAGTCGAACGCGGTCAGCGGTGTATCCTAAAAATTCTGTAGAACTAAAATCGGATACGCAAATACATGAACACCGCTGACCCTTACCGTCGCCTTCACTTCGACGCTTCGGTTAAAGTCGAAGTACGTTCGACAATTCGAACACCCTGTTCCAATACTATTTGCATCCCGTTTTTCTACAGGAAATTGACCGACCGCACAGCCCAAATCTGTGGATCTTTTTTGGGCAGGAAAATGTGCTTGCGGTCGGTCATAAAGGACTCCCACTTAACTTTTTATCCACTGGAGGGATTTGTATGATTTTTGAGAGTGTTTATGTTTGAAGTATGCTGAGTTCAAATATGCAATTTTGTAATGGAGATTGAATGTATGGTTTTAAAGTTACAGTGTATGTGTAAAAACTGTATTAAACCATTGTGTAACATAATTATATCACAGACAGAGGGGAGGATTTTGTGTGTAATTACCGGGAGTGTTTTCAATGATGTACGTGTATGATTGGTTGTTTTGTAACACCCTGTGGGTGGTCCTATCTAAGAGAAACCGTCATACAAGAAGGTTCTTTTGTGTGCCAATAAACAGAATGACTTGTCCCTCTAACTTGCAGCCTTGACTCATGTTTGTAGGGGACAGCTATAATCACTACAGGGATTGCTATGCTCTTCATACTCCCTTAGCTACTGAGCTCTTGTAAGAGCTCTTGTTCCTGATCCTGCTTCGCTCTACAGAAGGAAGAGGTTCACCTACTGGAACCTGGAGCCTGGACGTAGGTCCAGGATGGATAGCAGACGGCGAGATCCTAGCCCAGCAGCAGGGGTTCGTGGAGTCTGCAGTACTTATGGTGTCTATGCAGTAGTTATGGTGTCTACGGTGCTGATGGTCCTTTGGTGAGCGCTAGGAGCATCTTTTCTACGGTCCAACTTCCAGCCAGCCTGGAGGCAAACGTAACACAGAACTGCTGTACTGGCACATACAGCTTCTTTTATTCACAATCCACAAACATAGTACGGCCCACAGGATTTTGAAATAGAACCAATCAATCCGTACAATACATACAGACACTCACACACAAAATCCTCCCCTTTAAGAACCATCTTGGGACATACTGTGGACTTACTTCGTGGCCACCATTTCATTTATCAGAGGCACATGGTGAGAACAATGGATGAAGCACATGGTGAGAACAATGGATGGCGGCCATTTTGACTCACAGATACTGTTTGGACTTTTTTACACGGTGCCATCTCGCCGGTATTTGGTGCACAAAGACATCGTGCAGTAGTTTTAAACTATACAACAGGGGACACATACAGTAATTATTTTTAATATAGCCTGTGTATGTTCTGCGGAATCTGCATTAAACTGTATCTTCCAAACTACTGAACGGATCTGGGTAAATTTTGGATATGTGGTTCACCCAGATCCCCCGGTTCCGAGGATATATATATATTTATATTTTTTTATGGGGTTATTGCATGTTTTGGGGTCCCTGTGATATGTTTTATAATGCTGTATTTCTCTGCCTGTGATAATTATATTAACCATTGTGTTCAGTAATCATATCACAGGCAGAGGGGAGGATTTTGTGTGGGAGTGTCTGTGTGTATTGTACGGATTGATTGGTTGTATTTCAAAACCCTGTGGGCAGTACTATGTTTGTGGATTGTGAATAAAAGAGGCTGTATGTGCCAGTACAGTCAGTTCTGCTTGACCTCAAAATGAAGTGTCGTCTCGTTATTGGTGAATTGGATTGTATGCTGATTGCCAGGAGTGTAAGCTGATTGTATGCTTTTCCTGTTCAGCTGTTTACAGCATTCATATGCTTGAGAGCATTTGTATGCTTCTTCGGTTCGGTGGTTGTGGTGTCTGCTGCAGTGCTTGGAGTCCTCAGGAAGCGCTAGGAGCATCCTTCAACGGAGGTACCCAGTCGGGGTGCCCGTCGATCCGTTAATTGGTGGCAAGCGGTGGGATGACGTCCTTGTGCGAGGAGAAGCAGCTCAGAGACACTGGTAACGTTTGGAGTTACAAATTGAGGGCAACGCTAGTATCCGTACAGCGCCCCTGGCTACAGCAGGATGGAATTGGCTAGTTTACGGACAGCGTTCCATGATTATCAGCAGGAGGAGGCGGCCGCGGACTACAGGGATGCAGACAGAAAGGAACTCTGGTATGATGCCCTGGAAGAGTCTCCCCAGTGATGAGCAGCAGCTACAGAAGCGTGTGGTGATGCGGATGTATCTATTGGGAGAGCAGCCCCTGGATGAGTGGGTGACAAGACTAGAGACCCTGGTATGGCGAGAGATCTGGCTAGACAACGCATACCAGGCCCTCTGGTGTCATACATGTGACGAGACCAATCTCGCCACATTACATTGGAGGAGCCTGGTTGTCCGCCTGTTGCCTTTGGACTATGGACCAGACATTAAAAGACTTATTTTCCCTGCAGAAAGGCTTATTCGTGCCTTTTCTGCTGGGGTGTTCGGTAGATTTTATCTACCGAACAAACTACCGATTGCACGACCTCCTGGGAGCTGGAGTGTGCCGCCAATTGACCACCCTGAAGCTGCGGTTAACCGCAGCTTAATTGACGAAGGCAGGGTGGTCTTTGTTCGTCGTCCGAACACGTGGCGGCAGCCATTTTACAAGTACCGTACGGCCAGCGGTGTTCGGGACCTAAACTATGGAACTATAAACGGACACTTATTTGCACGAACACCGCTGAGCCGTCCGTCTCCTGGTTCCTATTCGTGGGGATGTAGCCGAACAGCCGTTCATACGGTAGTTGTTTCATGTGAACTGTGGTAACCCAGATAGCTATGCCATGGAGCCTATTCGTGTGATTAAAGACTTTGGCTCCATGGCGATTAAACTGTATTCGGTTGGTCTGAGTGCCATTCACCTAATAATGTGCACTCAGACCTGAGCTATCTGGGGATATGTGAAATGTCTATGTTTAATGTATAACCAGTAACTTTATATATTTTAAAGCATAATACTGTATTTGGGTCCCCACATGTGTAATGGAGTCTTGTCTTTGTCCTAGGAGATAATTGGATTACTTCTCCAATTATCTCCAGGGCAGAAGGGAGGAAGCCAGGATGCATTGTGTGGATGTTTTACTTCTGTTTGTCCTGAAATGCTAAATGTCTGTCTTTTGTTACAGTCTTCCATTTGGTCCCCTAGGGGAGTGTCCACCAGGTGGGAGACCTCCGTTTAGGCGATAATCCCCTTTTCACAAAAAAGCTACTGTAAAAGCACCAAAACTCACGAATTTGGATATAGGTGAATACATCAAACTCCCGAACTGCATACCAGGGAATAAGATAGCACTCCAAACTGGAACCTCACGAATAGCTGCTAGCAGACGAACAGGAAAAGCAGACATCAGCTTACACTCCTAGCAATCAATCTCCAACAGCATACAGTGAATCCCCCCAAGGACGAGACAAGGCTCCGTGTTGAGGGTCAAGCAGTGGTCTGTTTATTCAGGGCTACCTGCCCCTGTATTTATGCAGGTCTCCCACCTGGTGGACACTCCCCTAGGGGACCAGATAGAAGACTGAAACAGCAGACAGACATGTATCACTTTCAAACACACAGACACAATACTTTCCCACAATGCATCCTGGTTTCCTCCCCTCTGTCCTGGAGATAATTAATGAAGTCATTCAATTATCTCCCAGGACAAAGGCCAGACTCCATTATACACGTGGTGACACAGAAACAGACTATCACTTTAAAATACATACAGACATATTTTATACATAAAACACAGACATGTAACATATCCCCAGATAGCTCAGGTCTGGGTGCACATTATTAGGTGAATGGCACCCAGACCACACAAATACATTTTAATTGCCATGGAGCCAAAGTCTTTAATTATGTGAACAGGCTCCATGGCATTGCTATCTGGGTTAGAACATTCACATAAAACATAAAATACCGAATTTCCCTGCATTCACCAAATCCATACGAATGAGAACCAGGGGCTGGAGGTTCAGCGGTGCCTGCACGTAAAAGTGTCCGATTTTGGTGCATGAAAGCCTGGCAGAAAAGCGCTGGCTGCCCGGGGAGCTCCAGAACACCGCCACCTAGCGGCCGCAAAGTGTAACAGCAGGCACAAAGTTAACAAGCAATTAAGCTGCGGTTAACCTCAGCT
This sequence comes from Pelobates fuscus, assembly GCF_036172605.1. Classification (NCBI taxonomy): domain Eukaryota; kingdom Metazoa; phylum Chordata; class Amphibia; order Anura; family Pelobatidae; genus Pelobates; species Pelobates fuscus. The sequence goes on along the minus strand of NC_086323.1, from coordinate 208,419,409 downwards.
TCAGGGAGGTAAATAGGAGGCACACTCCAGCTTCTGGGTGGCCAATTAACAACGCCGGCCGGCTTCCCACGGCTCTGGGGAGGTTGGCGAACGGCTGTTTGTTCGGTATATGAAATCTACCAAACTGCTGTGCAGAAAGGGAGAAATAAATCCTTCTGCACAGTAAAATTAACCCTTTAGCTGCCGGTCCATAATCCAAAGGCAGCAGGCGGGCAACCAGGCTCCTCCAATACAATGTGGCGAGATTGGTTTCGTCACATCTCTCCCCCTTTCCAAAAAGACTAACAGGGTACCTGACCTCCTGCCGGTCAGTGCCCTTGTTAGTCCAGCAGCCCACCCACAAAGCAGAAAAAAAAGGTACAGCCCACCCACAATAAATGGTTACTACACCTGGGTAGAGGAGAATCTTGTCCATGTCCAGGTGCCTCACCACGGCTGTGTGGCTGCCTTGGTGGGTTGCTGAGTGGGCAGAGACCAGCGGTACTCTGTCCTGGTGCCAGCACTACCACCGGAGTAGTCTGGTTGGAGCCTGGTTGCTGGAGACGGACTGTCTCCCCCTTGGATACACAGCTCTGTCGTGGGGGGGTAGGACCGACCGTCCCTACCTCCTGTGTGGTGAGTGCAGAGACCACGGTCCCATCTGCACCGGTGGGGGGTTTACAGTCTCCCCCTGGTACATTAAGCTGCCGCTGGGGAGGGCTCCTCTCCCGATATAACACTCTGCCCATTAATGATCCGCCGCTGGGGAGAGGTGGTAACAATCTCCTCTCCCATACATACTTCCAGTCTTTGCGGAGGGAGACCGACTGTCTCTCCTTCCAATACAGAGTCCTGCTGCTGGGGAAAGGAGGCTGGGCTCTCTATTCCCTGCTGGATACTCTGCCGCTGGGGACTGGAGACTGGGCTCCCAATTCCCGGCAAATAACACTGCCACTGGAGAATGGAGACTGGGCTCCCAATTCCCGGCACATCACACTGCCGCTGGGGAATGGAGACTTGGCTCCCAAGTCCCGGCACATCACACTGCCGCTGGGGAATGGAGACTGGGCTCCCAATTCCCGAAAAATCACGCTGCCGCTGGGGAGGGAGGACACTGCTCTCCTCTCCCTGTATTTCCCACTGCCTTCCTGGCATACCACTCTGCTGCTGGGGGGCAGGAACAACTACCTCTGCCCCCTGTAACTCAGCCTGCCGCTGGGGAGGGAGGATGCTGTTCTCCTCTCCCTGCACTTCACACTGCCTTCCTGGCATATCACTCTGCTGATGGGGGGCAGGAACAACTACCTCTGCCCCCTGTAACTCAGCCTGCCGCTGGGGAGGGAGGACGCTGTTCTCCTCTCCCTGCACTTCACACTGCCTTTCTGGCATATCACTCTGCTGCTGGGGGGCAGGAACAACTACCTCTGCCCCCTGTAACTCAGCCTGCCGCTGGGGAGGGAGGACACTGCTCTCCTCTCCCTGCACTTTACACTGCCACTGGGGAATGGAGACTGGGCTCCCAATTCCCTGCAGGACCGGTGGAAAGACCTCGGTCCCATCTCCACTGGCCACCTGGGGTTCTTCCCAGTAAAACTGTACAATATCTTCCCAGCTGAAGGGGTCTGGATATGGGTCTGCGCTTCCCTGCTGAGCCTTCTCACTGGAGTGGAACAGATTTTGGTAGCCCTGTTCCAGCTCCATCTCCCTGGTCACCAGGTGGACCAGGTCTTGCTCAATCTTATTGTGGTGGAATCTCGGTAAAAATAAATTTAGTAGGCCAAGATTACCACGTGGCATGTGTACGTGCATATGCTGACGTATCGATCAGTTGGTTGCACGAGGCAAGATACGATCAGTAGTGTACGGAGCATGTGCAAGAATACAGGATATAGTATTCCCCTCCTCCATTGTGCTGGACAAGCCATGCGGTCAAGCAGAAAGTTAATTCTTATTTGTATTGATTGGTCAAGAGAATGTGCGGGTGGAGCTTAATATGGGAGGAGTTATGTGCCTATATAAGGAGCCTGCACTATTGTCCGGGGCTCAGAACTTGCTGTATTTTGGTGACATTAGTCCCTCTGAGTCCCGATCGGTGATCCAATAAAGAATATCTTCCTTCCTGAAGAAACCTGTGTCCATCTCTCTGTGCTTGGCTTCCGTCAGTTTCTCCGGTATCATTTGGTGCATTGGCCGGGAAGCTCATCGTTCAACGGTAGCTGAGAGGCAGAGGCGTGAGACTGTCTATCTTTGCCCACGTTCTCTACGGCTGCACCCCTGAACTTCTGCGTGGACCTCCCTTCGTCTCGGCGCCACTGGTCTGTTGTCCAGGAGATCATCGGCCTCTACGTAAGAAGTGCTGGGGTGTCCCCGTCGATGAGTGTGAACTCAGGTTCAGGAACGAGGAGGTAAGACAACTGCTGTTTTAGACGGCAGACCCACTAGGGGTATACCGATTGTGCGGTAGGCCCATAAGGGGTTTGAATTGTGTATGGAATCTGCCCCCTCTGTCTTAGGGAAGGAGCGAAGGCGCACCGCTCAATCGAACGCTCTTTAGTAAGACCGTTTGATTTGGTTTGGAGTCAGGCGGGGTTCTGTGTAAATAGCCCTAGCCGGACACCGGTGTCTTGTCTAGACTAGCGTTCTAGGGTGTATATTTTGTTCGCTAGGTCGGAGGGACCGGGAGACTAAGCGGCGTCTGTGTAAATTCGGTTCGCTAGATCTCAACCTATCTTGGCTAAGTGGGAAGGCGTGTAAATTTGGAACCCACTAGATTTTTGATAGAGTAAATAGACTTAAAGGGTGCTGTTGTAAATTCCGCCCTCTAGTTCGCTATTGTAACGGCTACCCAGATAGAGAGAGGGTTTCTGCCGTTGAAGACATCCTTTTTCCCTGCAAGCTGCTGTGGAGAAGTAGGCTGCTGTAATCCCATCCACGATATCCAGAGTGAGGAGCAGGTTCAGCTGTAAACAGGAGCAGAATAATATTCCCAAATAATCCCCTTCCAAGAACGAGACGAGGCTACGTTTTGAAGGGTCAAGATGAACTGAGGACTGGAACACCCAGCCTGCTTTTTATTAGAAATAGATACACACAGAACACTCCCAGGGGGAGGATGAAAACAACCAATAATACAGATGGTAACACCCCCACGTCTCCTCCCCTCAGATAACTACATAACCCAATTAAAATGTCCACATTTTTCCACCAGTTCTGGATGTACCCCAAAAACAGGGGGTACAGCTTTAAATCCGGTAGCGCTGGATAGCTCTCCTTCAGGGGGACAATATATCCAAAAATCACCCCATTCGGATGTACAGTTCGGGAGATACAACGTTCCAAAGTTTTGACCGACCGCACAGACCAACTAGCCGAAATTAGTTCCATGAGTTTTGGCCTTGCGGTCGGTCTCCGTTCGCACGGTAAAAAGGTATGATACTCTGGCCATCCATGCGAATCGCGGGGTTCGCTGGAATCCCCATAGATGATTGCATATAACTACCGAACGAGGGGACGTTCGGTAGTTTCCGTACGAACTTATGGAGGTCTGGAGGATTCAGCGGTGTTCGCCTGTTTGCGTATCCGTTTTCAGTTCCATGCGGTTACAGGCAAGCATCGCTGTTCGCACACAAGATGGCCGCGAACACGTGGAAAGTCCCGAAATGGCGGCCACCTCTGCATTACACGTGAAATTCGCACGGAACCAGACGAACAGAGGAATGGAACGAATGGAGGTGTAAGTTGTAATCCCCTTGTTTGTTTCACATCCACCAGAGGTTGGTAGGGATCTGTTACACTGCTCCCCTTTTGTGGAACACTCCGGCAGACCCGGATTGATCCTTTTCGGGTCAACTTGGGGCTGTCCGGTCCTTTGTTAGGGCAATAGTTCTGTTTGTCTGGACAGACCGTCCGCGTTCCCATTAAACTTGCCAGGGCGGTATTGGATGGAGAAATTGTATGGCTGTAGGGCGAGACTCCATCTCAGTAAGCGTCCATTATCTCCAGCTACTCTGTTCAGCCATACAAGGGGGTTATGATCAGTAATTAAGGTGAATTCTTGACCATACAGATATGGGGTTAATTTCTTTAGGGCCCAGACCAGGGCTAAGCACTCTTTTTCCACTGCCGCGTAACTCACTTCTCTAGGTAACAGTTTTCTGCTGAGATACGCGACAGGGTGTTCGCCCCCGTCTTCGCCGACCTGGCTTAGCACTGCCCCCAGTCCGTACATGGACGCATCTGTGTGGACGACAAATCTTTTGTTAGGGACGGGGGCAGATAAGACAGGTGCATTGATCAAGGCTTGTTTCAAGGTTTGGAATGCTGTTTCACAGGCGGGAGACCACAGGACTACTCTAGGTAAATTCTTCTTTGTTAAATCTGTCAAGGGTTTGGCGATGGCGCTGTAGTCAGGGACAAATCTCCTGTAGTACCCTGCCGTCCCTAAAAATGCTAACACTTGTGTCTTAGTGTGGGGTGTGGGCCAATTGGCTACGGCCTCTACTTTAGCGGGTTCTGGTCGTTGTTTCCCACACCCCACCCGGTGTCCCAAATACTGGACTTCAGCCATGCCAAAGTTACACTTCTCCGGCTTTAGAGTTAGGCCGGCGGCCCTAATCTGATCCAACACAGTCTCTATGTGTTGTAGGTGTTCCCCCCAAGTCTCGCTATAGATCGCAATGTCATCCAGGTATGCGCAAGCGAAGTCCTGGAAGCCATCAAGGAGGCGGTCCACTAAGCGCTGAAAAGTAGCTGGGGCGTTTTTCATCCCGAAAGGCATGACCTTAAACTGGTACAGGCCAAACGGGGTGACAAACGCCGACTTAGGGATAGCGTCCTTGGCCAGGGGAATCTGCCAGTACCCCTTGCATAAGTCAATGGTGGTCAGATAGCGTCCCCTGGCAATGCGATCCAATAGCTCGTCTACTCGGGGCATGGGGTATGCGTCTGTCACAGTTCGGTCGTTGAGGCGTCGGTAATCGACACAGAACCGGGTCGTCCCGTCCTTTTTGGGGACTAGGACGACGGGAGATGCCCAGGGACTGTCGGATGGCTCTATAACCCCTAGTTTTAACATCTCCTGAATCTCCTTCCTCATCTCTTCTTTTACAGCCTCGGGAATTCTATAGGGAGTTTGTCGGAGCGGGGCTTGGCCTGGGGTTTCTACGTAATGGGTCGCTACAGGTGTGTAACCTGGCTCCTGGGAAAAGGTTAATCTCTTTTCAACTAGTAGTTGCTGGAGTTGTTCTCGTTCTGTGGGAGTTAATCGCTCCCCTAGCTGTACTGTATTAAGCAGCGTTTTGGACTCGGGGTTGGCTAATAGATCAGGGATGGGGAGACTGTCAGGGTCCTCAGAGGCGGGGATGCATATGGCGGCTATGTCCTCGGGCCGTTCTTGGTATTCCTTTAATAGGTTTATATGAAAGGACTTCTGTATCTTTTCGTCCTTGCTACTGGCAATGATATAGGTGGTGTCACAGACCTGGGCTACTACTTTGTAGGGGCCTTGCCAGGAGGTCTGCAATTTATTTCCTCGAACGGGTTTAAGTACTAGAACTTTCTGTCCTACCTGGAATGTTCTCAGCCTAGCGTTCCGATCGTACCAATGTTTCTGCCGACCCTGGGCCGCATGGAGACGATCCCGGGCCATCCGGGCTAACTGTTCCATACGGTCCCGCATTTCTAGCACATATGGTACGATGGGGACACCTTCGTGTTCCGTCTCTCCCTCCCAGTGCTCTCGGATGAGGTCGAGAGGGCCTCGCACCCTCCGTCCATAGAGCAGTTCAAAGGGAGAGAACCCAGTGGACTCCTGCGGTACCTCCCGGTAAGCAAACAGGAGGTGTGGCAAAAATCGCTCCCAGTCTCTGTATTCCGCCGTAAAGGTCCGTAGCAATTACTTTAGGGTACCATTAAAGCGTTCACAGAGACCGTTAGTCTGGGGGTGGTACGGTGAACTAAGTAGGGGCTTAATACCACAGACCTTCCACAACTGCTGGGTTAAGTCTGCGGTAAACTGGGTCCCTCTGTCCGACAAGATTTCCTGGGGAAATCCTACTCTGGTGAATATCCCGACTAGCGCACTGGCGACAGTGTCAGCCTGGATATTCGTCAGAGCGACGGCTTCTGGGTAGCGGGTGGCATAGTCCACCACGGTAAGAATGTATTTCTTACCAGAGGGACTGGGGTTAGGTAGGGGTCCTACTAGATCGACTGCCACCCTGCTAAATGGTTCCTCGATCACAGGCATAGGGGACAGTCGAGCTTTCGGATGATCCCCTCTCTTCCCCACCCTCTGGCATACATCACACGTGCTACAGTAACGGCGCACGTCCTTCGAGATTCCTGGCCAAAAGAAGGTCTGAGTGATTCTGTAGGTTGTGCGGTTACCCCCTAGATGTCCTGCTAACGGAATGTCGTGGCCAATTCGGAGAAGCTCCAATCGGTACTTTCTAGGTACCACTAATTGGCGCTTCTGCGAAGGAGCACAGCCTCTCTTCCTGCCTTCGGTTAATCTGTATAATCGGTCCCCCTCCCATATAAAACGTTCCCGCTCATCCCCTCTATTGTCAGCTAGTTCTCGGTACTTTCGGAGGGTGGGGTCCTGTCTAGTTTCCCTCCCAAACTCCTCTGGGGTGTCCCAAGCTAGCGGTCTATCTGTAGTGTCATTGCTAGGTGTCTGTCGGTGGCTTACCTGGGTCTCCCGACCTGTTGGCGGATCGTCCTCGATACGGGTCTGTGAGCGGGTGGTCACGGGGCAAGCCGCAGCAGTAGTGGGTAAAAAGGCCGAGGCTAGAGGGCCAATATCATTGCCCAACACGACCTCAGCGGGTAGGTTGTCCATAATGCCCACCGTGGTCTTTCCTGACCCGACTCCCCAATCCAAGTGTACCCGGGCGGTGGGTAAGCGAAAAACAGCCCCCCCTGCGACCCGAACCGCAACAGTACGGTTAGACACAAGCTCTGGTTTCACCAGATGCTTTTGTATTAAAGTGATGGTAGCGCCAGTGTCCCTTAGGCCTTGTGCTATCTGTCCATTTACACGCACCTCCTGACGGTGGTGCTGGCGATTATCTGGGGAAGCCGCTTGTATGGGGTTGGCCTCATATAATATTCCCAGGCATTCCTCAGGGCTCCCTTCAATTTCCAGGCAATGAGCAGCAGCGGGGCGTGAAGATGGGCTTTCGGTGTTAGATGTGCGCCTCCAATTATTATTGGCTGATCCCAACGGGCAAACACGGGCAATATGTCCCAGGTTGCCGCAGCGATGACACGTCACTCTGTAGGATTCCCGGGGCTGGTTGTTAGACCCTTGAGGACGTGGAGGTCCTGGGGGTACCGGGGCCCGGAATTCTGTGCGTGCAGCGTAGGTTGGGGTGCGGGCCTCTGTTCTAGGTGCTGGTCGCGTAGTACCTTGGCTCACTTTTCTCGTTTCCACATATTCGTCTGCTAGTCGTGCTGCCTCATTTAAGTTGGCTGGGCGGCGATCTCTCACCCAATCCTGTGTATCTGCCGCCAAATCTTGGAAGAAATGTTCCATCAAGAACAATTGTAGCACTTCTTCTCCGGTGTTAGCATTGCACCCTTGCATCCAATGTGATGCCACCCTTTGTAGCTTGTTTGCCCATTCCATGTGGGAGTCCGCTGCCTTCTTTTTGGACTCCCGGAAGCGACGGCGATACGCCTCTGGGGTGACTGCGTATCGGGTGAGTAGTGCGGCTTTCACCCGCTGATATTGTGTGATATCTTCGGCCGTGAGTGCCCGAAAAGCCTCATTTGCTTTTCCTGAAAGTTTCCCAGCCAGAATAGTAACCCATTGGTCTGGGGGTATCTGGTGCAGTGAGCACTGCCGCTCAAAATCTGCCAAATACCCATCAATCTCTTCCTCATTTTCTGCAAACGCTTTAAATGCAGTAAATGGTATTTTCCTCCCTGCAGCAACGGGAGGAGGAGTAGGAACTATATGTGTACTAGCTTGTTGCGCCAATACATGTTCCGTGTCTTGCCTCCTCTTAGTCTCGATCTCCTCTTTTGCGTTCTTGAACAGTCTGTCTAATAGCTCCGTGGTCTTTTCCGGATATAATGCTAATCTTCGCTGTACAATAGCAGTGAGTACATCGTTCTCGCTGACCGGTGCAATAGGTTCAGTTACCTCCATGGATCTATTCATTTCGTCCAGCTCCAGTAGGTCAGCTATCAGCTCTCTCCTTGGTCTGTTACTAGCACTCCTACCACGATTTTCCAATAGATCTTTCAGTGTGGGTCTTTTCAGCTTGGCATACTGAGACTCCATTCAGCACTTGCTCCTTGGGCAAAAGAACCATCCCACCGCTGCCACCAATGTAACGGCTACCCAGATAGAGAGAGGGTTTCTGCCGTTGAAGACGTCCTTTTTCCCTGCAAGCTGCTGTGGAGAAGTAGGCTGCTGTAATCCCATCCACGATATCCAGAGTGAGGAGCAGGTTCAGCTGTAAACAGGAGCAGAATAATATTCCCAAATAATCCCCTTCCAAGAACGAGACGAGGCTACGTTTTGAAGGGTCAAGATGAACTGAGGACTGGAACACCCAGCCTGCTTTTTATTAGAAATAGATACACACAGAACACTCCCAGGGGGAGGATGAAAACAACCAATAATACAGATGGTAACACCCCCACGTCTCCTCCCCTCAGATAACTACATAACCCAATTAAAATGTCCACATTTTTCCACCAGTTCTGGATGTACCCCAAAAACAGGGGGTACAGCTTTAAATCCGGTAGCGCTGGATAGCTCTCCTTCAGGGGGACAATATATCCAAAAATCACCCCATTCGGATGTACAGTTCGGGAGATACAACGTTCCAAAGTTTTGACCGACCGCACAGACCAACTAGCCGAAATTAGTTCCATGAGTTTTGGCCTTGCGGTCGGTCTCCGTTCGCACGGTAAAAAGGTATGATACTCTGGCCATCCATGCGAATCGCGGGGTTCGCTGGAATCCCCATAGATGATTGCATATAACTACCGAACGAGGGGACGTTCGGTAGTTTCCGTACGAACTTATGGAGGTCTGGAGGATTCAGCGGTGTTCGCCTGTTTGCGTATCCGTTTTCAGTTCCATGCGGTTACAGGCAAGCATCGCTGTTCGCACACAAGATGGCCGCGAACACGTGGAAAGTCCCGAAATGGCGGCCACCTCTGCATTACACGTGAAATTCGCACGGAACCAGACGAACAGAGGAATGGAACGAATGGAGGTGTAAGTTGTAATCCCCTTGTTTGTTTCACATCCACCAGAGGTTGGTAGGGATCTGTTACAGCTATATGTGGTGCTTGGGCAGTGTGGCTAACCAAAACGGATGTAGATAGTTTTAGGTAGTCCATTCAAGGTACTGGCCAATAGTTTAGTTGGGATTGTATATGTGTTAAAGATTGTTAGTAAAGTGTATATCTTGTTAGATAGCGCGAGCTCAGCCGTCTAGCGAGAGTGTTAATAGTGTGTTGCTGTATTATAGTGCACGGTACCATAACCCTGTATATTTACTGACACTGTATATAAGTACTAATCATTGTCGTCTATTGCTTGTCTAACACCATAACCACTAATAATTGTATTGTGACCTTAAATTGTGCTTTGACCTATGCTAACCGTACTGTAACCACTATTTGTAAAAGACGATGTTACTGGGGTGTGTTATAGACGGGTAATTCGTATATAGAGAATTATAGCGTGGGTGACTGTATAGTTTCGCCAAAGGGCATAATATTGATTATTTAGTGACTGGTGTAACAGCTGTGTGTGTATGGGAATTCCCTGAGTGTTTATTGTGTTATTGTGTACGTTTCACTTGGTAACCGTACCACGTGGTGCTGTTGCCAGAGGAAACGGGTGTGACTGTTGAATAGAACGCGTGCATAGTATTCGTTGTCAACGACGTTCCATTGATAAGTATGGGCGCGTCGGAGTCAACGATTTTGGATCCCTTAGGTTGTATGGTAAAGAATTTTAAAAAGGGATTTAAAACATGTGATTTTGGGGTTAAAATGTCTCCTGTACGTTTGGTCACTTTGTGCACTAGGGAGTGGCCTACTTTGGTTGCGACATGGCCGCCACGTGGTAGTTTGGATCCAACCCTGATACAGCGTGTACACGTGGCTGTGTCAGGTAGGCCTGAACTTTACGGACAGTTTCCATATATTGATTGTTGGAGACAGGCCGTAAACGACTCGCCAAAATGGATTCAGATATGCCACGAGGAGCAATGTCGCCTCATGGTGGCCAGGACTTGTTTGTCCACTAGGACTGTGGTTAGGCCCATTTTGGACACGCCCCCTGAGTCCAAGATCCCTTTGCCGCCCCCTTACTTCCCTATAGGAAGAGGTGACGCGAGTGCAGGAAGTTCTATACCCCTCCCCTCATTGCCCTCATCCACTTCCGCTTCCTCCTCCAGTACAGAATCCACCCCCCCTCGTATTAAACCTCCCCTTCCGGAACCAGAACCAACCCCCGTTAGATCTGAATATCCTGATTTGGCGCCACTTCAAACTTCCGGTCAAGCTTCTTCTAGCTCGGCTGGGAGTATTCTATTTACTAGCTTTTCCCAAAATCAAGCTCCCACATCCTCATGCCTTATTTCCCCCCGACTGGAACCCATAACTGACGCCCCTTCACGTAGCCCTATACTAACCAGACAACTGACCGGTACCCAACAACTCAAACATTATCAGATGCCTCTTCGTCTGAATCCTGGGTCAGCCTATCTCGATGCCGCAGGTCAAATGGCACATGCTGACCCAGTCTTCGTATATGTCCTGTTCACGACTACCGATCTCTTGAATTGGAAGACCCACAATTCCTCGTACACTGAGAAACCACAAGCTATGACCGATCTGTTCACCTCGATAGTTCAGACACATAATCCGACATGGGCTGATTGCCAGCAGTTATTAATGACATTGTTTAATAATGAGGAAAGGACAAGGATTAACCAAGCGGCCATTAAAGCGCTAGAGGATAGAGCCCGTGCTTTAAACCAAGCCAATCCAGCAGCATGGGCCGCAACACATTACCCTAATACCGATCCCGATTGGAATGTTAATGGCGCAGATATGGTTCAACTCAAAGCCTATAGAGACGCTATAATTGCTGGCATGAAAGCCGGAGGGAAGAAAGCTATTAATATGTCGAAAACAGTTGAGGTGATTCAGAAAAGTGATGAAGCGCCCAGTGTCTTTTATGACCGATTATTGGAGGCATACCGCTTGTATACCCCCTTTAATCCGGAAGACGCTGATAATTCCCGAATGGTAAACTCCGCCTTTGTCAGCCAAGCTTACGGAGATATTAAGCGCAAGCTACAAAAGTTAGAAGGGTTTGCAGGAATGTCTATCACCCAACTAATGGAGGTAGCAAATAAAGTATATATGAAGAGGGAAACAGAGACAAAGAAAGAGGAAGAGCGCAAGATGCGTAGAAAGGCAGATATGCTAGCGGTAGCAATCGCAGGCGTAGATAGACGGGGCCCAGATAGAGGCGATAGTAAGTGGAATGAGGAACCTCTGAGTAGAAATCAGTGCGCATACTGTAGGGAAGAAGGGCATTGGAGAAGTGAGTGTCCGCGAAGGGAAAAGTATGAGAGAGACAGACCTAGGGCAGGTTACGGAAACTTTAGAGGCAGAGCGAGAGGTAGAGGAGGCCCCGGAGGGAGCAATGGTAATAGAGGGAGTAATGGGAATAGAGGAAGTGTAAGGGAAGACAGGTACTATCCAGCAGCGCAAAGGTCCCGCGATAGAGAAGGTAGGGACTTTGTAGGATTGGCTGACACGGTCATGGAGGACTATTGATACCGACCGGGCTCCATCCCCCTTGGTCGAGCGGAGCCTATGGTAGATGTATCAATAGGGGGAAAAAGGAGTGCGTTCATGATCGACACTGGTGCTGAACATTCGGTGGTGACTGACCTAGTTGCTCCTCCATCTGGAAGAACTATTACTGTAATAGGAGCAACTGGAAGAAGTGCTGCAAAACCGGTTCTTAAAAGTCGACTCTGTACATTGGGAGGCCACGTAGTAAAACATCAATTCCTTTATATGCCTGAATGTCCAGTCCAATTGCTGGGACGTGATATGCTATCTAAGTTACAAGCGCAGATTACGTTCCTACCAAATGGAACAACATCCTTAAAGTTTAATGGACCTTCAGGTATTATGACATTATCCGTACCAAAGGAAGAAGAGTGGCGACTTTATACAGCGTTGACTAGCCAAAACCCTAGGAGTGATGAATCCTTATTCAACATACCAGGAGTTTGGGCAGAGAACAACCCACCAGGACTGGCCCGCAATATTCCACCTATTAAAATCGAACTAAAACTTGGGGTTTATCCAGTGAGCCTAAGACAATATCACATTCCACAGAAGGCTAAGAAGAACATCCAATCTTATCTGGATAAGTTCATACGGTATGGTATCCTAAAATTCTGTACTTCCCCCTGGAACACCCCATTGCTGCCTGTTCAAAAGCCCGGTACAGATGAGTATCGACCTGTGCAGGACTTGAGAGCAGTCAATGATGCGCTTGTTAGTATACATCCAGTTGTGCCCAATCCATATAACCTGCTTGCTTTAATTCCGGGTGGGGCTACTTATTTTACAGTCTTAGACCTCAAAGATGCCTTACTAGCCATATGGTTAAACTAGCGCATGTGCCTACACAGGTATGGAAAGGGTATAATCCAAGTAATTGGTTTGGTAGCTGGTATGAGTGGTTTGGAGGGCTTAAGGCAGTGGTAGGTGGAGTCCTACTAATTTTAATGTTGTGTCTACTCCTGCCGTGTCTAATACCCTTAGTAGTTAGGTCTGTGCAAAGCCTGATAGAAAATATAGCAGAGAGGAAGGCTGCTGCACAGATAATGGCTATATATAAATATAAGGCTCTAGATCAGGGAGAACCAATACAGGAAGATGAGTGTTGAAGATTCACATCATAAGATAAGTCTGGTCTGGTTCAAGGTAACTTGCGGTGTATGCAAACCAAGGTTAAGTGATGCCTCAAGTAATTGTGAAATATCAAGAGGCATCAAAGGGGGGAATGTGGTGGAATCTCTGTAAAAATAAATTTAGTAGGCCGAGATTACCACGTGGCATGTGTACGTGCATATGCTGACGTATCGATCAGTTGGTTGCACGAGGCAAGATACGATCAGTAGTGTACGGAGCATGTGCAAGAATACAGGATATAGTATTCCCCTCCTCCATTGTGCTGGACAAGCCATGCGGTCAAACAGTAAGTTAATTCTTATTTGTATTGATTGGTCAAGAGAATGTGCGGGTGGAGCTTAATATGGGAGGAGTTATGTGCCTATATAAGGAGCCTGCACTATTGTCCGGGGCTCAGAACTTGCTGTATTTTGGTGACATTAGTCCCTCTGAGTCTCGATCGGTGATCCAATAAAGAATCTCTTCCTTCCTGAAGAAACCTGTGTCCATCTCTCTGTGCTTGGCTTCCGTCAGTTTCTCCGGTATCATTATGAGTGTCGTCCCAGTCATACCTGCTCTCCCTCCACTCAAAGAGATCCTGGAACCGTGCTTGTGTAGCGCTCCCAAACTCAGGCTCTGCAAAAGTCTCCCATAACAAGCCAGGACCATCAAACTCGTCTCCCTCTGGCTTGTCATGCTCGGCTGTCCGGGGTAGGTACTGAGCTTCATACCACCAGAGCGCCTGGTAGGCATCCTCCAGCCACATTTCCTGCCATACTAGGTGTTCCAATTCCCTCACCCATTCCTCCAGGGGCTGCTCTCCCAGGAAGGGCATCCGCAGGGCTACTCGCTTCTGCAACCGCTGCTCTTCCTTGGGGAATCTCCTGTCCTTCTGGTATTCCACCATACCTAGTGCCTGGTACCAGATGCCTTTGCGTACTGCATCTCGTTCCTCCATGGCACCCTCATCGAACTCCACTGCTGGTTCCATCTTGGTGCTGTCAGGGTCGCTGTACTGAGACATGCGTTGCCCTCAAATTGTAAAATCCAGAGCAATGGTGTCTCCTGTAGCTGTCCTTCTGGCTGTAGGAACGATCCCGCCGCTTGCCACCAATTGTAACGGACCGTTTCAGCATAAAAGGGGAAAAATCCGTTTAGGCGATAATCCCCTTTTCACAAAAAGGCACAGCTACTGTAAAAGCACCAAAACTCACGAATTTGGATATAGGTGAATACATCAAACTCCTGAACTGCATACCAGGGAATAAGATAGCACTCCAAACTGGAACCTCACGAATAGCTGCTAGCAGACGAACAGGAAAAGCAGACATCAGCTTACACTCCTAGCAATCAATCTTCCAGCAGCATACAGTGAATCCCCCCAAGAACGAGACAAGGCTCTGTGTTGAAGGTCAAGCAGTGGTCTGTTTATTCAGGGCTACCCACCTGGTGGACACTCCCCTAGGGGACCAGATAGAAGACTGAAACAGCAGACAGACATGTATCACTTTCGTACACACAGCCACAATACTTTCCCACAATGCATCCTGGTTTCCTCCTCTGTCCTGGAGATAATTAATGAAGTAATTCAATTATCTCCCAGGACAAAGGCCAGACTCCATTATGCACGGGTTGACACAGAAACAGACTATCACTTTAAAATGCATAAAGACACATTTTATACACAAAACACAGACATGTAACATATCCCCAGATAGCTCAGGTCTGGGTGCACATTATTAGGTGAATGGCACCCAGACCACCTGAATACAGTTTAAGTGCCATGGAGCTAAAGTCTTTAATTATACGAACAGGCTCCATGGCATTGCTATCTGGGTTAAAGCATTCACATAAAACATAAAATACCGCATTTCCCTGCATTCACCAAATCCATACGAATTAGAACCAGGGGCTGGAGGTTCAGCGGTGCCTGCACGTAAAAGTGTCCGATTTTGGTGCATGAAAGCCGGGCAGACAAGCGCTGGCTGCCCGGGGAGCTCCAGAACACCGCCACCTAGCGGCCGCTAAGTGTAACAGCGGCCACCTAGTTAACAAGCAATTAAGCTGCGGTTAACCGCAGCTTCAGGGAGGTAAATAGGAGGCACACTCCAGCTTCTGGGTGGCCAATTAACAACGCCGGCCGGCTTCCCACGGCTGTTTGTTCGGTATATGAAATCTACCGAACTGCTGTGCAGAAAGGGAGAAATAAATCCTTCTGCACAGTAAAATTAACCCTTTAGCTGCCGGTCCATAATCCAAAGGCAGCAGGCGGGCAACCAGGCTCCTCCAATACAATGTGGCGAGATTGGTTTCGTCACAGTAGATAAACCAAAACATGATACATCCAATTTATTTAGGTCTGCCTTTTTGACTCAATATAATACTGACCATCATAAGATCAAAAAAAGTTTGGCACACCATTGGTCTATTTTACTACAGGACCCAGTACTTGGTGTCCATTTATCAAACCATCCTCAGATTATTTACAAAAAGAATAAAAATTTAAAAAACATGCTGGCCCCAAGCTATGCTATTAAATTAGATTCTAACAGGGGAGACGCAGGATCTTTTAGGGGGTGTAATATATGTAAGATTTGTCGGACGACCTCTGTAAAGAGATCTACTACATTCTCTAGCCACACAACTGGTGATATGCATAACATCAAGTCGGATATAAGTTGCCACACGGACTTTGTAGTATACTTGCTGCAATGCCCGTGTGGCAAACAGTATGTAGGCCGTACCAAACGAGCCCTAAAAATCCGACTTTTGGAACATCTGAACAATATTAAAAAGGGACTCACTACCCACTTGGTCCCTGTACACTGCAATACATGTCCTTCGTTTTCTTTTAAGGACTTTAGGTGTACAGGCATCGAGAGGGTTTTCCCACACTGGCGTGGTGGGGATGGAGTCCAACAACTCTCTAGGCGTGAAACTTTTTGGATCCATAAATTAAAGACTCTGGAGCCCAATGGGCTAAATGTTGATATTGATTTGGTCTGTTTTTTATAATTGTATGTTTTTTATAATTATGTTATCTTTTATATAATTATATGTTATTTCATTTTTTTGGTTGATATTCCTTTAATTTCTATTGAGGCATGATAGAATCAATTGAAATATGGAAATAGCTATTCAGTGGTTCCTTATTTCTCTATATAATAATATTTACACGATTTGGGGATAAATTCTTCTTTTTTTTCTTTTCCTTTGGTATTGCATTATTTCCATAGTTCAAATAAGCACAAAAATACAGGTCATATGATCGATTAGTTTAATAATATCCCTTTGTGGATAAAACATATAATATCATCAAATATAGACGTGTATACTCTTTAAATTTCACTTATTTAAAAAAAAAAAATTCTTCAACAAACACTTATATTGATAAATAAAGAAATAAAATAAACATATAAAAAAAATTTAAAATTTAAAATATTAATATTTGTTCACCTATTTTCTTTTATCATGACTCAATTGATATAATGTCTTACTAGTTCCTTATAAGTATGGGAGCTTAACTTATGGGTTATACTTTGTTGCTGCCGATACTTTTTTTTTTCCAGATGGATGCACTTTGTATTATGGGACTATTCCTTTGGCGACCACCAGAGGGCACTGCCCTGATGCTGTATCACCTTTAGTGGTGACACGCAAGGTGGAACGCGGAAGTCTGTGATGGACGTCACTTCCGGTTCCGGTTTCATGGATCCGAACGCCGTTTTTTTCGTGATTGAATATGGGGAAATTACCTTTGAACAGCTGAGGAGAAGTTCCCACCGGACCAATGAAGTGGAAGAAACAAGAAGACGCTCATGTATTCCAATTTGGACACAGGGAGTAGCCCTATATATTTGGGACTGTGGGGATGGGGAATTAGGCTGTTTTTTATGCTTGTCATTATTCTGTGCTGACTATTTTACTTTATGGTCCCCCATTGCTATCCGGGGAGGCACCCTAAGGCTTAATTTTCTACAAAATCCTGTGAGTGCATTACATTTATGCGATTTGTTTTTTTATACTGTATCACATTATGTATGTGTTTTGTTTGTTGTAGATTTGCAGCCGTATCCCAAACTTCTTTGTTATCCCATATAACTGCCATTTGCCACTGAACATTGTAGAAAACTTATGGCTAGCCTCCTGCCCTACGACTATGGCCCCGGGACATATTACCCTTTAAGAACGGCATTTGGGCATAATAAAAACCTATTATGGCTCTTTAACTGGGCTGTATAGAGACTATGGACACCTGGAATATGTTTAACTGCTTTGCTGGAATTCTGTATTAAAACCGTTAGTGTCTTTTCAACATTCCCTTTGTCTCAGTGTCTGGGTGGCCGCCATTTCGGGACTTTGCACGTGTTCGCGGCCATCTTGCGCATGAACAGCGGTGTTTGCTCGTGGTCGCGTGGAACTAAAAACGGATATGCAAACAGGCGAACACCGCTGAGTCCTCCAGACCTCCGTAAATTCGTACTGAAACTACCGAACGTTCCGCCGTTCGGTAGAAAGACTTAATAGACTATGGGGATTCTAGCGACCATAAAGATTCGAATGGATGGCAGGATTTTCGTACCTTTTTACTGTACGAACGAGGACCGACTGCAAGGCCAAAACTTATGGAACTATTTTTGGCTAGTAAGTCTGTGCGGTCGGTCAAAACTTTGGAACCCTATAACTCCCAAACCATTTATCCGAATGGACTGATTTTTGGATATATTGTTCCCCTGAATGAGAGCTATCTGGGATTTAAAGCTGTACCCCCTGTTTTTGGGGTACATCCAGAACTAGGGTAAAATACTGTATGTGTTAATTATGTTAAATGTTTATCTGAGGGGAGGGGACGTGGGGGTTGTACCATGTATATGATTGGTGATTTTATGCCTCCCCCTGGGTGTGTTCTTCTCCCCCTGGGTGTGTTAATTATGTTAAATGTTTATCTGAGGAGAGGGGACGTGGGGGTTGTACCATGTATATGATTGGTGATTTTATGCCTCCCCCTTGGTGTGTTCTTTTTGTACTCAACTGTAATAAAAGCCAGGCTGGGTGTTCCAGTCCTCAGTTCTTCTTGACCCTTCAAAACGTAGCCTCGTCTCGTTCTTGAAAGGGAATTATATTGGATTGTTATTCTGCTCTTTTTACAGCTGAACCTGACTCTCTCTCTGGATCTCGTGGATGGGATTATACCAGCTTTACTTTTATACAGCAACTTGCCAGGGAAAAGGACGTCTCCAACGGCTGATACCCTCTCACTACCTGGGTAGCCATTACACCTCCTCTGAACGTTCCTGGTAGTGCTTCATCATGTTCACATGAATCATGTGTCGCCCTCCAGTTCCGGCGCAGGGGCCAATTATATAAGTGGTATCACATCTTTGTTCTACCACTTTATAAGGGCCCTGCCAGGCTGCCTGTAACTTATCATGTCGGGCAGGTTTTAAAATTAAAACTTTCTGCCCATCCTGGAAGCTACACTCCCTGCCGCCCCAATCATACCATATGCGCTGGCGAGTCTGAGCTGCCTGAAGGTTCTCCCTTACGGACCTAGTCAATGCTAGACGATCTTGGAATGCCAGCACATATGGTATGATGGGGTTTGTGACGAGAGCAATCTCACCACATTGCATTGGAGAAGCCTGGTTGCCCGCCTGCTGCCTTTGGACTATGGCCCTGGGAGATTGGGCCCTTTAAAAACAGTGTTCGGCCCTAACAGAGTGCATGTCACTCATTCTGGCCCTTTAAATACTGTGGGAGAAGGATTGGCACTTTTTATATGGCACTTCGGATGCAGCCGAAGTGCCGAAGTTGTCGAAGTTGCCGAAGTGCCGAAGTTATCAAAGTTGTCGAAGTTGCCGAAGTGACCGAAGTCGTCGAAGAAACCGGCATCGGACAAAGGACCATGTGGCGGTGGCCATTTTAACTTCATCGAACACCGCCGACCCTTACCATCTCCTCCACTTCGATTAAAGTCAAAGTACCGGCAACACTTCGAATGGGACTTAGCCGTTTTTATGCAGGAAATTGGTCATAAAAGAACTTCAGTCTATCTTTTTATCTACTGAAGGGATTGGTATGATTTTTGAGAGTGTTTATGTTTAACGTATGCTGAGTTTGAATATGTAATTTATGGAGATTGGATGTATGGTTTTAGAGTTATGAAAGTTGGGTAAAAAGTATGTTTTAACTGTATGTGTAATTGAGTTTCCTCTCAGGAAAAGGGGAGGGAATCTGTGGGATGTAACTGATATGTGATTGGTTGTTTTATACCTCCCTGTGGGCGGACCTGTATTTGAAAAGATTGTAATAAAAACCAGGCTGGGTGTGCCAGCACCTCAGACCACTGCTTGACCCTCAACACGGAGCCTTGTCTCGTTCTTGGGGGGATTCACTGTATGCTGTTGGAGACTGATTGCAAGGAGTGTAAGCTGATGTATGCTTTTCCTGTTCGTCTGCTAGCAGCTATTCGTGAGGTTCCAGTTTGGAGTGCTATTTTGTATCCAGTTCAGGAGTTTGGTGTTCTGCAGTAGCTGTGCCTGTGTCTCTGGAAGGGGAAGATCTTCTAAACGGCGGTTTAAACCCTTTTATGCCTAAGGGTGCCGTTACAGGGGTACCGTCTGCACTCTGGTCTCCCTCCCAGTGCTCCCTAATCAGATCAATGGGTCCTCTTACTCTCCTCCCAAATAATAATTCAAATGGGGAAAACCCGGTCGATTCCTGCGGCACCTCCCGGTAAGCGAATAGGAGATGGGGCAGGAATCGCTCCCAGTCCCTATGGGTTTCTGCGAAGGTTCGGAGCATTTGTTTCAATGTTCCATTGAACCGTTTGCATAGCCCATTGGTCTGGGGATGGTACGGAGCATTGATTATGGGCTTGATGCCAGAGAATTTCCAGAGATGCTGGGTGACCTCCACAGTGAACTAGGTGCCCTGATCCGAGATGATCTCCCTGGGTAACCACATCCTGGAGAAAATCTGCATCAGGGCCTCAGCCACTGTTTCTGCATTGATATTAGTCAGGGCCACTGCCTCTGGATATCTGGTGGCATAGTTGTAGCGGAGTGGCAGGGGTTTATTCAAGGGCTCTCCGTGGGTAATCAGGATTCAGCATACAGAAGCCAGGACATACAGCATAATTCCCATTCCCAAGGACCAGACGACACATAGCCTGGGAGTCAACTGACAATTTTTATTCACAGCTCTAGGAGTTAACTGTCAACTGTCAACTTTTAAATGTTCTACAATATGACCTAAAGTGGCTAGGTTTGCCACAATGCTCCTTTTATGACATTCTCCCATGCAAGGGAGGTACAATCGGTTCTCAAACAGAATGGTGATTACTGTTCGAGAACCGATTACCTTGTTCACATACAGCAAAATAACGAATCGTTCATAGTAAAACGAAAAAGTATTTTTTACAGTCTTTTGTGGCTACTTCTGCCACAATAGTCTACCACCGTTAAAATATATTTTTTACCAGAAGGGCTGGGCTTCTGAAGGGGGCCTTTTAAATCTACAGCTACCCTACAGAATGGTTCCTCAATTATGGGTAGCGGTTGCAGTTTTGCCTGCGGGAAACTTTGGTTCAGTCGGTGCCGGGTGCGACTGACCCCCAAATGTCCGGATAGCGGAATATCGTGCGCTATCCAGAGTAATTCGGATTGGTACCGTTGTGGTACTACTAGCTGCCTCATGACTATCGGGTCTGACCCAGCTACCTGCTTGTCAGACTCCCTATACAGTAACTGTTTATCCCATACAAATCTTTCGCCCTCCCCACCTCGGCCGCAATTTCGGTAGGGGGAAGGATCTCTTACCTGGACCTCTGGGAGTGTGTTGTAGTCCTGGGTGCGGGCCTGTTGTCGAGTGACAAGTGGGTGTGCTTCTCCAGTTGTTGGTGCCTGGGGCTCAAAAGCAGAGGTGAGTTTGCCCAGATCATTCTCCAGCAAAACCTCCGCCGGCAATTGTGGCATTAACCCCACTTCCACATTTCTAGACCTCGCACCCCAATGCAAATGTGGGGGCTGTAGGTAGCCGGTATACTCCTCCCCCGGCTACCCTGACTGCTACAGTTCGGCTGGTCTTGGCTTGATCGGATACGAGGTGGCTTTTGACCAGAGTTATAGTGGCCCCAGAGTCGCTTGTACCGCTTTCCCCTCCAGGTAGACGGTTTGTCGATGATGTTGATGATTGTCTGCATTCACTTGGAGGGGATCTGCTTCATGTAACACTTCCCATTGTTCCACGGTAGTGATAGGCATTGCCGAGCCATATGGAGTTGGTGTCTCCGTTTGATAGCAGTGAGCTGCTGCTCGAGGTGGTGGAGGAGGACCTGGTCGGATCCAGGTAGAGTGGTCTCTTTGTTGGGGACAATCACGTTTGTAGTATCCCCACCTCTGGCACTGGTGGCATTGCACAGAACTGGGTGGCCAGAACCTCTGTTGCATAGCGGCTGGTGGATAAGGAGGTAGTTGTCGAGGTGGTGTTGCTGTGCTGGGGGGTTGGCTGCTTCCCCCTAAGGGTTGAATCACTGTTTTGGTGGATGCAGGTTTCTGTTGCCTGAGGGCATCCAGGTAGTCGTCCGCTTTCTTAGCTGCCTCTGTGAGGGAGGTTGGATTGCGGTCCCTTACCCATTCCTGGACATCTGTCTGGAACCCATCATAAAATTGTTCTAATAGCAACATTTGTAATAAGTCCTCCATGGACCGAGCCTTGTTTGCCTGTACCCATCCGAGGGCGGCCCTGTGCAGCCTGCAAGCCCATTCGACATGTGAGTCCTTATAATTCTTTTTCAGCTCTCTGAACCTCCTCCGGTATGCCTCTGGTGTGATGGCATATCGGGCCCAAATAACCTCTTTTACCCGGTGGAAGTTCCGAATTTCCTCGTCTGGTACAGTTCTGTATGCCTCAGCTGCCCTCCCAGTTAGCCAACCTGCTAAAATGGGTACCCACTCTTCTTGACTAATCTTATGTAGTGCACATAGTCGCTCAAAATCTTGGAGGAATGCGTCTATGTCCTCCTCTGCCTCCACATAAGTTTTAAAAGCTTGGTAAGGTATTTTTGTATTACCCTCTGTGTTGGTAGTGATTTCTGTGTTCCTCTCTGTGGTCTATGGTGGATTATAAATTCCTGCACTTCGGTCATAGTCCTGGAGATAATATCCGCCGTTGGATTTTCCCCTTAGAAGGCCAGCCTAAATTGTAGCTGCCTTTGGAATTCCTTTTGTTTAAATCCATCAGCCGAATTTCGCTGTTCGGGAATTGTACTGCCCTCGGTTCGGTATTCTGCCATGACCTCTGCGATGAGAATTACTTTTGTTTTATTGCTTGCTGCAATACCTCTTGCTTCTAAGAGGTCTTTTAGCGTGGATCTTTTCAGCTTAGAATAATCAATCTCCATCCGTACTCCATTAGTCCTTGTTCCTTTGTGAGTCTGGATCCCGGCGCTGCCAACCAATGTAGCGGAGAGCTGCTATTACACAGGTTATCTCCACTTAAGATCCCAGTAAGGCTCAGGAACAAGTATTAAAAATCCATAAGGCAATAATTCCAGCAGGCAAGAAAATCCAATAATATCCCAACATCAATCCCAATGACTGGACGACACACAGCATCAGGAGCAGAACTGAACTTTTAATCACACAAACTCCTTTTAAAGGTTTCTCCCATTCTCACCAATTCACATTAATTGGTACAGTAGCCAATAGTACAATAGGTTACCTCCCATACATCTCCTCCCCCCACATAATCCACTTATACATGATACAGTTTTACCCGGTTTCTGGATGTACCCCAAAACAATCAGGTACCATTATCTAAGTGGCACCCCCTGGTAGCCCTGATCTGGGTGACCAACATATTCAAAATTCACCCAGATCGGACCAGGGGTTCGGGAGTTAGGTGGAAGAGACAATTTGACCGACCGCACATGAGGTGGTAACCGAAAAGGGCTCCATGTGTTTTGGCCCTGCGGTCGGTCTCCATTCGGGAGATAAAATACACAGAAATACTTGTCATCCACCATTAAATCGGTATTCGTATGAATACCCTTGTTCGGTACTTTTAATTCACCGAACGAGGGGCTGGTTGGTCCCTCTGTTCGGGAGTTACGGAGCTCTGGAGGTCTCAGCGGTGTTCGGGTAATTGAGTGTCCGATTTGAGTTCCAGACACTCGACAACCAAATGCCGCTGAGTTTTTCGTGCATAAGATGGCCGCCGCCACGTGTTCGTATGCCGAACGGCGGCCACCCAGATACATATACAAAGTAACGATTGCACCAATTAACTTGCGGTTAGAGAAGTGTGAAAGCCTAATAAGTTGCACACTTCTCTCTGGGGTGGTCTAATGGTTCGGTAGTTTTCATTCGTATGGAATATGGATGAAAACTACCAAACAACCATACGAATGCTACATACAATTTATCTATACATGAGAATAAACACACAAATTGCATTTTTAACACAACCTTTGAGGACAGCCCCATGTCATCCGCTACACTCACCATTTTATCCTCGACTTTATATACTACACCATTAAGTTTTTTTCCCTTTGTGTTTGCTGAACAGCTTTCCATAGCAGCCAACAAGCAGGGATAACTGTGTTTTATAGCGCTTAACTTAAGGGAACTGTGGTTGATTTCACCCCCATTTTCCCTTCTTTTCTTTTGTATACTTACAGTTGCAAGAAAAAGTATGTGAACCCTTTGGAATGATATGGATTTCTGCACAAATTGGTCATAAAATGTGATCTGATGATCATCTAAGTCACAACAATAGACAATCACAGTCTGCTTAAACTAATAACACACAAAGAATGAAATGTTACCATGTTTTTATTGAACACACCATGTAAACATTCACAGTGCAGGGGGAAAAAGTATGTGAACCCCTAGACTAATGACATCTCCAAGAGCTAATTGGAGTGAGATGTCAGCCAACTGGAGTCCAATCAATGAGATGAGATTGGAGGTGTTGGTTACAGCTGCCCTGCCCTATAAAAAACACACACCAGTTCTGGGTTTGCTTTTCACAAGAAGCATTGCCTGATGTGAATGATGCCTTGCACAAAAGAGCTCTCAGAAGACCTACGATTAAGAATTGTTGACTTGCATAAAGCTGGAAAGGGTTATAAAAGTATCACCAAAAGCCTTGCTGTTCATCAGTCCACTGTAAGACAAATTGTCTATAAATGGAGAAAGTTCAGCACTGCTGCTACTCTCCCTAGGAGTGGCCGTCCTGTAAAGATGACTACAAGAGCACAGCGCAGACTGCTCAATGAGGTGAAGAAGAATCCTAGAGTGTCAGCTAAAGACTTACAAAAGTCACTGGCAAATGCTAACATCCCTGTTAGCGAATCTACAATACGTAAAACACTAAACAAGAATGGATTTCATGGGAGGATACCACAGAGGAATTCACTGCTGTCCAAATGAAAGAGCACCTGGATGTTCCACAGCAGTACTGGCAAAATATTCTGTGGACAGATGAAACCAAAGTTGAGTTGTTTGGAAGAAACACACAACACTATGTGTGGCGAAAAAGAGGCACAGCACACCAACATCAAAACCTTATCCCAACTGTGAAGTATGGTGGTGGGGGCATCATGGTTTGGGGCTGCTTTACTGCGTCAGGGCCTGGACAGATTGCCATCATCAAAGGAAAAATGAATTCCCAAATATATCAAGACATTTTGCAGGAGAACTTAAGGCCATCTGTCAACCAGCTGAAGCTCAACAGGAGATGGATGTTGCAGCAGGACAATGACCCAAAGCATAGAAGTAAATCAACAACAGAATGACTTAAACAGAAGAAAATATGCCTTCTGAAGTGGCCCAGTCAGAGTCCTGACCTCAACCCGATTGAGATGCTGTGGCATGACCTCAAGAAAGCGATTCACACCAGACATCCCAAGAATATTGCTGAACTGAAACAGTTCTGTAAATAGGAATGGTCAAGAATTACTCTTGACCGTTGTGCACGTCTGATCTGCAACTACAGGAAACGTTTGGTTGAAGTCATTGCTGCCAAAGGAGGTTCAACCAGTTATTAAATCCAAGGGTTCACATACTTTGTCCACCTGCACTGTGAATGTTTACATGGTGTGTTCAATAAAAACATGGCAACATTTCATTCTTTGTGTGTTATTAGTTTAAGCAGACTGTGATTGTCTATTGTTGTGACTTAGATCATAATCAGATCACATTTTTCTTTTTTTTTTTAATTTATCTTTTTATTGTTTTGTAGTTTATACAAAGAAAAAATACAGTTTGGTATAGCGAGTTAACAGGTTGGTGTTTAGTCATTATAAACAAACTCAAGATATTACAAGTCATCAATCAATAATATTAATAGTAGTAGCGCAGGAGACATCACAATGATCTTAGTGTAGTCTGTGATCATCCGAGTTTGTGGTATCTTCAATTTTCAGTCAGTTGTATCTTGATTAAACTTTGGATATATTATCATAATTAAAATAAAACAGTATCAGAACTAAAGATGGTTGAAAGAGTACAATACATTTTTAACATTTACATTGTGTCCTGTTTAACCCCTTAAGGACACGTCATGATTCCCTTTTATTCCAGAAGTTTGTTCCTTAAGGGGTTAAACTCGGTATATTCCATATGTAGATAAAAGAGGAAGAGGAATTCCCTTCCGAGGGTTGGAAGACCAAGTCTCTGTTTGAAGTGTTTACCAAAGGTACGGGATATGAATATGAATGAATTCGCGAATGGGGAGAATAATGTAGCATTGTAATAGTGTTTCGAGAAGGTAGTTGTAGAAGGTGTTGACTTATGTCATGTCACTCTGTTTATTTCAATTTATTGATTTATTTATTCAATTACTTAAGTAATTGTTTATCAGTTTACATGTTAAGTTTGTCAAAATCTTTATTTAGTTATTAGTTTGTTTGATCATATATTCCTATATTTATTTATTTTGTGTTCTCTTTTCAGGGGAAGGAGATGAAAGAAAGAAATAGGGGGGAATGTGGGACAAAGGAAGAGAGAGTCAAAGGCATTCAAGTCGGTATAGACCAGGATATATGGCTGCTGTTCATGATTTCGTTTGAAATATTTTTCTCAAGTAAATTTTTCTATTTGGCAAGAGAAACTTTATAGCTATTATATGTATTCCATGGATTCCAGATTGATCGAAATTTAATGAGTCTCCCTAGTTTAGCTGATGTGATTTCTTCCATCAGTTTGATCTCCTCAACCCTCAGCACCCACTCTCGAATTGAAGGAGATTGAGGTTGTTTCCAATATTTTGGGATTAGTTGCGAGGCTGCCATTGCAAGGTGACAGAACAGGGTGTATTGCAACTTTGTAAGTTCTTGTGGTGGGAGGAGAAAAATATAATGTTCCGGGATACATGCAAAGGATTTTTGGTATATCAGCTGAATGATCGTGTGGATCCTCTTCCAGAATTTGTGTATCATTGGGCATTGCCACCAAATGTGGGCATGATGTGCATTTAGAGTGTCGCATCTCCAACACAAATCAGGTGAGGTATGATAGTATTTGTGTAGTTTAGCAGGTGTGTTGTGCCAACGGGTTAACCTTTTGTAGTTGCATTCTTGTGCGTGTGTTGAGATGGAAGATTTATGGATGGAAATAAAGGCTTTTTTCCACTGATTTTTAGTTAAGGTGGTTTGTAATTCATCTGTCCATTTTAGGGTGAAGGTAGGCAAATTCTGTGAGTGTGCTTCCCTGAGTATGGAGTGCATGGTTGAGAGGGTTTTAATCTTTGGTGGGTGTATGGTGCAAAGAAGCTCAAACTCAGTAAGAGGCCTGTTTCCCTTCGGTAAGAGTGATCTAGTGTTGATAAAGTGTTTCATTTGGTCATAGAAAAAGATTTGGACCCCAGAATGTTTATCAGAGCCGGTGAGTTCTTGCAGGGATTTTAGTTTATCCTCTTGTGTAGCATCACATAGTTTCAGAAATGAGCCTTTGTACTGAAGGCTAAATTGTTTCCCCGTGGTTCCCTCGTGTAAGTAGGGGTTAAGAGTTAAAGGGTATATGGGTGATGGATAAGGTGGGATCTTCGTTTGTGTCCTCATCTTGAGCCATATGTGTAGTGAGGCTGAGATTGTTGGATGTTTGTTGAATTTTCCCATAAGGTGGTTATCAATATGAATCCAAGGGAGTATATGGAGCGGAATATCTGTGAAACTGTTTTCAAGCTCAACCCATTGGGGTGTGCTGGGTGTTTTCGTCCAT
Source organism: Pelobates fuscus (assembly GCF_036172605.1). Lineage (NCBI taxonomy): Eukaryota > Metazoa > Chordata > Amphibia > Anura > Pelobatidae > Pelobates > Pelobates fuscus. Next base: position 208,392,248 of record NC_086323.1, on the reverse strand, counting down.
TCGTATAGCCTTTGTAAATGAGTCCCTCTATAATAATTGTCTATGTCTGGAAGATTTAATCCGCCTTGTTCTCGTTTTCTTATTAGTGTTTGGTAGGCCAGACGAGGAGGGTTGTGAGCCCACACAAATTTCAAAAACAAAGACTTGATAGTAGAGAAAAATTTAGACTGAATTTTTAGTGGAATTGTCTGAAGTAGGTAGAGGATACGAGGGAGAATGTTCATTTTGATAATATTTACTCAGCATAACAGCCCAAAACACGGTTTGTGCCATCTAATTAGGTCTTTGGTGATGGAATCAATCAGAGGTGGGAAATTTATTGAGTAAGTAGAATCTAATTTTTTCGGGATGTGTATTCCTAGATATTTAATAGAGGTGTTGGTCCATTGAAATGCAAATTTGGATTTGACCAGTTTACTCAGGGCATCTGTCAAAAAGATTGGCATCAATTCGCATTTCGTGAGGTTGGCCTGAAAAAATGAGATTTTTCCGTATAATTGCATTTCAGTAATAATGTTGGGAATGGTCTTGTGTGGGTCTGATATGGTGAAACGTCTGCAAATGCTGTAATTTTGTAATTTTGTTTTTTGATCTGCATTCCCTTTATCAATTTGTTATCACGGATGCCCTGGAGGAAGGGTTCTAACACCAGAATGAATAAGAGTGGTGATAGAGGGCAGCCTTGTCTCGTGCCATTTGAAATAAATTCTCAGTTTCTCAGTTTCGCCATAGGTTTCGAATAAATCATATCTATCCATTCCAACCATCTAGGACCGAAATTAAGAAAGTTAAGGACGTGTTTCAATAATGTCCAGTTGACTCTGTCGAAAGCCTTTTCAGCATCAATGGCTAGGAGGGCACTTTGGGTCTTGTGTAATTGGGCCCAATGAATAATATTCATGATTTTCGTGGTATTATTTTTGGATTCCCTTCCAAGTACAAAGCCTGCTTGGTCCGGAGGTATTAGTGCCGGCATGAATGGTTTAAGTCTGGTGGCCATTATCTTGGTCAGTATTTTCAAATCGATATTGATAAGTGAGATAGGCCTGTAGTTCCCGCATATAGTTGTGTCTTTCAGCCAGTTTAGGGGTAATGGAGATGATTGCTTCAAGAGCTGAGCCTGGGATATGGGAAGAGAGTTGACTCATGCTATATGCCTTGACGAAAGGTTGTGCCAGTATGGAAGACAGTTCCTTGTAGTATTTCCCTGTGTGGCCATCAGGGCCTGGGCTTTTACCTAGGGGTAGAGATTTGACCGTGGTAAGGAATTCTTCTATTGTTATTGGACTCTCTAAGAATGTTATTTCGTTGGCAGGGATAGTGCGTTTAACTCTGGGCCTAAGAAATTCCAGTATCTCTTCAGATGTGGGTTTGTTATTGGTGAGGTTATAAAGTTGGGAGTAAAATTTGTGAAAAGAGGTCAATATATCTGGCATATGGCACGTTAAGGTTCCATCACTTTTCTTGATTTCAGAGATGAAAGAAGATTGTCTTTCTAGTTGTATAGATTTTGCTAGAAGTTTGCCTGCTTTGCCTCCCTGAGTGTAGTATGTGTTTTTCGTTAAGGATAGTTTTTTTTTCTTGGCATGGAGCTGTAAGATGGACGCTATTTCAGTCCGTTTGCTGGAGAGTATTTTGTATTCATCTAAAGAAAGGGTAGTTTTATGTCTGCTTTCTAGGTTAGTAATATCTCTGGTAAGTTGCTCTATCTTTTTTTCCCTTTCTTTCTTTAGTGTAGCTGCTGATTTAATTAGTTCCCCTCGAATCACTGCTTTATGAGCCTCTCATGTCATGATAGGGGTAGTGTCAGGGCCCGTATTTTCCCAAAAATAGTTTGATGCCGATTCTCGTATCTTGTTCAAGGTTGCTTTGTCATTCAGAATTAGATCATTGAGTTTCCATTGAGAGAATGGGGTGGAAGTGGTTGGTAGGGAAAGGGTCAGTGACATGGGGGCATGATCTGACCATGTGATCGGGCCATAGCTGGCCTCTTTTATTAGTGAGAGATATCTATGTTGTAAGAAAATAGTGTCAATTCGAGAGCAGGTACCTGCAGGCGAGGAGTAGAAGGAGTAGTCTTTTTTCGTGGGATGGATGGTTCTCCAACTAACATAGAGTTGAGCTTCATATAAGGATCTTTTAATTAGAGATCGTGATTGAGATTGGTAGTCCCTAGATCTAGAAGTAGTGTCCAGCGTTTCATCTAATGCTATGTTCAGGTCTCCTCCTGCTATGAGGATTCCTTCTCGAAATACGGAGAGTTTACGTAGAATTTTTTGGAGGGTAAGGTTTTGTTTCTTATTTGGTAGGTAGATGTTTGCTAGGGTGACTTGGGTGTTGCCTATTTTGCCTTTAACAAATACAAATCTCCCAGAGTCGTCTACCAATTGCTCCTGGAATGTGAATTGTAAATGTTGTCCTATAAGAATTGCTACCCCTCTGGACTTTGCTTCCGAGAAATGGCTAAAGTATCCTAGTGGGTAGTCTTTATTACGGAGTTTGGGAGAGGAATTTTTCCTAAAGTGAGTTTCTTGTATATATACTATGTGTGCTTTGTATCTTTTGAATCTTTTGAAGTCAGTAAGAGCGATAGATCTTTTTTTCTGGAGAATTCAATCCCCTTGCGTTTTGTGTGTGGATATGAATGGTAGTCATAATCACCTTTGTGAGTGTATTGTAACGAAATTACCTTAAGTGTAAAATCGCTGGGTGGGTAAGAATATCAGAGTGAAGGATTTGGGGGTGTCTGGTAGAAGGAGGGGAATATTATCTAGTCAAAAGACAGATGTTGGGTCTAAGCCTCTCCCATTGAAGGATTGTTTAAGATTATCTGAGTTAGAGTAATTTTTGTGTGTCGATTATGAGAGGTTCTTACTATAGGGATGTTATAAATAAGGAATGAGTGCTTGGTCTTCCAGTGCCTGTAATACAACTTAAATAATCAAAGTATAAATATTGTAGTATTAGAACACAATTATTGCTTATAGTAGATAAGTGATACAACAAAACAACATTTGTATTGAGTAACAGTATTAACCCCTTAAGGACCAAACTTTTGGAATAAAAGGGATTCATGACGTGTCACACATATCATGTGTCCTTAAGGGGTTAAACGGTTTCTAAAATTTTGAAACACATTTAATAACTAGTAGGAAAGAGTGCCCCCTCAGAGTATAGGGGCTGCGTCTTCTGTATTGAGGTCTAGAGAAGTCTAGACTACTCGCTAAATGAGGTTTCCAGAAAACCTAGTGTCCAAGGGAAGTTAAGAGGTAGGAGTGCGGTTAATGTTAGGGCAAAGGGAGGTAGGGTGTAGGAAGGAGAAGGGACAAGGGAGGAGGGAAGAGTGTGGGATATAAAGGACAGCGAGAATTTTTCCCTAAGGAAAATTTGGTTCTATCTTGACGCAGGAGATAGACCCTAAAGATATTGGGGTCGTGAACTTGCGCTTAGGCTGAAGACCCAAGTTACAATCCAATAGTTTAATATATTGTATTGGAGAAGTATTAAATATATACAATTTTCCTCTTTGTCTGGTGAGGTTTGTTAGAAATCTGGACGCCTTTCAGGGTACTGAGGTCTAGTGTGTAATCATTAGGTCGTGGTTTTTGAGAGATAACTTTTGGGCCGTATGAAAGAGTTTTGAGCAAGTTGTAGATGGTGTTGGTGTAGTTTGCAATTAATTGATACATATGAGAGCACTAACTGTTTTGTGGATTTTTTTCCGGTGTATTCCGGAGTAAGGGAAGAAGTGAGAGTTATGGAGCTTTGTGTGGTGTGGAGAACCGGGGGTACAATCTCAGTTCAGGAGAGGAAGCTGAAATATGTCATGAGGGATAAAAGTACTAGTTGTCTCGTACTGGTTTAATAGAAAACCCTTGACCTAACAGACTTCACTGAAAAGTAATAGTTTGTATGTATCATGGAATTATATTCATCTCATGTCAATACCTGTGCGACTCGTGACCAGAGCGGAGTGGGATAGAGGCGTTTGACTCTCTGCTGGGGAAGGAAGTTATATAGCTTAATTTTCTTACGTACTATTGATGTGCGAGCCTAATATTAAAAGGTATAAGTTACTATAATTCCAACAAGTGACATCGATTTAGTTGAGACATACTTTGCAACCATTTGGTACAGATGGGAGCTCTAGTGGTCGAGTGGAATTTTTTTGAGGCATTCCGGATTAAGGGAAGAAATGAGAGTTATGGAGCTTTGTGTGATGTGGGGATCTGGAAGTATAGTCCCGGTTCAGGAAGGGGAGCTGTGAGAAGTCGTGGAGGTTAGTATTAACAGTTGTCGCGTACGGTTGTATCAGATATCCCTAGATTTTACATATATTACAGAAAGGAAATAATTTGTAAATCACATTATGTTATAGTCGTCTCATGACGATATTTATGCATCTCTTAATTAGTGCTAAGTGTGGTTGGAGCTTTGAACTCTCCATTGGGGAAAGATGTAGTGGAGTTACAATTTTCTTACGTGCTATTAACGTATGAATATAAACTTAAAGGATATAAGAAATCATAATTCTTTGCAAATAGATATCACTCTAAGGCAAACAGGTGTCTAGCTAGACCAGGGCTGTCCAACCTGCGGCCCCCCAGATGTTGCTGAACTACAACTCCCATGATTCCCTTCTGTTTCATTGAAAGAATCATGGGAGTTGTAGTTCAGCAACATCTGGGGGGCCGCAGGTTGGACAGGCCTGAGCTAGACTGTGAACCCTGGTAACAATATACAATAACATTGAATTTGACTGTTTCGTGACTTGTTAACTTAGAGTATTTTAAGCATTTGGACCGAAGGAAGTTGGACCGTAGAAAAGATGCTCCTAGCGCTCACCAAAGGACCATCAGCACCGTAGACACCATAACTACTGCATAGACACCATAAGAACTGCAGACTCCACGAACCACCGCTGCTGGGCTGGTATGTCGCCGTCTGCTCTGCGCCCTGGACCTACGACCAGGCTCCAGGTTCCAGTAGGTGAACCCCTTCCTTCTGTTGAGCGAAGCAGGATCAGGAACAAGAGCTCTTACAAGAGCTCAGTAGCTAAGGGAGTATGAAGAGCATAGCAATCCCTGTAGTGATTATAGCTGTCCCCTACAAACATGAGTCAAGGCTGCAAGTTAGAGGGTCAGAAGAGGTCTGAGGTGCTGGAACACCCAGCCTGGTTTTTATTACGGTTGTGCACATACAGGACACACCCAGGGGGAGGCATAAAATAACCAATCAAATAACAGTACAACCCACACATCCCCTCCCCTCAGATAAGCAGTTAACATAATTATTACATAGTTACATACAGTAAAAATACAGTTTTCACACATACACTGTAACTTTAAAACCATACATTCAATCTCCATACATATTTAGACTCAGCATACATCAAACATAAACCCTTCCAAAAATCACACAAATCCCTGCAGTGGATCAAAAGTTACACGGAAGTCCTTTATGACCGACCACAAGCACATTTTCCTGCCCAAAACAGTTCCATAGATTTGGGCTGTGCGGTCGGTCAATTTCATGGCGAAAAAACGACTAAGTCCCATCTTCGAACGGGACTTAGTCTCTGGAGCTGCAAGTTCCGTATGGGAGAAGGTAAGGGTCAGCGGTGTTTGTGTATTTGCGCATCCGATTTTAGTTCCACAGAATCTTTAGCATACACCGCTGACCGCGTTCGAATAAACTAAAATGGCCGCCGCCACGTGTTCGGCTGTCGAATGGCGGCCACCCAGCGGTCGGCAATTAACCTGCAGGAACCTCACAGCCTGGGAGGTAAATTGCCTGCACACTTTAACTTCTGGGTGGTCCGCCTGTGTGGTACTTGGTTCAATAAGCCCTATTTACTGAACCAATTGGGAGAAAGCCAGGGGCAAGTTATTTTACAGGTCTGGGGACATAGTCTTAAAGGGGCATTGTTCAGCAAAGTCACAATATGTCCCCAGACGGTTCTTAAAGGGCCATACACACCCAATAAAAGTCCATAAGTTTTCAGGGGCACAATCTTCCAGGGGCCATAGTCATGAGGAATGAGGCTGGCAAATAGGCTTCTCCACAATCCAGGGAAGCAGGGCAATTTTCCATTTAAAGGGCCAGTTACAAATAGCCATTTGTAACAACATTTTATGACCAATTTGTGCAGAAATCCATATAATTCCAAAGGGTTCACATACTTTTTCTTGCAACTGTATATTGGTGGATTAGAGAGATTTTCACTTAAGTGGTAGCTGCTTTAAGGGTTTACATTTCCACTATTTATTTAATCGCCGGTTATATGCACAGAACACTTTATCCTCCAATATTTAATGTGGTATTATGTGTCTAAATCTAAAACGATAATGTAACGGAACCGCTGGCACCCCGACTGGGTACCTTCCGCTGATGGATGCTCCTAGTGCTTTCCGAGGGCTCCAATCACTCCACCTGACATTGTAACGGACCATTTCGCCCACAAGAGGATAAAAAACGTTTAGGCGATATCCCGCTTTCCAGATACACAGGCAGCTACTGTAAGCACCAATCTCCCGAACTGCAAACTACACGAACCTGGAAACAGCCGAACAGGAAATACCATACGAAAGGTTTACACTCCTTGCAGTCAGCATACAATCCAATTCCCCCAATAACGAGACGACACTTCGTTTTGAGGGTCAAGCAGAATCTCAATGTACTGGCACATACAGTCTATTTTATTACCAATCCACAAACATAGTACAGCCCACAGGGTTTTACAGCAGTGGCATCTCTAGGATTCATTTTTAGGGGGGGGGACATGGTGGGCCAGGGACAAAAGTAGGGGGGCACATTTAACACCGCCCTCATGGCAGTTTGACCCTGCCCCTGTTGCATGTTAAGCCCCGCCCCCGACACAATGTGTTGTTTTTTTTTTAATAATCTCTGGTGGAGAATTCATTGTTTTTTAATAATCCTTGGTGGAAAATAAACACATTTCCCTTCATACAGTCCATACACACACATTGCTGAGTCCATACAAACACACATACAGACTGCTGAGTCCATACACACACACACAGACTGCTTAATCCATACACACATACAGACTGCTGAGTCCATACACACACACACACACACACACACACACAGATTGCTGAGTCCACACATACAGACTGCTGAGTCCATACACACATACAGACTGCTGAGTCCATACACACACTGCTGAGTCCATACACACACACACACAGAGACTGCTGAGTCCATACACAAACACACACACACAGACTGCTAAGTCCATACACACATACAGACTGCTGAGTCCATACACACACACACACACACACACACACAGACTGCTGAGTCCATACACACATACAGACTGCTGAGTCCATACACACACACTGCTGAGTTCAAACACACTGCGGAGTCGATACCCACACTGCTGAATCCATGCACGCACACAAGCTTCCTCACTAGCAGACAGACAGACAGACACACACACACAAGCACATTAAGCCTACCTGTCACTGGAGCCTGTTTCTGGGGGTCAGGCAGCCATCTTTCATCCTTTCCAGCAGCAGCATGGGCTGCTGCTTAACGGCGAAGGCGGGGCTTATGTGTGGGAGGCGGGGCTTCGTTTGAGGGTGGGGCCTTGCCGGGGAGACGGTCAGTGCTCCACCGGCCACAGACAGCCCCCAGCCCTGTTCCAGCTGCTCTTTTCTGCATTCCCTCCCCCGGGCTGTCACACACTGTTACAGTCCGAGGGAATATCATTTAGACACATGGCCAGCAAGTTGCTGGAATTTGGGGGGGGCCCAAGGGGAGGCACATCATGATGTAGGGGGGGCCATGGCCCCCTCTGGCCCCCCCTAACGACGCCACTGTTTTACAGAACAACAAATCAATCCGTACAATACACACAGACACTCCCACACAAAATCCTCCCCTCTGTCTGTGATATGATTACTGAACACAATGGGTAATCTCATTATCACAGGCAGAAGAATAGTTTTATAAAACATATCACAGGGACCCCAAAACATGCAATAACCCCATACAGTCTCTGGCACATACATTCTCTTTTATTACCAATCCACAAACATAGTACAGCCCACAGGGTTTTACAGCAGTGGCATCTCTAGGATTCATTTTTAGGGGGGGGCACATGGTGGGCCAGGGACAAAAGTAGGGGGGCACATTTAACACCGCCCTCATGGCAGTTTGACCCTGCCCCTGTTGCATGTTAAGCCCCGCCCCCGACACAATGTGTTGTTTTTTTTTTAATAATCTCTGGTGGAGAATTCATTATTTTCCACCAAGGATTATTAAAAAACAAACACATTTCCCTTCATACAGTCCATACACACACACACACACATTGCTGAGTCCATACAAACACACATACAGACTGCTGAGTCCATACACACACACACAGACTGCTTAATCCATACACACATACAGACTGCTGAGTCCATACACACACACACACACACACAGACACAGACTGCTGAGTACACACATACAGACTTCTGAGTCCATACACACACACACACAGATTGCTGAGTCCATACATACACACATACAGACTGCTGAGTCCATACACACATACAGACTGCTGAGTCCATACACACACTGCTGAGTCCATACACACACACACACACAGACTGCTGAGTCCATACACAAACACACACACACAGACTGCTAAGTCCATACACACATACAGACTGCTGAATTCATACACACACACTGCTGAGTCCATACACACACACATACAGACTGCTGAGTCCATACACACACTGCTGAGTCCATACACACACACATACAGACTGCTGAGTCCATACACACACACACACACACACACACACAGACTGCTGAGTCCATACACACATACAGACTGCTGAGTCCATACACACACACAGACTGCTGAGTCCATACACACACACTGCTGAGTTCAAACACACTGCGGAGTCGATACCCACACTGCTGAATCCATGCACGCACACAAGCTTCCTCACTAGCAGACAGACAGACAGACACACACACACAAGCACATTAAGCCTACCTGTCACTGGAGCCTGTTTCTGGGGGTCAGGCAGCCATCTTTCATCCTTTCCAGCAGCAGCATGGGCTGCTGCTTAACGGCGAAGGCGGGGCTTATGTGTGGGAGGCGGGGCTTCGTTTGAGGGTGGGGCCTTGCCGGGGAGACGGTCAGTGCTCCACCGGCCACAGACAGCCCCCAGCCCTGTTCCAGCTGCTCTTTTCTGCATTCCCTCCCCCGGGCTGTCACACACTGTTACAGTCCGAGGGAATATCATTTAGACACATGGCCAGCAAGTTGCTGGAATTTGGGGGGGGCCCAAGGGGAGGCACATCATGATGTAGGGGGGGCCATGGCCCCCTCTGGCCCCCTCTAACGACGCCACTGTTTTACAGAACAACAAATCAATCCGTACAATACACACAGACACTCCCACACAAAATCCTCCCCTCTGTCTGTGATATGATTACTGAACACAATGGGTAATCTCATTATCACAGGCAGAAGAATAGTTTTATAAAACATATCACAGGGACCCCAAAACATGCAATAACCCCATATAAAGTATATCCTCAGAACCAGGGGATCTGGGTGAACCACATATCCAAAATTCACCCAGATCCATTCAGTAGTTTGTAAGATACAGTTTAATGCAGATTCCGCAGAACATATATGTAACGGATCACCTGGCACCCCGACTTGGTACCTCCGTTAATGGATGCTCCTAGTGCTTCCTGAGGACTCCAAGCACTCTGGCAGACACCACAATCACCGAATCCGAGAAACCTTTTAAATTCTCCCAAGCATATGAATGCTGTAGACCATTGAATAGGAACCATACGAATAGGCTTGTACTCCTAGCAGTCAACTGGAACAGCATGCAATAAATCCTTCCCCCCAATAATGAGACGACACATCACTTTGAGGGTAAAACAGGAACTCTGGACTGGCTCATCCAGCCTGGCTTTTATTACACTAATCCACATACAGGCCACACCCAGGGGGAGGCATAAAATAACCAATCACATACATGGTTCAGCCCACACATCCCCTCCCCTCAGATAACATTAAACTCAATTATCCGGTACACTTTTTCAGCCAAGTTCTGGATGTACCCCAAAACCCGGGGGTACACCTTTAAATCCAGCATCGCTGGATAGCCCTTATTCAGGGGGACAACATATCCAAAATTCAAGTAATTCGGATGAACGGTTCGGGAGATATGGGGTTCCAAAGATTTGACCGACCGCATGGGTAAAGTATCCGAAAACAGTTCCATGCATTTTGGCCCTGCGGTCGGTCACAAACAAGGGAATGAAAACAGGCGAATTGCCTGTGTTATAGAGCCTGGAGAGGGTCTGAATGAATTCCCTTGTTTATGGGGTTCTTTCTACCGAACGGCGGGTCATTCGGTAGTTTCCATACGAATTTCTGGAAGTATGGAGGTCTCAGCGGTGTTTGCCTAGTCAAGTGTCCGATTTTAGTTCCAGACACTCGACGGCAAAACACCGCTGTTCGGTAGTTTAAGATGGCCGCCGCCACGTGTTTGTTTCCCGAATGGCGGCCACCCAGAGGACAAAGAATACATTACACTGATTGCCAATTACCCGTTTGCAACATTGTTGCAAACTGTAATTGGAGGCACACTTATTCCTGGGTGGTCTGGTTGTTCGGTAGTTTCACTCAATATACTGAATGGAGTGATTCTACCGAACAATCAGATGAATGCTGCATACATATCCCAGGTTAAACTTAATACACATATAATATTACAGGCAGTACACTAGAATATGTATCACAGTCTTAAAGGGACAGTAGTCCCAAAAGTCCCAATATGTCCATAGATGCTGTTAAAAGGGCCAGTAGCAGCAATATACAGTACAATATGCCCCAAATAACCCAGGGGCCATAGTCAGCAGGTAGGAGGCTAGCAAACAGGCTTCTCCAGGGCCCAGTGGCGAGGTTGGTTTCGCCACAATATACAGATTATATAAAAAATAATTACTGTATAATGTGTCCCCTGTGGTATAGATTAAAACTACTGCACGATGTCTTTGTGTACCAAATACCAACAAGATGGCACCGTGTAGAAAAGTCACAACAATGTCTGTGAGTTAAAATGGCCACCATACATTGTTCTCACCACGTGCTTCATCCATTGTTCTCACCATGTGCCTCTGATACATGAAATGGTGGCCACCCAGTAACTCCACAGTATGTCCCCAGATGGTTCTTAAAGGGCCAGTAGCAGCATAATATAATACAACATGCCCAAATCAGTTATTTCAAAGTACAAATTTACCAGGTCATTTACCATAGTCAGCAGGTAGGAGGCGGGCAACCAGGCTTCTCCAGTGTCCAGGCTGGTTCCACCACAGACATCATAACCACCACAGACCCCACGAACTGGGGCGGAACCAACCTCGCCACTGTGCACTGGAGAAGCCTGGTTGCCCGCCTGTTGCCTCTGGACTATGGTCCTGGGAGATTGGGCCCTTTAAAAACAGTATTCAGCCATACCAGAGTGTATGTCACTCATTCTGGTCCTTTAAATACTGTGGGGAAGGATTGGTACTTTTTATATAGCACTTCGGATGCAGTCGAAGTGCCGAAGTCGTCGAAGAGCAAGTATGGCACCCAGCTACACTCAGGAGCAGTTTGACAGAGAGTTTACCTCGCGGATGGGTGCGTGCAGCTCGTGAGAAGACATGTAGAAGAGTACATGCAGGTCGGGTACGTGAGTTGGCAGGGACCCCAGTGGCCGAGCAAGTTACAGGGAGAGAAACGTGTCGTACTTCCTCCCCAGCGGCAGTGTGTGTTACAGGGAGCTGAAGGTGTCGTCCTTCCTCCCCAGCGGCAGTGTGAGTCCCAGGAAGATGAAGCTGCCATCCTTCCTCCCCAGCGGCCGTGTGTGTCCCAGGGAGCTGAAGGTGCCTTCCTTCCTCCCCAGCGACAGTGTGTGTTACAGGGAGCTGAAGGTGCCGTCCTTGCTCCCCCACGGCAGTGTGTGTTACAGGGAGCCGAAGGTGCCGTCCTTCCTCACCAGCGGAAGAGTGTCCTGCAGGGGGCAGAGACCATCGGTCTCGCACCCCAGCGGCAGGACAAAATATTGAAAGGGGAGACAGTCGATCCCCCCTTCACCAGCAGTGAGAGTGTCAGGGAGAGGAAGCTGCTACCCCCTCTCCCCAGCGGCAGAAAGTTTTCCAGAGAGAGGAGTCGGTGACCACCTCTCCCCAGCGGCAGGACAATATATTGAAAGGGGAGACAGTCGGTCCCCCCTCAACCAGCAGAGAGAGAGTCAGGGAGAGTAGCTTGTCTTTCCCTCTCCCCAGCGAAAGAAAGTGTGTAAGGGAGAGGAACTGGTTACCCCCTCTTCCCAGCGGCAGCCTAGCCAACCAAGGGGAGATGATAAGCCCCACACCAGTGCAGATGGGTCTCTGCACATGCCTCACAGGGGCTAGGGATGGTCGGCCAACGGGGAGACAGCCTGTCGTGCCCTCCAGCAGCAGTACCGGGTCCAGAGCGAGGAGCCTACTACAACATTCCCTCAACTGGGCTCCAACCAGGCTACTCCCATGGTAGCGCTGGCAGCAGGGCAGAGTACCGCTGGTGTCTGCCCACTCAGCAACCCACCGATCCGGAGCACTAGTAACCCCCAGAGCCGAGATGGAGCTACTGGACATGGACAACCTACCCGCTACCCACTACCCCAGGTGTAGTAACTCTTTATTGTGGGTGGGCTGTACTGCTGATTGTGTTCTGTAGGTGGGTTGCTGGACTAACCAGGGCACTGGTTAGTCTAGATGGTAAAGGGGAGAAATGTGGCGGAACCAACCTCACCACTGTGCACTGGAGAAGCCTGGTTGCCCGCCTGTTGCCTCTGGACTATGGCCCTGGGAGATTGGGCCCTTTAAAAAACAGTATTCAGCCATACCAGAGTGTATGTCTCATTCTGGCCCTTTAAATACTGTGGGGAAGAAGGATTGTTACTTTTTATATGGCACTTCGGATGCAGCCAAAGTGGCGAAGTCGTCGAAGTGGCCGCCATTTGACAAAAGAACACATGGCGGCGGTCATTTTAATTTAGTCGAACATGGTCAGCGGTGTATGCTAAAGAATCTATGGAACTAAAATGGGCTACGCAAATACACGAACACTGCTGACCCTTACCGTCGCCTCAACTTCGACACTTCCGTTAAAGTCGAAGTATGTTCGACAATTCGAACATCCTGTTACAAGGTGCTATTTGCACGAACGGACCCGTTCGTGCATTCAAAGGGGGCTTAGCCGTTTTTCTGCAGGAAATTGACCGACCGCACAGCCCAAATCTATGGAACTGTTGGTCATAAAGGACTTCCGTCTATCTTTTTATCCACTGGAGGGATTGGTATGATTTTTGAGAGTGTTTATGTTTAAAGTATGCTGAGTTCATGGAGATTGGATGTATGGTTTTAAAGTTACAGGGTATGTGTAAAAACTGTATTTTTACTGTCTGTGATAATTGTTAAACCATTGTGTACCATAATTATATCACAGGCAGAGGGGAGGATTTTGTGTGTAATTGCTGGGAGTGTTTTCGGTAATGTACGTGTATGATTGGTTGTTTTGTAACACCCTGTGGATGGTCCTATCTAAGGGAAACCGTCAAAAAAGAAGGTTCTTTTGGTGCCAATAAACAGGCTCTGCTTGACCCTCAAAACGAAGTGCCGTCTCGTTCTTGGGGGAATTGGATTGTATGCTGATTGCCAGGAGTGTAAGCTGATGGTATGCTTTTCCTGTTCAGCTGTTTCCAGTATTCGTGTGTTTCCTGTTCGGGAGTTGGTGAATTCATGTGTTTGCAGTTAGGGAGATTGGTGCTTACAGTAGCTGTCTGTGCATCTGGAAAGGGGAATGTGGCGAAACCGACCTCGCCACGTGTCCTTGGAGGGGGCTGCTTGCCTGCCTCTTGCCTTTGGCCTATGGACCAGACTTTATGTGAAGGTGTTAACCCAGATAGCTATGCCATGGAGCCCATTCGTGTAGTTAAAGACTTCGGCTCCATGGCAATTGAACTGTGTGAATAGGATCTGCGCGCTATTCGGTAGTTTTGTGCGCTCAGATCCCAGCTATCTGGGGATATGTGAAATGTCTGTGTGTTATGTGTAAAAGGTGACTTTATGTATATTAAAGTGTTTTACTGTCTTTGTGTCCCCATGTGCTCAATGGAGTCTGTCTCTGTCCTGGGAGGTAATTGGATTACTTCTCCAGGAGAGAGGGCTCTGTAAAACCGGTCTGAGCCAGAAAGCCATGCTGGCAGGGGTTTTAAAATATACTTTACCAACTTTTGAACCCCTGGTCTGATTCATGCCATTTTTTAATATGTTGTTCCCCTGAATGGATTGATTGTGGATATGTATTTTTATGTGAATGTGGTGTATGGTTTTAGAGTTATGAAAGTTGGGTAAAAAGTATGTTTTAACTGTATGTATAATCGAGTTTCCTCTTAGGATAAGGGGAGGGAATATGTGGGATGTAACTGATGTGTGAGTGGTTGTTTTATACCTCCCTGTGGGCGGACCTGTATTTGTAACAACTGCAATAAAAACCAGGCTGAGTGTGCCAGCACGAGAGATTCTGCTTGACCCTCAAAACAAAGTGTTGTCTCGTTATTGGGGGAATTGGATTGTATGCTGACTGCCAGGAGTGTAAACCTTTCGTATGGTTTTTCCTGTTCGGCTGTTTCCAGGTTCGTGTAGTTTGCAGTTCGGGAGATTGGTGCTTACAGTAGCTGCTGGTCTATCTGGAAGGGGTTTATCACCTAAACGGTTTTTATCCTCTTGTCAGTGAAACGGACCGTTACAGGGAATATCGCCTAAGCGTTTTTTAACCTCCGGTGAGCAAAACGGTCCGTTACACGAACCGCCACAGCTTGGTTGGGGTCTCGCCATTTTCCTCCTATTCTGGGCCCAAGACCAGGGACCAGCTTCCAGTAGGCCGACCTCTCCGAATTCCAGAGAGCAGGAACAGGGTCTTAACAGAGCTTAGAAATTATACCATGGGGAGTAAAGTGATTATAGCAATCCCCAGAGTGTAGTTCTCCAATCCCCCAAACATGAGCCGAAACTTCATGAAGATGATCTGCTTTAATGCACACAAAAGGACTTTCTTTTATACAGGTTTTCAGGCCAGAGGCACACCCCCTGGACCTGGTGGTAAACTGTGACAAAAGAGACACAAACCAATGGGAACACTAATTAACAAAACAACACTTCCACACACACAGTGAAATCCCTCCCCTCTATCCTGGAGATAACTGGCTTAAGGAGCTGCAGTAAACTCAATTATCTCCAGGTACAGAAAATATCTCCATTTTACACTAAAAGTACACAGAACCCCCACATTTTTGGATCTGAGCGCCCAATATAAGTGAACAGCGCTCAGATCCCACGAACAGAGTAAATTTGCCATGGGGTTTAAGCAGAGTAAGGGCTGATGAGAGACCAAGGACGGACAAAGCAGCAAGTTCCAACTGCTGGAGAACAATAGACAGGAAACAGGGGAGGGGAAGAGGCACACCTTCCCATGGATTCAAAGGGGCAGAAAAAGTGTCCCAAAATCCAATAAGCCCAAATAATGTTTTTAAAGGGCCATGCAACCCATGGCCATAGTCATAAGGCAGGAGGCTGGCAATCAGGCTCCTCCAACAGTCAGGAGAAAAATGCAGTTTGGCACATAACAATCCAGTGAGAAAAGGCAGTTTGGCACAGATAATTATTCTTTTTTTGCAGCAAGATATTAATAGCCACACACTGGAGAGACTATAATCCAATTGCTTGGACCCAGTTGAAAAATCAGATTCTATATCAATTAAATATGTAAACCGGTCTCAGATGGTTTAGTCTAGCATCCATTAATAAAAGTAACAATGCTGAATAATGGCTAAATGTATGCAGGACCAACATTTTAGATAATGTAAAGACAGAGGAAATATCCTATTGAGGAAATTTCTGGGAAACTTTCTTTTTTTACTCATCTCAAATTTGTACACTAGGAATTACAAATATATTATTCCTTAATAAGATGTCTTGTTTCTTGTCGTTTGTTTCTGTATGTCTACATGTTTTTGAATTTGTCTTGTCATTGTGAATATTTTTGTACAAAGAAAATAAACAAATATTATAAAAAGAGGACTGATGATTTTAACCAATCCAATGCATTCCTATGTTCCAAAAGCACACACAATGTCACACAAAGTGGGAAGTACACAGTCAAATGCAGTCACTCATGATAAGTCAATAAAATACAGTTTCTGGGCTCACAGGTGTCAAGCAGACTTTGATAGGATTGTGGTAAAGACAGCTTTGATATATATGTGCATGTTAGACATAATATTATTATTATTAGAAACAATTAAAGTACTATTTGTATTGGCAATTACATAGAACTACCTTGTTTCACAGTGCTATACAATATTACTAAAGAGAGTGTACCGGAGCTCCTTGTACTCCGACCGAGTACCCTCCGTCGATGGACGCTTCCTAGCTTGCGCCGAGGACCACAAGCACCGCACCAGACACCACAACCACTGCAGACTCCACAACCGCCTTAGCTTGACTGGAGTCTCAACGTCTTCCTTCCACCCTGGATCAGCTTCTGACCTCTTCCTTCTACAGAGTATGAACCACCAGCATCCAGGACTGTGTGGGGAAGACCTCTCCTCCAGGAGAGCGTAACAGGAACAGCTCTTAAAAGTGATTAAGCTGCAGATTCCCTTCCAATAACGAGACACAGCTACTTTTTGAAGGGTGAAGAACTGACTCGTCTGAGCCTTTATTGCTGCTTTTATGCAGAATTTTACAGGTTAGGCCCACCCACTGGACCTTGTGGGGCACCAACAATACAGTAACAGCAGCCAAACACAATGGGACAACAGAAACACACCCAGCAGTTCCAGTAAATTCCTCCCCTCTGCTGAGGAGATAATTGAGTTAATTAACTGTATCTACTCAATTATCTCCAAGCTGAAAAGTTAATTTTTTTATGTATTTTTTTATAACTTTGTGATTTTATATGATACAGAAATATAAAACTGTTATAACCAGCATAATTTGGGGACAAACATATCCAAAATTCACTTGAATCGGTTAAGTGGAAGTCATATTTTAACAAAGCAGCCAGTTCCAACTGGTTTGGCAGTGTCTCTGGGACAACGCCCTGCTGGAGAACAATGGAGCAGGGGGAGGGGAAGAGCCACACGTTCCCATGGATTCAAAGGGGGCAAAAAGAGTGTTTCAAAATCCAATAAGCTAGAATAGTTTTTTAATAGAGTTTTTAACAGGCAATATCTTCCAGGGACCATAGTCTTAAAGAGGCATTGCACACCAAAGTCACAAGGTGCCCACAGACTGTTCTTAAAGGGCCATAAACAGTCCAATAAAAGTCCATAGGCCCAAATAGCATTCTTAAAGTGCCATACACTCCAGGGCCATAGTCACAGGGGAGGAGGCAGGCAAGCAAGCCTCTCCAGGACCAAGTGGCGAAGGGCACTTCGTCACAGAGAAATTTAACAATAAATGAGACAATTACACATTGTTACAAAACCAATAGGTTGATAAGGACATTGCTTGAAAGAGCTTTAAATCTAGAGGATTATGGGTACAAATACACAATAATAAAGAGAGTGTGTGTGTGTGTGTGTGTGTGTGGGTTAGGGGTGAGGGGAGTACCAGAATTGGAGGGTAAAAGTTGAGCAAAAATGTATTTGTGAAGTAACAGTTACTTTTGGATGCCACAGGATAGTCTGAATAGATGGGTTTTGAGGCACTTGATCTTCCAAAAATAAAATGCTACTGTATTGTTTTGACTGCAAGACTTGTTAGCTCTCAGTCCCAAAGTTAACTTATGAATGCTGTTGTTTGGGTGAACAGCTGTAAGAGAGTCTAGGTTTAAATAAAACTACTATTATGGGTGGAAAGGCATGGGAGAGAAAGAACAATTAAGTGACAGTCATAAATGGGAAACATCAATTAACTAAACAATATGTTTAATAACTAACTAACAAAAACAAACATACTAAGCAAGCGTTTAGCATGGAAAGTACAGTAGTTTTCAAATTAAAACAGTAATACTATAGGGGAGGGACGTAAAGAGGGGCTCTTCAGAGTTATCACAATCACAATACCTATGCATAATTCTTACACTGACATTGACTACTACAGTTATTATTTATTGTGTTTGTATGAGTAATGCTTTGCTATAATGTGAGATACTGGATGGTAAACAAATTTTTAAATGATTTTTAGAATGACAACCATTCACATTATAGTTACATAGGCTGGAAAAAGACGTGTCCATCAAGATCTGTGTTTTTCACACCTGTTCTTTCTGTTGATCCAAATACAATATATTTTACCATTTTAATCAATATATGTATCATAAAATCTTAGAGATTTTTTTCCTGTGTGGATTATTTGATATCTAACAAAATCTGGATTACTGACAAAACATTTCCCACATTCAGGACATGAGAAAGATTTCTCTCCTGTGAGTTCTCAGATGTCTAAAAAGACTCGAGTGCTGCCTAAAACATATCCGTCAAGAACATGAAAAAGGTTCCTCTCCTGTGTGAGTTCTCTGATGACAGACAAGTAGAGATGTCCCAAACAGTTCGCCAGAACTATTCGCAGGCGAACATAGCTTGTTTGCGGTCGCCGTGGCGGGCGAACATATGCAATTTCGTCATCATTGAGTAAAATTTGACCCTGCTCACCTTTTCTAGAGCCTAGAACTTGGCTCTAAGTTTACACAGCACTTGTGTCTTTCAGAGGACACATACCCTTCTTTAGATGTAGTAGGGACTTGGAATGTCGAATGCAGAATTCCACAGGTCAAATTGAAGTAAAAAAAAAAAGGGGATTTATTCAATATAAAATACACAATAAAAACAATAAATGGTAATAGATAATAAAAGTCAAATCCTGTGGCTGGTTCCGAGACGCGTTTCGCCTTGATGGCTTTTTCAATCGGTGTCAAGCTATGTTCGCCAGCGAATAGTTCCTGGCGAACTGTTCGGGACATCTCTACAGACAAGGTCTGCTTTGTAGGTAAAACATTTTCCACATTCAGAACATGAGAACGGTTTCTCTCCTGTGTGAGTTCTCTGATGTAAAACAAGATATGAATGATGGTTAAAACATTTTCCACATTCAGAACACAAGAAAGGTTTCTATCCAGTGTGAATTCTCTGATGTCCAAGAAGACTTGAGTGATGTTTAAAACATTTTCCACATTCCGAACACGAGAAAGGTTTCTCTCCTGTGTGAGTTCTCTGATGTCTAACAAGACCTGAGCGACTTTTACAACATTTTCCGCATTCAGAACATGAGAAAGGTTTCTCTCCTGTGTGAGTTCTAAGATGTAAAACAAGAGTTGAGTGATGGTTAAAACATTTTCCACATTCCGAACACGAGAAAGGTTTCTCTCCTGTGTGAATTCTCTGATGTACAACAAGATTTGAGTGTTGTATAAAACATTTTCCACATTCAGAACATGAGAAAGGTTTCTCTCCTGTGTGAGCTCTCTGATGTACAACAAGAGTTGAGTGACTGTTAAAACATTTTCCACATTCAGAACACGAGAAAGGTTTCTCTCCTGTGTGAGTTCTCTGATGTCCAAGAAGATTTGAGGGATGTTTAAAACATTTTCCACATTCAGAACATGAAAAAGGATTCTCTCCTGTGTGAGTTCTCTGATGTGCAACAAGACCTGAGTGTTGTTTAAAACATTTTTCACATTCAGAACATGAGAAAGGTTTCTCTCCTGTGTGAGTTCTCTGATGTGTAACAAGATGTTCGTGCCGAATAAAACATTTTCCACATTCAGAACATGAGAAAGGTTTCTCTCCTGTGTGAGTTCTCTGATGTCTAACAAGATGCTCGTGCCGAATAAAACATTTTCCACATTCAGAACATGAGAAAGGTTTCTCTCCTGTGTGAGTTCTCCGATGTCTAACAAACTGCTCGTGCCGAATAAAACATTTTCCACATTCAGAACATGAGAAAGGTTTCTCTCCTGTGTGAGTTCTCTTATGTGTAACAAGATGTGAGTGATAGTTATAACATTTTCCGCATTCAGAACATGAGAAAGGTTTCTCTCCTGTGTGAGTTCTCTTATGTGTAACAAGATCTGATGGATATTTATAACATTTTCCACATTCAGAACATGAGAAAGGTTTTGAATCCTTGTTCTTTTTATTGAAATAGTTCTTCATCTTTCTTAGTATATTCCAGTTCTGGTCACGATTTTCAGAATAACCGCTGCTGACAAAAAACCCTGAAAGAAATATACTTGGAGTTAAAGAAAATCTGTCACTATAAATTATTTATCATTTACCATACTTAGAAAAAAGGACCAATATTTTCATGACATAAGAAATACGACCATGAGGTATTATTGAGATGGACCGTAAACATTATTTTGTGTGTTTTAATTCATTTCACTATCAGTTATGTATGCTCATACTTCGTTTAATTTGCTTTGCACAATTACATTTAGTCCCTTACTTATCTAAATGTATGCTTGCGGAACAGATTACACATACAATGTGTAAGGAAACCTAGTATATTTAATCCTCATTCGGTAGTTTCCTCCCGAACCAACAGAGCATCAGTGAATATAGCTCTCTGTTTGATAGATGAAATAGATGAAATCAATACGAATACAAATAGCTTTATAAGATAATTCCCTTAATAAAGCATACGAATCACCAAACATCAGCCGAAGTCAAGAAGAAGGGTAGAACAGAACTGGCTTTAATGACCACACACAGGCTTTTATACAAGTCCCCATGCAAGGGGACATCCCACAGGGAAGGACACAGTATAACCAATCAGTTACAGTAAAAACATACAATTCCCTTCCCTAGCCCTGGAGATAATCAAGTCTGATAAAGTAATAACTTGATTGTCTCCAGGCAGAAAAATCACAATTTTCCCCAATATTCAGAACACCCCTTTATACATGGGGTATCCCCACAAATATGTCCCCTGATAGCCCCGATCAGGGTGACCAACATTCAAATTTCACCCAGATCGGTTCAGGGGTTCTCAAAAAGTGTGGAAGTCCTTTGTGACCGGCTAACCATGAGCTGGCTGCCCAAAACAGTTCCAGGAGTTTGGGAGGTTTTGCCGGTCTATTCAGTAAAGGGATTAAAAACCAAACAATTCCACAAATGGATTCCCCTGGCTCTTAGCAGTGATTGTTCCCCTCATTCAAATTCACAAAAGTACCGAATAGCGCTCTTCTAGCTATTCGGGAAATATAAATCCAGCGTTCGTTTGTTTGAGACCGGTGTTCGGGAAGTCGAGTGTCCGATTTTAGTTCCAGACACTCGACGACCAAGTCCCGCTGCCTTTGTTCGCCTGAAAAAAGATGGCCGCGGTTTTCTCAGCCAGTAGAACGAACGCTGGCCGCACAGATAGAGTGTACAATTGAAGCAGTCTTTGAAGTTTAATGAGCCAGGGGGGTGGTCTTTGTTCAGTAGTTAAATCTACCGAGTGAATAGGGAAGAAATATTTTATATAGAGAGTGATTTCTTCACACAGTGTATTTCACATACATTCTAGACATATGCAGCACATAATTTCAGTTAGCTACTATTCTTTCCACTAGAAGGTTGTGCAAAGTATCTAATACCTTTTCTAAATCACTATTAGTTTTAACCGCATTCACTGGAAGGGTGTGATATTGAAATTGTAGTAGAGAACTGAATTGACCTGCCTGTGGAAATGTACTGGGAGTTAAAGAGAATCTTTATTTAAATGTTTTCATGTTTAATGCCATGATTATTATTATTTTTTCCTATAACCCCATGCTGCCTTATAAATATCAGTCTTTGGGAGTGGTTTCTGTGAAATCATTATCCCAGGAGCTTGCCCTACGCTTCCTCTACGCTTCCTTGTCTACATTGTGCGCTACTTGGCCTTGGTGAAATAAGGTTTCTTTTTTATATTCACTTTTACTTTTATGTGATCTTTTATTTCAATTTAAATCACCAGGTGATTGCAGAACAGTTGATAACTACTTTATTACCTAATAGTACTTTACTATTATATTTTTTATTTCCCAAGTTCTGCGTGGCATTTTGTCAGACGTATTAGGCCAGGATCTTAGTTATACAGTTCACAATTAATGAGATCAATACCACGAACTGAATGTCTGATTTACTTATTTTCGCTTTTATTCACAGGAAGAAGTGTCAATTAAACTTTGTGTGCACTTAGACTAGGCTGCCTATAAACTTGGTATGTTTAATATAAACCTCTTCTGTAGATAGGTTTAAGCTACCCTCACACAAGAATGTGAGAAGAGGGCTAATTTAGCAAATGAATAGTCTTCGAAATCAAGTTACAGACAAGGATACACATGTTTACGTATACATTAATTGCAAACATTACAGTTATATAACTTGATATAATCCAATATTTAGAGGGTTATATATATAAAAATGTCTTTTTATATTCTTTATTTATTGTCAATGCACAGAAGTGAAAATACATGCTCAATTCGTACAGAGATTATTGGTTTAAAATACATAAGTTGGGGGGGCGGGGCTGGGCCGCCAAGATGGACGGTCGCAGGAGAGCTCGGCTCCTGCAAAATACAAACGTTTAAGCCAGTAATTTAAGCTTTACAGCGATTACAACTACCTACCACTACGACCCATAAAGGCTACTGGATCCGAGGAGAGGCTGGCTCCTGTAGTTTCAGTCCCTTGGAGGTGAGTCCCAGTAAGGAAGTATTTCCCAAGTCAGTGGATTAATCTCATAAGAGCAAGCATTAGGCTGCTACTAGGATAGGACCTGCCGAATATGGGGTACTTTGACATAGTTGGCAGGCTTATGCAATGTATGATCATATAATGTAACTAAACCCCCATCATTTTTTGCCAAGGTGAGGTGTTTTTAAATAAAACTATTACAATCTCTAAGATTTGAAATCACTGTTTAGTAGATAAGCGAGTGAGCTGGATTCTGTATTTTGTATATTTTGGCCCCAGCAGCACCCTATAATGTATGCATGTTTAGGTGAGTGCAGCCCTCCTGGTTTCTTTTATACACACACACACACACACACACACACAACTTGTGTTGTTCACTGCCTAGTTTAAATACTCTCCAAGTATACTCACAGTTTAAAACTACTAGCATATATAAATCATATATAAAAGTTAATCGGTAGGCTTATTGTTAGCAATGTTTGTCTATCCTCTCTGATCAACACTAGCCTCGCTCACACTCAACAGCAGCTAACACGTAATTATCCTGGATTAAATGCATATTAAATATGAATACACGCAAGCTTGTTATTACGCTAAACGTGCTATCAATCCTTTGCAACGCTTAACTTTATAAAAAAAAAAATGTGCAACTAATTCTTATGGCACAATTGTTGAATCTTGTTTATGATGGTACATGCCAACGCTGATGTGACAAAGCATGAAAGTCTGTTATTTCATCTTTTCCACCAAAAATAAAGGAAAAAAAAGAAACATAAGCACATTTCAGTAAACTGTGTCTGGGAAAACTAACCTGGGAGTCAAGGTTTTATGTTTTAAGTGAGGTGATGATTACGAGAGGGAAATACTAGTGGGTGGCCACGGTTCGCATTTACACTTGTTTGTGTGCGAAAAATTTAATGAACAAATTTTAATGCTAACTTTGGACAGTGTTTGTGACTAAGTGGCTACTTAACCCCTTAATGCCGTTACGACGTTCCATGCCGTCCCGCATTAAAAGGGCTTTAAAGCCGTTGCGGCGGCATGGAACGTCGTAACGGCTTTGAGCCCCTGTACTCACCTCCGCCGCGATCCTCTTCTGGGGGGCTGCCTGACAGCCCAGGCAGCCCCCCTCCGGCAAACGAGGCGATCACATAGCCCCCTATAGCTGGCTATGGATCTGCCAGCAGGGGGGCTGTCTGAAATATCAGTCAGTCCCCCTGCTGGTAGGAAAGTAAAAAAAAAATTAAACATGTGTAAAAATAAATTAAATATATTAATATATATATATAGAATGTCATTCTACGTGTATTTTGTTACCAATATATATATATATATATATATATATTAATATTAAAATACACTTAGAATGACATTACATATATATAATATGTATATATATTATATATATAAAAGATGTACATATATATATTTTATATAAATACGTATAATTAAAATAATAAATAAATAAAATAATAAAATAAATAAATAAAATATTGAAACAAAATTTAATATAAATTATATATGCATATGTAATTTCATTCTAACTGTATTTTGTTATTAATATATATATTTCCTGACCATTATTCATGGCAGCATATACTCATGGGTAGCTCCTCCCCTCACAGCAGAAAGGACAGGAAACAGAACTCTGAAACTGGTATAAATAGATCCTCCCCCTACCCATCAGGCAGTCTTTTTTCCTGTCCTTCACAAGCAGTTTGGAAGGAGTCTGCTTATGCAGGCCTAGATTTTTCTTTTATGCTCACCAGGCAATATTTTTGTAGCCATGCCAGGGTTCAGCCTCTAAGCCCTGAAGACCCAGCAATACGCACTAAGATGAAAAGTTGCTACCCTGGGTACCCCCTTTAGTGACCGGGGGTCGGACCCAACCTCTCCCTGAAAGGGATGAAAATGGTCCACTGCATGCCAGGGTTCAGCCTCTTATCCCTGAAGACCCAGCAACAGGCCAGCTTGGGTACCCCTTAAGGGGATGTATGTGATCTACTGTCTACATGAAGCCCAGCAAACAAAAGGCATACCGGTAAGAGTTCTGCATATATGAGGCCCAGTTGAGTCTAAGACTTTATCCCTGAAGACCCAGCAAACAGCACATGTGTAGGAGTTGCCAGCCTGGGTACCTCCTTCAGCAATCAGGAGTCTAACCTATCACTCTCCCTGAAGGGTTGACAGCGGTACACTGCATACATGAGGCCCAACAGAGTTGTGACTGCCGGGGTATACCTTTTGTGTTCCACCTTGTATGGTGATGATGGACGGCATATGGGGTACAGATGGAAGCCTATAGTTTAAACAGTTTAGGCTGTCAGTTGTTCAAATCCCCATTTTGCAGCTGAAACACAGGCCTGCAACAGTTCAGGTAAGTGCATTAGTAATTTAGATTAAAACTAGTATAGGCACCTGGGTCTCTGTTCTTTCAGTCCCTCCCAGCTGCTTATTTTAGGCTTCCTTCTAACAAATAGGTCACATTTAGGAGATTTGTGTGGTGAGCATCTAGGTAAGTTTATATAAAGATGTTTGGTGCAGGTATATGTACCCAAAAGAGTGCTGATAATACAAGTATGCATTGGGCAAAGTAGTGCTGATAATGCAAAAAAGAGTGCTGATAATGGAAGGAGACATTTTGCAAAGGAGTGCTGATAATGCAATGAGACGCTGTGAAAAAGAGTGCTAATAATGGATATCCTGGCTGTATAAAGTCTGCTGGAATTCCACAGCCTGGTGACAGAGGAATATCCAAGGTAAGAGAACCTTCCTGGGTGTCTGTTTAAAGTACACATATGTATATAACAGGTTTTGAAAAACCTAGCTCCGAGGCCACACACACACTTGTTTCTATCAAGGTATGTGGCATTGATTGCTGTTATCTGTGCATTATCACAAATTAGCAGGCTTTTGCAGACAGTGGAAGAATATGCTGCACAGGAGACCACCAGGCCTCAGTATCTGTTCATGAACTGGTGGTGATACAGCATCGGTATGTTTCCACTACATGCTCTAATGTATGAACAGTGTGTGTCCGGTATATGCTCTACGTATGAGTTGCTATGAGGACACGGCCTCAGTATTTGTGTCCACTTTATGCTCTAGGTATGGGTTACTGTGGGGACATAGCCTCAGTGTATTTGTCCGCTATATGCTCTGTGTATGAGTTACGGTGAAGACACTGCCTCAGTATATGTATCCACTATATGCTCTATGTATGAGTTACTGTGAGGACACTGCCTCAGTATATGTATCCACTATATGCTCTATGTATGAGTTACTGTGGGGACACAGCCTCAGTATATGTATCCACTATAGGCTCTATGTATGAGTTACTGTGAGGACACTGCCTCAGTATATTTATCCACTATATGCTCTATGTATGAGTTACTGTGGGGACACAGCCTCAGTATATGTATCCACTATAGGCTCTATGTATAAGTTACTGTGAGGACATTGCCTCAGTGTATGTATCCTCTATATGCTCTCTATAGGAGTTACTATGAGAACACAGCCTCAGTGTATGTATCCACTATTTGCTCTATGTATGAGTTACTGTGTGGACACGGCCTCAGTATATGTATCCACTATATGCTCTATGTATGGGTTTCTGTGAGGACACAGCCTCAGTGTATGTATCCACTATATGCTCTATGTATGAGTTACAGTGAGGACACGGCCTCAGTATATGTATCCACTATATGCTCTATGTATGGGTTTCTGTGAGGACACAGCCTCAGTGTATGTATCCACTATATGCTCTATGTATGAGTTACAGTGAGGACACGGCCTCAGTATATGTATCCACTATATGCTCTATGTATGGGTTTCTGTGAGGACACAGCCTCAGTGTATGTATCCACTATATGCTCTATGTATGAGTTACAGTGAGGACACGGCCTCAGTATATGTATCCACTATATGCTCTATGTATGAGTTACTGTGTGTACACAGCCTCAGTATGTGTATACATTATGTGCTCTCTATGGGAGTTGCTATGAGTACTCGGCCTCAGTGTGTATGTCCGCTATATGTTCTGTGTGTTACTATTGGGACACGGCATCAGTGTATGTATCCATTATATGCTCTAGGTGTTAGTTGCTATGAGAGCACAGCCTCGGTATATGTACCCACTATAGGCTCTGTGTGAGTTACAATAAAGATGCTCTGTGTGAGTTGCTGTGGGGACACAGCCTTAGTATTTGTACCCACTATATTGGCTGTGTATGAGTTGATCTGAGGACTCTGCCTCAGTGTGTGTTCTTTGTATGCTCTGAGTCGCGGTGGAAACACAGCCTCAGTATATGTCCTCTACATGCTCTATATGAGACATTGCTTCAGTGTATCTGTTCCCTATATGATTGATGTATTAGTGGAAACACAATATATGGGAATGATATAGGGCACATCCGCTATATGAATCCAAGCTAATACCAGTTCTATGTGTGGGTTGTGAGTCACAACCTCAGTATATGTGAGTGGTGTAATATGTGTATGAAGTTCTGTTAAAACACAGCCTCAATTTATCTCACTCATATAATCTTAATATGGGTGCAGGCATAGTGTCACTATATATAGCGGAGGTAGGCTATGTATGATTACTGTTTAAACAGACTCCGTATATGTAACTGATATATCTGGGCATAAGGTGCTGTTAGTAACTCTCACAATGTATGTGATTCATATAATCTGTATGCAGGTTGGTATTATTATATAACCCCAATTTATATACGGCATTGGTAGATTTAGTATATACGAATGATCTAAGGTCTGTTTTGCGCTGAAATGTAGCACTGCCCAGTTCTAGCAAATACAAATGGACTAGTATACTGGGTAAGTAATTATTGCCTACTGTGGATTTTCTATTTCAGTTTTTTTAAATGAAGTAGATAAGGGAACATACTGCTGCTGGCTTTGTATTAGATTCCTTCTCCCACAGGTGTTTCAGGATAAGCAATTAACACATTTTTACCACTTCAGGTAGATTGCAGGTGTTACTGCAGGTGTTACTGAACCTGTCTGAGGGCCTCTCCTGGGAGAGAAGGAGACCTGTGTTTCCAAAATGAAGAATGGTACTGTTTCACAGAATCAATATTATTATTTTTTTTGTGTGTGTGTGTGCACATCTATGTAATTATTCATGAGACAAAATGTTTTCTATTACCAGGTATCCTCTCCTCTCTGTCCAAGATAGGGAATGTTTTTTCAATTGTTGTCAGTGTTTTACCTTTAGATATATGCTGATTACTAATTCACAGCTAAGTAGATCATACTAGTTGCAAGAGTACAAATTGGGCTATTATTGATCTCACAAGTAGGTAACGCTGAAGCCATTACCTGATTTAAAAGCTGTTAATATTGTTTTTTTCTCTCACCTGGTCATAACCTTTTAGTCTTTAAATCTGAATTAATTTCCTTAAAGCATAAATCTTACTCTCTTTTATCCCTTGGGGTCCTGGAAGTCTGGCAAGCCCTTTTCGGATATGTCAGGTGTGGCATGCTTTTGGTTCTTAATGAGTTAATGATCAGAAACTTCTGCCCAATTCCCCTGTTGTGAGGGGGAACATTAAAAATTCCTTCCTGCAATAAAGGTATTCTTTTAGGCTCATATGCTCAGGTAACTTTGATACTGGTGTATTACACGTATTTTAAGGTCTTTCCAGTCCCCAGTCCTTTCTACCAGGTTTGCTATTTCAGGTAAAATTCACCTGCTGCCTGAACTATAGAGGAAATCCCTAAACAGGTAGTTCCATTTCATACCTCTCTTCTGATATTCATGGGGTTTATTCTAGGTGTCCTTATATCTGGAATTACAACCAACATGTGGCTTTAAGTGGTTGATTCATCCTGCATAATGTAATGTGATGCAACTTATTAATGACAAACATTTGACTGATATGTTTTTCATGTTCTCTGTACCTGGATCTGTATAAGTTACGGTCACTCTTAACATGGCATTGATTTAATACCTGTGGATTATATGTTTGGATTGGCGTTGATATCTTGCAGATATAACAAGCTGCTTATTATCACCATAGGCTCTGCCATAAGTCCTTCTTCACTGTCTGAAGATAAGGTAAGAGTAAGTATGTGTTTGTTGTTCTCATAAGAATAACTGAATATCTTCTACTACCCTGCATATTGTGTGTCTGTTGCCACAATGTATAATGTGCCTCTGGTTACCACCTTCCCATCAGTATCTCGCCTCATATGTGTGTGTATATATAGATATATGTATATGTATTTCTTACTTATGTTGCACAACAGTCTCTCTCTAATAAATGTGATTAAACTGTTTGGCATAATCTGTACTATTTACAAATATAGGTACTGGCATGGTTGGCCTCCTTATAAATTATTAGTTGCCACAAATTCTATGGTTCATACCGATATCTTTTTTCCTCAACTAATCTGTGTATGATTCTTCTTGCCTTTGCCTAGTAATGTTATTAGTTTATTCCTCTCCTGTGACTGATCATTGCTGTATCAATTCATCCACTGGATTGTGAATCTGAATTTACCAACATCGGGTCATTGTTGCATCGTTTTAATAACCGACTCTTATTTCTCTACTTGGCTCTGCCTCTTTCTGACAGGCAGATATTGATTTGTTCCTGTATCTTCAGGTAAGTAGTTCACAAGGCAAGAGGAAGCGGTGTGAACCGTATTTAATAAATACATCCAGAAAGTAGTAAGATTCTCAGTGTAATTCTCCCCATGTTTAATAGCATGGTGTGTCCGTTCTCATCCGGCATTATCGGCTTGTTCCAGTATGATCTCTGGAAGTTGTTGAGGTTTTGATTTGATAGCTATTTGGTTTTGTATCAGTAACATTTTCCTTCTCTGGCTTATGCTATTATGGCCTTAATTCCTATCTGACTATCTATTCAGGATATTTCAGATATTGAATGCCAGGAGGTTCCTGACCTTGCAGCCTCTAGGGGAAATTGTCTTGTCTGAGCAGATTTTATGACAATTTCCTATTGATTCTTGTTTGGCTTTGTAAAGTCTTCTACGATTTATACAGCTCAATAATGGTTTTATAGCTATTGGCTGTTTTTGAACTCTGTCCCTCCCTCTATATGTATTGCTTGGGTATTCCCCATGAGTATATGCTGCCATGAATAATGGTCAGGAAAACGGAAAATTCCTTCATACTTACCGTAATTTTCATTTCCTGATAATTATTCATGGCAGCATTACGGTCCCACCCATATACTATAGGAGGTGAAGCTAGTTACAAAGACTGCCTGATGGGTAGGGGGAGGATCTATATATACCAGTTTCAGAGTTCTGTTTCCTGTCCTTTCTGCTGTGAGGGGAGGAGCTAACCCATGAGTAAATGCTGCCATGAATAATGATCAGAAAAAGAAATTTACGGTAAGTATGAAGGAATTTTCCGTTATATCGGTAACAAAATACACTTAGAATGACATTCTATATATATATATATATATATATATATCTATATATAAAATACAAATAACCGCAAATATAATATATATATATATATATATATATATATATATATATATATATATATATATATATATATATATATATATATATATATATATATATAAATACATATAATTACAAAAAAAGATTACATTAGTATACACGTAGAATTTAAATACCTATAAATGCATATATATTAAAATTCCACGTGTATATTTAAATAATCTTTTAACGTAATTATGTGATTTGGTTAATTAAAATTTGATTGACATGCCTGACAACACAGGGAGAAAGTGAAGAGAATTTAATTTGCATGCACTATATTTGACCCTGTAACTCTCCAAGACACCATAAAACCTGTACATAGGGGGTACTGTTTTACTCGGGAGACTTCGCTGAATACAAATATTCGTGTTTCAAACTGGTAAATTGTATTACAACGATGATATTTTAAGTAAAAGTGACGTTTTTCGCATTTATTACAAGCGAACTGCACTTTTATGGTCTATATTATTGTTGTAATATGTTTTACTGTTTTAAAACACTAATATTTGTGTTTAGTGAAGTCTCCCGAGAATAACAGTACCCCCCATGTACAGGTTTTATGGTGTTTTGGAAAGTTAGAGAGTCACATATAAGGCTTGCATTTCATTTGTTTCACATTTAAACTTGCCAGATTGGTTATGTTGCCTTTGAGAGCGTATGGTAGCCCAGAAATGAGAATTACCCCCATGATGGCATATCATTTGCAAAAGTAGACAACCCGAGGTATTGCAAGTGGGGTATGTCCAGTCTTTCTTAGTAGCCACTTAGTCACAAACACTGGCCAAATATTTGTTTTTTGCTTTTTTCACACAAAATCAAATATGAACGCTAACTTTGGCCAGTGTTTGTGACTAAGTGGCTACTAAAAAAGACTAAACATACCCCACTTTCAATACCTTGGCTTGTCTACCTTTTCAAATGCTATGTCATTATGGGGGTAATTCTCATTCCTGGGCAACCACACCGTCTCAAAGGTAACATTACTAATCTGGAAAATTTCAATTTGAAAATGTAATGTTCTATATTTGACCCTGTAACTTTCCAAAACAACATAAAACCAGTTAATGGGGAGTACTGTTGTACTCGTGACACATCGCAGATTACAAATATGTGCATTTTTTTGCAGTAAAACGTAAAAGTAAGTATTATGACATTCACAGTTAAAATGTCAGACGGAAATGCAAATTTTAAAAAAAATCTTATTTTCTCACATTTTTTTAAAATTTTATTCCTAATAAATTATGTTCCATATATGAATAGTTAATGATAAATTAAAGCCCTGTTTCTCCTGAACAAAATGATATATAATAAGTGTGGGTGCATATAATTTGAAAGAGGGGAACTACGGGTGAACAGACATAGCGCAAATTCTAGTTTTTGTTTACGTTTTGTTTTGATCAGAACGTGCACTATTGACTCCGTCCTGAAGGGGTTAAAAATACTGGACATAACAAATAAAAACAAAAAAAAAACCACTTAGGTGTGACGAGACCAATCTCGCCACATTGCATTGGAGTAGCCTGGTTGCCTGCCTGCTGCCTTTGGATTATGGACCGGCAGTTAAACAGTTAATTTTACTGCGCAGAAAGGTTTATTCATGCCTTTCTGCACAGCCGTTCGGTAGATTTAGTCTTCTATTAGCCTCACCAGAGCCGTGGGGAGCCGGAAGGCGCTGTCAAGTGGCCGCCCAGAAGCTGGCGTGCGCCGCCAATCTACCACCCAGAAGCCACGGCTTAACAAGCGTGTGCTGTCAATTGACCACCCAGTCTCCTTTCCCCAGCAGCAGGACTGTGAATTGGGAGTGGAGACAGTCGGTCTCCCTCCCCCGCGGCTGGAAGTATATGTTACAAAACTGTTACGGACAAGGATTATGTTTGTTCCTTTATGATACTATGGCTTCGGTACTTGGATTTTTGCACCTATCTCCCGAATGGATTATATTTACCCCGGTTCGGGAAACGAACAACAGACCACCCGGCCCCTGGCGTGTGCCGCCACTTAACCCCAGTCACCTTTTCAACTACCGAATGGCCGACCACCCGGCTGGGAAAGTGTGCCGCCAATTGATCACCCAGGGAGTTGCAGTTTGCGGTTAACAGCAGACTAATTGACGGCCCCGGGATATATCCATTCGTGCCTTATCTCCCGATGTTGAAACTACCGACCGAGTCACGAACGGGGACCACCTACAACCTGGCATGTGGCCTCAATTAGAATGTGGAATGTTGCAGTTAACCGCAAGTCAAGTGCCCCTTCACGGCGGTCTACCTTCGTATACCGAACAGCAACAACATCCAGCTGGAGAGCGGGGATTCGTGTGCAACTCCGGCCGTGATTAGTTCCATGAGTTGGCTCCGAAGTCCCGCTGCCTATTGTCGCACCTGAAAACATGGCCATCTCGTGTTCGGGACAAAGGACACACAAAAGAACTTGTATGCAGGAGACTGGCTATGCTATTCGGGAGGTCTGAGTGCTATTCGTATAGATGATGCGCTCAGACCTGAGCTATCTGACGATGGGTAGAATGTGAGGGATACCAGGTAAAATGTTGCATTTATGTATTTTATACTGTTTTTACCTGTTGACATTACACGTGGGATTTTGGGCCTGTGGGGATAATTGAGCCACCTTAACCGTTGGAATCATTATCTCCAAGATGGGTGGGGACTAATTTCAAACGATGCAGTGTACTGTAATTGGTTGACTGTATGCATTGTGCCGGCATTCCACCCGGTCCAGAGGGGGCTGTCCCTGGACCGGGGACGTTTGCATTAATAACGCTGCCCTGTGTCATTAAAGCCAGTTCTGATTTTGACCTTCAAATCGCAGCCTCGACTCGTTTTGTGGGGAAAAGAGTGTCCTAGCTATACCAGAGCTAGTGGGATTGTTCTACACTTGCAGGTTCCTTGGGTCGTCTACTCGAAGCGGCTTCTCTCCCGCTCTCCAATCTGGGATCCAGACTATCCAAGCGGTCCAACTTCCAGCCAGCCTGGAGGCAACCGTAACATTTGGTGGCAGCGGCGGGATTGTACTGGAGTTCCTAGGAGAGATACTGAACAGATGGAGAGCGCTTATGACAAATTGAAATGTACGACCCTAAAGGATTTACTCTAAAGCAGAGGGGGGTACGCCAGCAACCGTCCGAGAAGGGAGCTGATCGAAATGGATCAGAGCTTCACGATGGCAGAAACCCCGACCACGAGTAGTGACGAAAAGGCCAGGATGGTTCGGGAGAGGCTCGCACTATATGGGCCGAACCCCTCCGTGGAACTGGTACGGTAACTGATGGCCGAAGCAGACGAGGACATACAGAAGGCTAGAGCCCACGAGCTCAGCCTAGTGACCGCACACCGCAACGCTGAAGCTCCCCAGGTAATCGTTCATGTAGACAACAGCGAGAGGCCAAAAATACCCTATGCGGTTTTTAGACCCTTCCTGGAGAGCGAGACAGGAATTGATGAGTACTTGGTGGACTTAGAACGGCAATGCGCACTGCACCAGATTCCCAACAGAGAGTGGCCCACGATACTGTCCGGGAAACTATCCAGGCGAGCACTGGAAGCGTTCCGGACCCTGGGTACTGAAGAAGTGACCCAGTATACGCTGGTCAAAGACACCCTGTTGCGGCAATACGCTGTAACTCCTGACACGTATCGCCGACAATTTCGTAGCACCAAGAAGAAGCCCGATGATACCCATATAGAATGGGCGCACCGAATGAGGAGAGCGGTAAATCACTGGATGAACGGAAGTAAAGCTGTGACTGCCGAAGAAATTTTACAACTATTCTTGTTAGAACATTTTTATAATGGCATGGAGCAGCAGGGAAAGGAATGGCTGCGAGACAGACGACCAGCTACCCTGGAAGAAGCAGCCAAATTAGCCGATGAACATTACGACTCCCGTCTCCACGAACCTGTAAACTACCAAACTCCGGCAAGAGTCGAACACAAAGACACTTACCGCACAGCTCCTCGCACCGATTTCCGAGCTCCGGTACCTGTGGGGCCCGTACGGTACTCGGGACCAACCAGTAGCAACTCCTCTGACCGACCACGATTAACGTGCCATCGATGCAAACAGCTAGGACACTTCATGGCAAGCGGTCTTCTTAATGCACCTCAATCCTCTCAGAATTATAACTACCCTCCTGGGCCATCTCGTTCTGCCAGGGCACTCTGTGTTAACCAAGAGGCCCCTATGGAGGAGTATTTGGGACCACTTCACGAAGCGGATCCCGTATATGCCGCTTCGGATAACCGACAGCACCATCGTCAGAAGGTATGACTCGAGGGTCGCTCTACCGTGGGTCTAAGAGACACGGGGGCTACCATTACACTGGTCCAGAGTCATTTAGTGCCGGAGCACAAGCGGTCAGAACAGACCGTGGCCGTTAGAGTGGCGGGGGGGTGTATACAAAATTCCTACCGCTAAGGTGCATCTGGATTGGGGAGCGGGGAAAGGGGCCATGAACGTGGGCATAATGGATAATTTACCGGCTGAAGTACTAATGGGCAACGATTTGGACCCCATGACTTCTGCCTATGCCCCAGCCTACAATAATGAGGCACATCCGGTGACTACCCAAGCACAAGCTAGGACGGAGCGAGAACCCTCACCAGTGCGGGAGACCCAGGTAAGACTTACCCCGACCTGGACTGACCCCTTAGGTCCCATACCCTGGGACACCCCAGATGCTTTTGAGACCGAGTCTAAGACCGACCCGACGCTACAGAAATACGAGCGGAGACTGGAGGGGTCGGGCTAGATAACGAAACCTTTTTATGGGAAAAAGGGAAGCTGTATCGCTTGACAGAGAAAAGGGGGCAGCAAATACCGGCAAGAAATACTCAAGATAGGACACGACATCCCCTTGGCAGGTCAACTAGCCGTAACCCGCACCCTACACCGCATCACCCACACGTTCTTTTGGCCCGGGGTACACGCGGATGTCCGGACCTATTGTAATACATGCGATGTGTGTCAGCGAGTAGGGAGGAGAGGCGATCACCCTAAAGCACACCTAGTAAACATGCCAATTGTAGAGGAGCCCTTCAGCAGAGTCCCTATCGACCTAGTAGGTCCACTGGCTACCCCTAGCCCCTCCGGTAAGCGCTACATCCTTACCGTAGTGGACTACGCTACCAGGTACCCAGAAGCGGTGGCCCTATCTAACATCCAAGCGGATACGGTAGCTAATGCGCTAGTTCAGATGTTCTCTCAGGTAGGATTTCCGAAAGAAATTCTGTCCGATCGAGGCACCCAATTTACTGCCGAATTGACCCAGCAGCTCTGGCAAGTTTGCAAAATTAAGTCCCTCCTGAGTTCCCCCTATCACTTCCAGACGAACGGGCTTTGTGAGAGGTTCAACGGGACCCTCAAGCAAATGCTCAAAACGTTTACCCAGGAATACCGAGATTGGGAACGCTTCCTGCCGCACCTCCTGTTTGCTTATCGGGAGGTTCCCCAGGAAACGACAGGGTTCTCTCCCTTTGAGTTGCTCTACGGAAGAAAGGTACGGGGCCCCCTAAACCTGATCCGGGAGCACTGGGAGGGAGAGACGGAAACTGACGGTGTCCCCATTGTGCCATACGTGCTGGAACTCAGAGACCGAATGGAGCAACTAGCCAAATCAGTGCAGGCTAACCTCCAGTCGGCCCAGAGAAGACAGAAGGTATGGTATGATCGGGGGGCCCGAAGGAGAATCTTTACCATAGGACAAAAGGTGTTCGTACTTAAGCCGGTGAAGACAGACAAATTGCAAGCATCATGGCAGGGCCCCTACCAGATTGTAGAGAAACGGGGCGACACCACTTATGTCATAGCTAGTTGCCACGACAACAACCTTAGGAAGACGTGACAGCCGTATGTTGTCCTCCCCAGGAAGACCCCGACAGTCTACCCATTCCCGACCTATTAGAAAAGAGTCCCCCCACAGGTGTAGTAACCCAGGTTCAGATAGGAGACCGACTTAGCCCCACTGAAAGGGAGCAGCTCAATACACTCCTCCAGTCCAAACACCTCGCCTTCTCCCAGAAGCCAGGGTACACTACCTTAACCACACACAAGGTAGATACCCCCGGGCAAACACCCTTACGCCAGCCCCCGTATCGCATCCCCGAGGCAGTTAGGACAGGAATGAAGAAGGAGATCGATGAGATGCTCCAACAGTCCCTGGGCCTCCCCGGTTGTCCTGGTACCCAAGAAAGATGGGACAACCCGGTTCTGTGTAGACTATCGGAGGCTCAATGAAAAAACAGTGACGGACGCGTACCCTATGCCCAGGGTAGACGAGCTACTCGATCGTATAGCCAGGGGAAATTACCTGACCACTATTGACCTCTGCAAGGGTTACTGGCAGATTCCCCTGGCCCCGGAGGCTATCCCTAAGTCGGCATTCGTCACCCCATTCGGCTTATACCAGTTTAAGGTAATGCCGTTTGGGATGAAGAATGCCCCAGCTACATTCCAGCGCTTGGTGGATAGACTCCTGGATGGCTTCCAGAGTTTTGCCTGTGCATACCTGGACGACATAGCGATTCACAGTGAGTCCTGGGAGGACCACTTAGCTCATGTAGGAATGGTTCTGGATCAGATCCGGGCTGCTGGCCTGACTCTGAAACCAGAAAAATTTCACTTTGGGATGGCCGAGGTACAGTACCTGGGTCACCGGGTGGGGTGCGGAAAACAGCGACCAGAGCCAGCCAAGATAGAAGCTGCTGCCAATTGGCCCACCCCCATCACTAAGACCCAGGTTCTAGCCTTCCTGGGCACGGCAGGGTACTACAGACGATTTGTACCAGACTACAGCACACTTGCCAAACCCCTGACTGACTTGACCAAGAAAAACTTACCTCGACAGGTCCTGTGGTCTCCCCACTGTGAAACTGCTTTCCAGGCCCTCAAAAATGCTTTGGTGGCCCCAGCTCTTAATAAACGTTTTATCGTCCATACAGACGCTTCCATGTTCGGGCTGGGAGCCGTCCTCAGCCAAGTAGGTGAAGACGGAGGGGAGCATCCAGTTGCCTACATCAGCCGGAAGCTCCTGCCCCGCGAAGTCAGCTATGCAGCAGTCGAGAAGGAGTGTTTGGCTTTGGTGTGGGCATTAAAGAAATTGACTCCCTATTTATATGGACAAGAGTTCACTCTGGTCACCGACCATAACCCGTTGGTGTGGCTAAACCGGGTCTCTGGAGATAACGGCAGGCTATTACGTTGGAGTTTATCATTGCAACCCTTCAATTTCACCATTACCTACCGACCCGGGAAACAGAATGGCAACGCCGACGGGTTGTCCAGACAAACAGACCTCAGCCCAGCATAACCAGTGGTCTGGACAGCCTTAGTCTGCCCCGAAAAGGGGTCAGACGGTGTCTGCCAGAGTGTTCCACAAAAAGGGAGCACTGTTTCAAAAACACTAGTTATAATTGTGTACCTTTAATTACTTGGGAACAGCATTTCAACCTTTGAACTGGCACTTCGAATACCGTCGAAGTGCCGAAGCCGTCGAAGTCACCGAGGTAGTCGAAGCGGCCGCCATTACAGTCGAACACGTGGCGGCGGCCATTTTAATACAGTCGAATGCGGTCAGCGGTAACCTGTACCTTTCCCGATCCTTCAACACCACAGCGGAGACTAAGTCCCGGCCGAACATTCGAAACAACCATCGAAGGGAACTTTGTCGTCTTTTTTATGGGAATAGATCACCACACGACTAGCGACCGCCGCGGAAGTTTAAACCGCATTTACTTCGACACTTCGACAAAAGCCGTAGTGCGTTCGAATATTCGAACACCGGCTTCGGATGGAACTTTACCGATTTTCCGGCTAAACATCGACCGACCACACAGCCTGAATCTGTGGAACTGTTTCTGGGCTTGCAAACAGGCGTGCGGTCGGTCCAAAGAGACTTTTTAATATCTCTGGAACTACTGGACGGATTCCCACGAAATTTGAGTATGGTGTTCCACAATTTATGTTGTTCAAAAAAATATAAGTTTTATTAATGTACTAGATAAAATGAGAAAGTTATAAAAATGTATAAAAAAGTGTATAAGTTTTAGCTTGGAGATAATTGAGTAGATACAGTAGGAAACTCAATTATCTCCCAAGCAGAGGGGAGGGCACCAGGGGGCTGTACTATTCTGTTATTGGTTATTTTATACCTCCCCCTGGGAGGGGTCTGTTTGTACCTGACTGTAATAAAAAGCAGGCTGGGTGTTCCAGACCTCAGTTCTTACTTGACCCTCAAATCGCAGCCTCGACTCGTTTTTTGGGCAGAAAGGTATCCTAGCTATGCTTTGTTTATGAACCCTAGTCACACCTCCCTGCCTGTGACTTGCACACCCTTCCATAAACACTTCCTGTAAAGAGAGCCCTATTTAGGCTCTTTATTGCAAGTCCTGTTTAATTAAGATTTTCTTATCCCCTGCCATGTTAATAGTTTGCTAGACCCTGCAAGAGCCTCCTGTATGTGATTAAAGTTCAATTTAGAGATTGAGATACAATTACCGTATATACTCGAGTATAAGCCGACCCGAATATAAGCCGAGGCCCCTAATTTTATCCCAAAAAACTGGGAAAACTTATTGACTCGAGTATAAGACTAGGGTGGGAAATGCAGCAGCTACTGGTAAATTTCTAAATAAAATTAGATCCTAAAAAAAATATATTAATTGAATATTTATTTACAGTGTGTGTATAATGAATGCAGTGTGTGTGTGTGTATAATGAATGCAGTGTGTGTGTGTGTATAATGAATGCAGTGTGTGTGTGTGTATAATGAATGCAGTGTGTGTGTGTGTATAATGAATGCAGTGTGTGTGTGTGTATAATGAATGCAGTGTGTGTGTGTGTATAATGAATGCAGTGTGTGTGCGTGTGTGCGAGTGCAGCGTGTGTGCGAGTGCAGCGTGTGTGCGAGTGCAGCGTGTGTGCGAGTGCAGCGTGTGTGCGAGTGCAGCGTGTGTGCGAGTGCAGCGTGTGTGCGAGTGCAGCGTGTGTGCGAGTGCAGCGTGTGTGCGAGTGCAGCGTGTGTGCGAGTGCAGCGTGTGTGCGAGTGCAGCGTGTGTGCGAGTGCAGCGTGTGTGCGAGTGCAGCGTGTGTGCGAGTGCAGCGTGTGTGCGAGTGCAGCGTGTGTGCGAGTGCAGCGTGTGTGCGAGTGCAGCGTGTGTGCGAGTGCAGCGTGTGTGCGAGTGCAGCGTGTGTAGCGTGTGTGCGTGTGTAGCGTGTGTGCGAGTGCAGCGTGTGTGCGAGTGCAGCGTGTGTGCGAGTGCAGCGTGTGTGCGAGTGCAGCGTGTGTGCGAGTGCAGCGTGTGTGCGAGTGCAGCGTGTGTGCGAGTGCAGCGTGTGTGCGAGTGCAGCGTGTGTGCGAGTGCAGCGTGTGTGCGAGTGCAGTGTGTGTGTGTATGAATGCAGTGTGTGCAGGGCCGGTGCAAGGATATTTGCCGCCGTAGGCAAAAAACATTTTGCCGCCCCCTCCCCCCCATATGTCCTGACTTCCCCTCCTCCTCCCTCAGTGGTCCTTACCTCCCCACCCCCGTGTTCCTTCACCCCCCTCCCCTAGTGGTCCTTACCCTCCCCTCCCCTAGTGGTCCTTATCCCACCCCCTCCCCTAGTGGTCCTTATCCCACCCCCTCCCTCTCATAGTGGTCCTTATCCCCCCCATCCCTCCCATAGTGGTCCATATACCCCCCCATCCCTCCCATAGTGGTCCATATACCCCCCCATCCCTCCCATAGTGGTCCATATACCCCCCCTCCCTCCCATAGTGGTCCTTATCCCCCCCTCCCTCCCATAGTGGTCCTTATCCCCCCCCTCCCTCCCATAGTGGTCCTTATCCCCCCCCTCCCTCCCATAGTGGTCCTTATCCCCCCCCTCCCTCCCATAGTGGTCCTTATCCCCCCCC
The DNA here is from genome assembly GCF_036172605.1 of Pelobates fuscus. Taxonomy (NCBI): domain Eukaryota; kingdom Metazoa; phylum Chordata; class Amphibia; order Anura; family Pelobatidae; genus Pelobates; species Pelobates fuscus. Next base: position 208,352,078 of record NC_086323.1, on the reverse strand, counting down.
TCCCTCCCATAGTGGTCCTTATACCCCCCTCCCTCCCATAGTGGTCCTTATCCCCCCCTCCCTCCCATAGTGGTCCTTATCCCCTCCCTCCCATAGTGGTCCTTATCCCCCCCCCCTCCCATAGTGGTCCTTATCCCCCCCCTCCCTCCCATAGTGGTCCTTATCCCCCCCCTCCCTCCCATAGTGGTCCTTATACCCCCCTCCCTCCCATAGTGGTCCTTATCCCCCCCCTCCCTCCCATAGTGGTCCTTATCCCCCCCTCCCTCCCATAGTGGTCCTTATCCCCCCCCCTCCCATAGTGGTCCTTATCCCCCCCCCTCCCATAGTGGTCCTTATCCCCCCCCCTCCCATAGTGGTCCTTATCCCCCCCCCCTCCCATAGTGGTCCTTATCCCCCCCCCCTCCCATAGTGGTCCTTATCCCCCCCCCCTCCCATAGTGGTCCTTATACCCCCCTCCCTCCCATAGTGGTCCTTATACCCCCCTCCCTCCCATAGTGGTCCTTATACCCCCCTCCCTCCCATAGTGGTCCTTATACCCCCCCCTCCCATAATGGTCCTTATCCCCCCCCCTCCCATAGTGGTCCTTATCCCCCCCCTCCCTCCCATAGTGGTCCTTATCCCCCCCCTCCCTCCCATAGTGGTCCTTATCCCCCCCTCCCTCCCATAGTGGTCCTTATCCCCCCCCTCCCTCCCATAGTGGTCCTTATCCCCCCCCCTCCCTCCCATAGTGGTCCTTATCCCCCCCTCCCTCCCATAGTGGTCCTTATCCCCCCCTCCCTCCCATAGTGGTCCTTATCCCCCCCTCCCTCCCATAGTGGTCCTTATCCCCCCCCCTCCCTCCCATAGTGGTCCTTATCCCCCCCCTCCCTCCCATAGTGGTCCTTATCCCCCCCCTCCCTCCCATAGTGGTCCTTATCCCCCCCCTCCCTCCCATAGTGGTCCTTATCCCCCCCCTCCCTCCCATAGTGGTCCTTATCCCCCCCCTCCCTCCCATAGTGGTCCTTATCCCCCCCCTCCCTCCCATAGTGGTCCTTATCCCCCCCCTCCCTCCCTCCCATAGTGGTCCTTATACCCCCCCTCCCTCCCATAGTTGTCCTTATACCTCTTTTTTTTTTGTTATTATTAATTTTTTATTATTATTTCTTATTTTTTTTTCGTCCCCCCTCCCTGCTTGATACATAGCAGGGAGGGGGGCTCCTTCCCTGGTGGTCCAGTTGCAGTTCAGTGAGGGGAGAGGGGGGCTGGCAGAGCTGTACTTACCTTTCCTGCAGCTCCTGTCAGCTCTCTCCTCCTCCGCGCGGTCTGTGCAGCTCCCTCTGTCAGCTCCCAGTGTAAGTCTCGCGAGAGCCGCGGCTCTCGCGAGACTTACACTGGGAGCTGACCGAGGTGCTGAACGGACGGCGCGGAGGAGGAGAGAGCTGACAGGAGCTGCAGGAGAGGTAAGTTACAGCTCTGCCAGCCCCCCTCTCCCCCCAGTCTGTATTATGGCAATGCAAATTGCCATAATACAGACTCTGACTCGAGTATAAGCCGAGTTGGGGTTTTTCAGCCCAAAAAATGGGCTGAAAAACTCGGCTTATACTCGAGTATATACGGTATTTAAGGTAAATTACATCTGTTTGAAAGTGAAACCAGTTTTTTTTTCATGCAGGCTCTGTCAATCATAGCCAGGGGAGGTGTGGCTAGGGCTGCATAAACAGAAAAAGTGATTTAACTCCTAAATGACAGTGAATTGAGCAGTGAAATTGCAGGGGAATGATCTATACACTAAAACTGCTTTATTTAGCTGAAGTCATTTAGGTGACTATAGTGTTCCTTTAACCCCTTAATGACCAAACTTCTGGAATAAAAGGGAATCATGACATGTCACACATGTCATGTGTCCTTAAGGGGTTAAGCACTATGCAGAATTCCAGAGTCTAATACAGAATAATTGCATGGTTGCACGCTTAAAATATAAGTCCTTCCAATTACGTATTTTCACATATTAGGTTATTCAGCTGCCAGTCATGGTTCACTACACGCAGGTTTCGGGGTACAGTGGTATTCCATGTCACACATGATTCAACACTCCCGACAAGTTAATTCCTTCAAACAGAGACATTACAAGCATACAATAAACATTGGGACGGAGCACTTTTGCTCTATTAAACTTGCATAACACCCATATGGGTATACGCTTTTAAAATGTCTATATTTATTTTTCATACATTGTTTTACCCGTCCGGGATACAGGTATTAATAACCCTTACGACCAGTAAGGGTATCTAATCATACTACCAGGTACATACACCTGCTCAAGGGGGATATACATACATTTTCTGTTTCCCCCTGGGTATATCCTTAGCCTACTGGCAATTAGGGACTATAGGTTTCCAATAGGTATTCTTTTTTTGCATCTACGCCTGTCGTATAGTGGTCACGCGAGGCCAACACCCCGCCTCAACGCTCGGAGGCAAACACCCATCGGGCCACTCGTGAGATAGCCGCCTCACATGGTATATAGAGAGGGCCTCACCTGTCACTCTTCCCCTTTTTTCTGGTTACAGTCACCGAGAGGCCAACATCCTGCCACTACATTTGGTGGTCACAAAAAAAATCCCCTCGCGCCACTGCATAGATAGAGCCTCTCAAGCCACTTGGCAACTAGCAAGGCCTCAACTGTCACCAAACAAAGGATTGTTTCGTCATGCGGCTTTAGCTAGCAAGCCAGTACTGGCACACTGTGGGTTCATATAATAATGGCTATCTTCATTTAGTATGTATCAAGCAGGTGGTAAGGATCTCTCTCTACCTAACACTCCAGCTAGAGTCAACACACTTTCGATTGGAGAAGATGTTGCTAGTCCCACACGACAATTTTGTCCCAACACAGCGGACGATCACGTTTCAGGCTCTAGCACCTCTTGTAGTATGTAGAGAACTACCAGAGACAAATTGGGTCGTCTCATTCTCTTTGGCAAATCCGGACTTGCAACAATTTCCATGTTGGTACATGTAGTTTCAGTGCATGCAGACTGTTGCAGATATGTTCTCAATATGTCAGGGCACATGCAAAACCATGTGTCCCAATAAATGTACCCTGAACCTTATTTCACGTATGTAAACTGTAACGGAACGCAGTATTATAGTCCACGATCTCCGTTGGTATCTTAGGTAATCCACAGTCAGAGTTAGAAAGCACGGCAATATCCCCAATCCTCCCAATAACCGGACGAAACACAGTTTGGGAGTCAACTAACTTGCTTTATTCACAGACTTCCATATTTATGCAGTTCCCCTTGCAAGGGGTTTCCTTACAGTTGTTACAGGGGATTTCTCCCATCAGGCAGTATGATTATCCCAACAGGCATTGCTGCACGAGAGGGACCATCCCACTAAAATGGACGATTAAGTGGATTATCCCCTCGTGCAGCAAAACTGGCAATTCACATAGAAATCCATATTTCACATAATATTACTCGCTTTTATACGAATGACCATTCGGTAGATAGCTGGGGTCTGCGGGCACATTTAGTGAGAATACCGCTCAGATCCCAGCTAAACTAACCGAACGCCGCACAAAATACACTTAACCATCGAGTTCAGTTTGAAACTACCGAACATCGATGGGGAACAGAATGTGGCGAACGCGGAACTCCCGAACGCTCTGGAAGTCCAGCGGTGTTCGGATCATTGAGTAGCCGTTTTCAGTTCCAGGCTCTCGACGACCGAACACCGCTGCAGAGACAAAGGATCCAAGATGGCCGACCGCCGCATGGTCGGTAGCCGAACGACGGCCACCTAGGAGAGCCTTCAATTACCGATTGCAACATTGTTGCAATCGGTTAATTAGTGCCACACGACTGTGAGTGTGTGGTCTACCTGGGGAGCCCGCATTCGTTTGACGAACGGCCCGGATAGCCGTGTTTCGTCAAACGAAAGGTTTGCATGCTGGTAGCGTACGGCTGCCAGCATGCGAACGGCCATAATATAATACATACACAATCAAGGTACACAGTAACACATTAAGCATTCCGACAACCTTTGTTAAATATAGTCCAGAAGTGGCTAGGTTTGCCACATAAACATTATGCATTTCCAGTACTTTCTAATTCATCACCCTTCCAGACATTTAGTTGATTTCCTAACCTCCGATTTGAAAGGCCTTCCGTACGGGTATTGCCATATACTTTTGGTGGAATCTAGAATGCCCTAACTTGCAGTCAACACAGCAGCATCCAACTGCGGGCATTACACTTATGGCCCAAGAAATGGAAGAAAGATTTCTACCTGGGTGTCAGGATCGGGATCCAACACGCAGAGTACAAACAGGTACAGGGTACGTATACCAGACCTTAGAATGGCCGGACTAACGTAAGAGTAGTAAAGAATGGTCTAGAGACAAGCCGAGGTCGAGGGAACGAGAGAGCAGGTAAACGAGAGACAAGCCGAGTCAAAGGGTAATAGAGGTAAACGAGGTAGAACAGACAAGCCGGGTCAAAACCAAAGAAACTAACAGAATACAGGAGCACTGAGTGACTAGACAAGCTAGAACCACAACAGGGCAATGAACAAACGTAGAAAGCCCTCTTTTATACCCTGATTCCAAACAGGTAATCACGCCCCCGACGAATCCTCATTCGTGCTTGGGGCTTGATTGACAGATCGGGTAGGATTGTCGTCATGACGTCGACTACTGAACGCCGCGTCATAAAAGGAAGTGGATCCCTCGCGGCCGGCGTGCAAACGGCCGAGGGAACCGCGAGGAACGAGTGACTCAACCCCTTTGCGAGGAAGAACGTCCAAGTGTCTCACCTCCACAGAGGTAGAGACAGCAGGTACCCTGACACTGGGCCTCTCCGATCTACACCATTTACAGCATGACGCAATCCCATTGGGGATTGTCACAGGGAATCTTCCTTCACACTGTAACTAATCATAGACTTCTCTGCACCTCACGTCTCGGCTTCCCCAAGTCTCAAACTCCCTCATACCCTCCGAGGAGTTTTCATGACAGTATGCCATCATTGTTCATACCATTATTCAAGAAATTTATCACTGAATTCTGTAACGGATCACCTGGCACCCCGACTGAGTACCTCCGTTAATGGATGCTCCTAGCGCTTCCTGAGGACTCCAAGCACTCTGGCAGACACCACAATCACCGAACTGAAGAAGCATAGGAATCCTTTCTAGCACATGAATGCTGTATACAGCCGAATAGGAACCATACGAATAGGCTTGTACTCCTAGCAGTCAACTGGAACAGCATACAATAAATCCTTCCCCCAATAATGAGACGACACATCACTTTGATGGTAAAACAGGAACTCAGGACTGGCTCATCCAGCCTGGCTTTTATTTCCAACTCACACATACAGGCCACACCCAGGGGGAGGCATAAAAGAACCAATGACATAGATGGTACAACCCACACATCCCCTCCCCTCAGATAACCAGTTAACATAATTATACAGCCAGGAAAACTACAGTTTTTATACATGTGCTATAACTTTAAATCCATACATCCAATCTTCCTAAACTACATATTTAGAATCAGCACACTTTAACCCCTTAAGGACACATGACGTGTGTGACATGTCATGATTCCATTTTATTCCAGAAGTTTGGTCCTTAAGGGGTTAAACATACACCCTTCCAAAAATCAGACAAATCCATCCAGTGGATCAAAAGTTAGCTGGAGGTCCCTTTATGACCGACCGCAAGCACATTTTCCTGCCCAAAACAGTTCCATAGATTTGGGCTGTGCGGCCGGTCAATTCCATTACGAACGGGACTTAGTCTCTGGAGCTGCAAGTTCAGTATGGAAGAAGGTAAGGGTCAGCGGTGTTCGGTAAAATGTGTAGCCGATTTCAGTTCCACAGAATCTTTAGCATACACCGCTGACCGCGTTCGACTGAACAAAGATGGCCGCCGCCACGTGCAATTAACCTGCAGTAACCTCACAGCCTGGGAGGTAAATTGCCTGCACACTTTAGCTTCTGGGTGGTCCGCCTGTGTGGTACTTGGTTCAGTAAGCCCTATATACTGAACCAAGTGGGGGAAAGCCAGGGGCAAGTTATTTTACAGGTCGGGGGACATAGTCTTAAAGGGACATTGTTCACCAAAGTTACAAGATGTCCCCAGACGGTTCTTAAAGGGCCATACACACCCAATAAAAGTCCATACGTTTTCAGGGGCCATAGTCTTAAAGGGTATTGTTACCCAAAGTCTCAATATGTCCCCAGACAGTTCTTAAAGGGCCAGCAGCAGTACAATAAAATACCATTCACTATACTTAAAGGGCCAGCAGTCGCACAATAAAATACAATATGCCCCAAATAATCCAGGGGCCATAGTCAGCAGGTAGGAGGCGGGCAAACAGGCTTCTCCAGGGCCCAGTGGCAAGGTTGGTTTCGCCACAAATTCCACATCCGCGACATGTTCACGTTAGAATCAATATTGGGTTTCACTTCCTTTTGCCACATTAACCTTAAACTATCATTTAACAAGAAAAAAACTATACCTTAATGGTATTCAACATCACATGCTTATCCAACAACCCAACAGGTTTCCTGTCCTCATATCAAATTAAGACAAAACTTAAAGGCATTAAAATGGGACGCACATGTCCCCTCACAAAGACTACCCATAGACAACAACATAATCCATTCACTAATCAATTTATTAGATTCTTCTCCTTATGAGCGCATAACTAATATGGTAAGAAAGACGGCTATATATTTAGCCTTTCATGGGTTCCTCCGACACAACAAATTCACGACTAAGACTATTACAACCCCCGACTACCTAAGAACTATGGACGTGCAAACATAACGACCATTACCTACTAATTTTAAAACAATCAAAAACCAGCGCCTTAGGTCATACTATTACAATCCCCTTGTCTCCTACTCATAATAAATGGTGCCCTGTACAAGTTTTGACGCTTATCTTCTTTCACTCCACAACAACCTTTACAACCTTTGCTCGAACTGCATGGTAACATTCTGACTAAAACAAAGTTTATGCTTTATGTACGTCTACTATTGACTAGGCTTGGCCTAAACCCCAATCATTTCTCAGGTCATTCTTTCCGAATCGGGGCAGCATCTACAGCATCTGCTAATAACATACCCCCGCACATTATCAAGACAATGGGACGCTGGAAATCCTCATCTTACACACTCTACATACCTAATCCCGATAAAGAATTAAGACAAGCTTTCTGTGACTTACCTAAATAAAGAAGATGTTGGTTACCGTATTACGTCTTATGGCATTTTATTTTTGCCCACTTTTATTACAGGCCTACTGCTTTGTCGGTTCTGGCACACCACAACCGACTGGTTCCAACGCATTGATGTTATGGTTATTATATGCTAGATTTCTGTATACGGCTATATTGCCCCGACACCAAATATATATATATATATATATATATATATATATATATATATATATATAAAAACTTATATATAAGATATACACGTATTATAGATAGAATTAGGGATCGACCGATATTGATTTTTTAGAGCCGATACCGATATCCTGTGAACTTTCAGGCCGATAGCCGATATAATTTGCCGATATTCTGTACATTTACCATTTTGGAAAATAAAAAAATATTTCTAAAGGTAAATGCACAAAATATACATGCCACGTGTAGTGGATGCAGTGTGTTTAGACAGGGGAGCTGTGTATGTGTGTGTAGTGGATGCAGTGTGTGTAGTGGATGCAGTGTGTGTAGTGGATGCAGTGTGTGTGTAGTGGATGCAGTGTGTGTGTAGTGGATGCAGTGTGTCTTTGTATAGTGTGTGTGTGTGTATATAATGCAGTGTGTCTTTGTATAGTGTGTGTGTGTATATAATGCAGTGTGTCTTTGTATAGTGTGTGTGTGTATATAATGCAGTGTGTCTTTGTATAGTGTGTGTGTGTATATAATGCAGTGTGTGTTTGTATAGTGTGTGTGTGTATATAATGCAGTGTGTGTTTGTGTAGTGTGTATGTTTGTATAGTGTGTGTGTGTGTATGTTTGTATAGTGTGTGTGTGTGTATATAATGCAGTGTGTGTTTGTATAGTGTGTGTGTGTGTGTGTGTGTTTGTATAGTGTGTGTGTGTGTGTGTTTGTATAGTGTGTGTGTATATAATGCAGTGTGTGTTTGTATAGTGTGTGTGTGTGTGTGTGTGTGTGTATAATGCAGTCAGAGCTGGCCGCGGGTCTCGCGAGATTTACACTGGGGAGCTGGAGGAGCTGCTGGGAGGTGAGTAAACGCTTGCTGCCCGCCCCCCCCCCCCCCAGGACCGCCGGGCTTGTAATGAGCCTGGCGGTCCTGGGAGGTATTATCGGCAATATCGGTATCCCTATTGGCCGATACCGATATTGCCGAAAATTCCGAATATCGGCCGATTATATCGGTAAAACCGATAATCGGTCGATCCCTAGATAGAATATATATATATTAGCTCTTGCACTCCAACTTTAGAAAAATAAATGTACCCGGTGCTCTGGTAGCATAGATATAACAATAGAACAAAATACTGGCACTCCAAGGCTTTAAATCCAAGCAAATCTTTATTCTCATTCCAGTCAACGTTTCAGCTTCTATACAAAGCTTTCATCTGAACATACAAAACACATTATTAACAGTGAATAGCTTTTTAAATTGGTAATATTCACTTTTCAGCTGTAAACCATTCAGTCAATTGCCGGCGTGTCCCATACAATACACAGAGCTGGGTACAATACAGAGACTGCCATACAATACACAGAGCTGGATACAATACAGAGACTGCCATACAATACACAGAGCTGGGTACAATACAGAGACTGCCATACAATACACAGAGCTGGATACAATACAGAGACTGCCATACAATACACAGAGCTGGGTACAATACAGAGACTGCATTACAATACACAGAGCTGGGTACAATACAGAGACTGCCATACAATACACAGAGCTGGGTACAATACAGAGACTGCCATACAATACACAGAGCTGGGTAGTATACAGAGACTGCCATACAATACACAGAGCTGGATACAATACAGAGACTGCCATACAATACACAGAGCTGGATACAATACAGAGACTGTCATACAATACACAGAGCTGGATACAATACAGAGACTGTCATACAATACACAGAGCTGGATACAATACAGATACTGCCTTACAATACACAGAGCTGGGTACAATACAGAGACTGCCATACAATACACAGAGCTGGATACAATACAGAGACTGCCATACAATACACAGAGCTGGGTACAATACAGAGACTGCCATACAATACACAGAGCTGGATACAATACAGAGACTGCATTACAATACACAGAGCTGGGTACAATACTGAGACTGCCATACAATACATAGAGCTGGGTACAATACTGAGACTGCCATACAATACACAGAGCTGGGTACAATACAGAGACTGCCATACAATACACAGAGCTGGGTACAATACAGAGACTGCCATACAATACACAGAGCTGGATACAATACAGAGACTGCCATACAATACACAGAGCTGGGTACGATACAGAGACTGCCATACAATACACAGAGCTGGATACAATACAGAGACTGCCATACAATACACAGAGCTGGATACAATACAGAGACTGTCAAACAATACACAGAGCTGGATACAATACAGAGACTGTCATACAATACACAGAGCTGGATACAATACAGATACTGCCTTACAATACACAAAGCTGGGTACAATACAGATACTGCATTACAATACACAGAGCTGGATACAATACAGAGACTGCCATACAATACACAGAGCTGGGTACAATACAGAGACTGCCATACAATACACAGAGCTGGGTACAATACAGAGACTGCCATACAATACACAGAGCTGGGTACAATACTGAGACTGCCATACAATACACAGAGCTGGGTACAATACTGAGACTGCCATACAATACACAGAGCTGGGTACAATACAGAGACTGCCATACAATACACAGAGCTGGATACAATACAGAGACTGCCATACAATACACAGAGCTGGGTACAATACAGAGACTGCCATACAATACACAGAGCTGGGTACAATACAGAGACTGCCATACAATACACAGAGCTGGGTACAATACAGAGACTGCCATACAATACACAGAGCTGGGTACAATACAGAGACTGCCATACAATACACAGAGCTGGGTACAATACAGAGACTGCCATACAATACACAGAGCTGGGTACAATACAGAGACTGCCATACAATACACAGAGCTGGGTACAATATTGAGACTGCCATACAATACACAGAGCTGGGTACAATACAGAGACTGCCATACAATACACAGAGCTGGGTACAATACAGAGACTGCCATACAATACAGAGACTGCCATACAATACACAGAGCTGGGTACAATACAGAGACTGCCATACAATACACAGAGCTGGATACAATACAGAGACTGCCATACAATACACAGAGCTGGGTACAATACAGAGACTGCCATACAATACACAGAGCTGGATACAATACAGAGACTGCATTACAATACACAGAGCTGGGTACAATACAGAGACTGCCATACAATACACAGAGCTGGGTACAATACAGAGACTGCCATACAATACACAGAGCTGGATACAATACAGAGACTGCCATACAATACACAGAGCTGGGTACAATACAGAGACTGCCATACAATACACAGAGCTGGGTACAATACAGAGACTGCATTACAATACACAGAGCTGGATACAATACAGAGACTGCATTACAATACACAGAGCTGGGTACAATACAGAGACTGCCATACAATACACAGAGCTGGGTACAATACAGAGACTGCCATACAATACACAGAGCTGGGTAGTATACAGAGACTGCCATACAATACACAGAGCTGGATACAATACAGAGACTGCCATACAATACACAGAGCTGGGTACAATACACAGACTGCCATACAATACACAGAGCTGGATACAATACAGAGACTGCCATACAATACACAGAGCTGGATACAATACAGAGACTGCCGTACAATACACAGAGCTGGGTACGATACAGAGACTGCCATACAATACACAGAGCTGGATACAATACAGAGACTGTCATACAATACACAGAGCTGGGTAAAACACAGAGACTGACATACAATACACAGAGCAGGATACAATACAGAGACTGCCATACAATACACAGAGCTGGGTACAATACAGAGACTGCCATACAATACACAGAGCTGGGTACAATACAGAGACTGCCATACAATACACAGAGCTGGGTACAATACAGAGACTGCCATACAATACACAGAGCTGGATACAATACAGAGACTGCCATACAATACACAGAGCTGGGTACAATACAGAGACTGCCATACAATACACAGAGCTGGATACAATACAGAGACTGCATTACAATACACAGAGCTGGGTACAATACAGAGACTGCCATACAATACACAGAGCTGGGTACAATACAGAGACTGTCATACAATACACAGAGCTGGGTAAAACACAGAGACTGACATACAATACACAGAGCAGGATACAATACAGAGACTGCCATACAATACACAGAGCTGGATACAATACAGAGACTGCCATACAATACACAGAGCTGGGTACGATACAGAGACTGCCATACAATACACAGAGCTGGATACAATACAGAGACTGCCATACGATACACAGAGCTGGGTACAATACACAGACTGCCATACAATACACAGAGCTGGGTACGATACAGAGACTGACATACAATACACAGAGCTGGGTACAATACAGAGACTGCCATACGATACACAGAGCTGGATACAATACAGAGACTGCCATACAATACACAGAGCTGGGTACAATACAGAGACTGTCATACAATACACAGAGCTGGATACAATACAGAGACTGCCATACAATACACAGAGCTGGATACAATACAGAGACTGCCATACAATACACAGAGCTGGGTACAATACAGAGACTGCCATACGATACACCGAGCTGGGTACTATACAGAGACTGCCATACAATACACAGAGCTGGGTACAATACAGAGCCTGTCATACAATACACTGAGCTGGATACAATACAGAGACTGTCATACAATACACAGAGCTGGGTACAATACACAGACTGCCATACAATACACAGAGCTGGGTACAATACAGAGACTGCCATACAATACACAGAGCTGGATACAATACAGAGACTGCCATACAATACACAGAGCTGGGTACAATACACAGACTGCCATACAATACACAGAGCTGGGTACAATACAAAGACTGACATACAATACACAGAGCTGGATACAATACAGAGACTGCCATACAATACTGTGGGGATATTTATGGGATGATAATAGTATACACTATTTCAATTCTCATAGATCTTAGAGAACGTTATCATGTAAGTGAAATGTATTCCATACAAATAAAATCACAATTTGTTATAAAAATATATATAATTTATTGTGTCAAATAAAATAATAATACTATTAGGCAGCATGCATGATAATTATCAGTGAATATTTAGTATAGCATAAGTATGCAATACAATGGCAATGTTAAAACAATCCAATGGTGTAACGGATTGACGGGCACTCCGACTGGGTACCTCTGTTGAAGGATGCTCCTAGTGCTTCCTGAGGACTCCAAGCACTCTAGCAGACACCACAACCACCGAACCAGAGAAGCATACGAATGCTCTCAAGCATATGAATGCTTTAAACAGCTGAACAGGAAAAGCATACAATCAGCTTACACTCCTGGCAATCAGCATACAATGCAATTCCCCCAATAACGAGACGACACTTCGTTTTGAGGGTCAAGAGGGAACTGACTGTACTGACACATACAGCCTCTTTTATTCCCAATCCACAAACATAGTACTGCCCACAGGGTTTTACAGAACAACCAATAACACACGTACATTACAGAAAGACACTCCCACACAAAATCCTCCCCTCTGCCTGTGATATGATTACTGAACACAATGGGTAATCTCATTATCACAGGCAGAGAAATACAGTTTTATAAAACATATCGCAGGGAGCCCAAAACATGCAATAACCCCATAAATATATCCTCAGAACCAGGGGACCTGGGTGAACCACATATCCAAAATTCACCCAGATCCATTCAGTAGTTTGTAAGATATGGTTTAATGCAGATTCCGCAGAACATATACAGATTATATAAAAAATAATTACTGTATAATGTGTCCCCTGTTGTATAGTTTAAAACTACTGCACAATGTCTTTGTGCACCAAATACCGGCGAGATGGCACCGTGTAGAAAAGTCCAAACAGTGTCTGTGAGTTAAAATGGCCGCCATCCATTGTTCTCACCATGTGCTTCATCCATTGTTCTCACCATGTGCCTCTGATACATGAAATGGTGGCCACCCAGTAACTCCACAGTATGTCCCCAGATGGTTCTTAAAGGGCCAGCAGCAGCATAATAAAATACAATGTGCCAACAATATGCAAACAAATCTGTTATTTCAAGGGCCAAACCTCCCAGGGGCCATAATCACATGGCAAGAGGCTGGCAAGCAGTCCTCTCCAGGCACAAGTGGCGGGGCTGTTTCCGCCACAAATGGCTTACAGCATAAGCTGTCAAGACTTACAAGATTAATGGGGGTACTGTAACGGACCGTTTTGCTCACTAGAGGTTAAAAACCGTTTAGGCGATATTCCCCTTTCAGATGCCCAGGCAGCTAACTGCAAGCACCAATCTCCCGAACTGCAAACTACACGAATCCTCCAACTCCCGAACAGAAAACACATGAAAACTGGAAACAGCCGAACAGGAGAAACCATACGAAAGGTTTACACTCCTGGCAGTCGGCATACAATCCAATGCCCTTCGCCACTTTGTCCTGGAGAGGCCTGCTTGCCTACCTCCTCCCCTGCGACTATGGCCCTGGAAGATTGGGCCCTTTAAAAACTATATCTGGGCTTAATGGATTTTCATTATGCTGTCTCTGGCTCTTTAACTGGGCTGTACAGAGACTATGGACACCTAAAAAATGTGTAACTGCTTTGCTGGGATTCGGTAGTAAAACTGTTCGTATCATTTCAATCGTTCCCTTTGTCTTAGTGTCTGGGTGGCCGCCATTTCGGGACTTACACGTGTTCGCGGCCATCTTGCGCACGAACAGCGGTGTTTGCCTGTGAACGCATGGAACTAAAAACGGATACGCAAATGGGCGAACACCGCTGAGACCTCCATACTCCCATAACTTCGTGCTGGAACTACCGAACAACCAGCCGTTCGGTAGTTATATTTAACTATCTATGGGGATTCCAGCGAACACAAAGATAGCTGTGGATGCCAAGGATTTCGTGGAGTTTTAATAGGCGAACAGAGACCGACCGCAAGGCCAAAACGTGTGGAACTCTTTTCGGCTAGAAAATCATGTTCCCCCCCCCTCTCTCACTCCCCATGCCCCCCCCCTCTCTCTCCATGTTCCTCTCTCTCTCTCCATGTTCCCCCCCCTCTCTCTCTCTCCATGTTCCCCCCCCTCTCTCTCCATGTTCCCCCCCCCTCTCTCTCTCTCCATGTTCCCCCCCCCTCTCTCTCTCCATGTTCCCCCCCCCCTCTCTCTCTCCATGTTCCCCCCCCTCTCTCTCTCCATGTTCCCCCCCCTCTCTCTCTCCATGTTCCCCCCCCCTCTCTCTCTCCATGTTCCCCCCCCCTCTCTCTCTCCATGTTCCCCCCCCCTCTCTCTCTCCATGTTCCCCCCCCCTCTCTCTCTCCATGTTCCCCCCCCTCTCTCTCTCCATGTTCCCCCCCCTCTCTCTCTCCATGTTCCCCCCCCTCTCTCTCTCCATGTTCCCCCCCCTCTCTCTCTCCATGTTCCCCCCCCTCTCTCTCTCTCCATGTCCCCCCCCTCTCTCTCTCTCCATGTCCCCCCCCTCTCTCTCTCTCCATGTTCCCCCCCTCTCTCTCTCTCCATGTTCCCCCCCTCTCTCTCTCTCCATGTTCCCCCCCTCTCTCTCTCCATGTTCCCCCCCTCTCTCTCTCCATGTTCCCCCCCTTCTCCCTCTCTCTCTCCATGTTCCCCCCCTTCTCTCTCTCTCTCTCCATGTTCCCACCCTTCTCTCTCTCTCTCTCCATGTTCCCCCCCTTCTCTCTCTCTCTCTCTCCATGTTCCCCCCCTTCTCTCTCTCTCTCTCTCCATGTTCCCCCCCTTCTCTCTCTCTCTCTCTCCATGTTCCCCCCCTTCTCTCTCTCTCTCTCTCTCCATGTTCCCCCCCTTCTCTCTCTCTCTCTCTCTCTCTCCATGTTCCCCCCCTTCTCTCTCTCTCTCTCTCTCTCCATGTTCCCCCCTTCTCTCTCTCTCTCTCTCTCTCTCCATGTTCCCCCCCTTCTCTCTCTCTCTCTCTCTCCATGTTCCCCCCCTTCTCTCTCTCTCTCTCTCTCTCCATGTTCCCCCCCTTCTCTCTCTCTCTCTCTCTCTCCATGTTCCCCCCCTTCTCTCTCTCTCTCTCCATGTTCCCCCCCTTCTCTCTCTCTCTCTCTCTCTCCATGTTCCCCCCCTTCTCTCTCTCTCTCTCTCTCTCCATGTTCCCCCCCTTCTCTCTCTCTCTCTCTCTCTCTCCATGTTCCCCCCCTTCTCTCTCTCTCTCTCTCTCTCCCCATGTTCCCCCCCTTCTCTCTTCTCTCTCTCTCCATGTTCCCCCCCTTCTCTCTCTCTCTCTCTTCTTCTCTTCTCTCTCTCTCTCTCTCTCTCTCCATGTTCCCCCCCTTCTCTCTCTCTCTCTCTCTCCATGTTCCCCCCCTTCTCTCTCTCTCTCTCTCTCTCCATGTTCCCCCCCTTCTCTCTCTCTCTCTCTCTCTCCATGTTCCCCCCCTTCTCTCTCTCTCTCTCTCTCTCTCTCCATGTTCCCTCTCCTCTCTCTCTCTCTCTCTCTCTTCTCTCTCTCTCTCCTGTTCCCCCCCTTCTCTCTCTCTCTCTCTCTCCATGTTCCCCCCCTTCTCTCTCCATGTTCCCCCCCTTCTCTCTCTCTCTCTCTCTCTCTCCATGTTCCCCCCTTCTCTCTCTCTCTCTCTCTCTCCATGTTCCCCCCTTCTCTCTCTCTCTCTCTCTCTCCATGTTCCCCCCCTTCTCTCTCTCTCTCTCTCTCACCATGTTCCCCCCCTCTCTCTCTCTCTCTCTCTCTCTCCATGTTCCCCCCCCTTCTCTCTCTCTCTCTCTCATGTCCCCCCCTCTCTCTCTCTCTCTCTCTCTCCATGTTCCCCCCTTCTCTCTCTTCTCTCTCTCTCTCTCCATGTTCCCCCCCTTCTCTCTCTCTCTCCATGTTCCCCCCCTTCTCTCTCTCTCTCCATGTTCCCCCCCTTCTCTCTCTCTCTCTCTCTCTCCATGTTCCCCCCCTTCTCTCTCTCTCTCTCTCTCTCCATGTTCCCCCCCTTCTCTCTCTCTCTCTCTCTCTCTCCATGTTCCCCCCTTCTCTCTCTCTCTCTCTCTCTCCATGTTCCCCCCTTCTCTCTCTCTCTCTCTCTCTCTCCATGTTCCCCCCCTTCTCTCTCTCTCTCTCTCTCTCTCTCTCATGTTCCCCCCCTTCTCTCTCTCTCTCTCTCTCTCTCCATGTTCCCCCCCTTCTCTCTCTCTCTCTCTCTCTCTCTCTCCATGTTCCCCCCCTTCTCTCTCTCTCTCTCTCTCTCCATGTTCCCCCCCTTCTCTCTCTCTCTCTCTCTCTCTCTCCATGTTCCCCCCTTCTCTCTCTCTCTCTCTCTCTCTCTCTCCATGTTCCCCCCCTTCTCTCTCTCTCTCTCTCTCTCTCCATGTTCCCCCCCTTCTCTCTCTCTCTCTCTCTCTCTCCATGTTCCCCCCCTTCTCTCTCTCTCTCCATGTTCCCCCCTTCTCTCTCTCTCTCTCTCTCTCTCTCTCTCTCTCTCTCCATGTTCCCCCCCCTTCTCTCTCTCTCTCTCTCTCCATGTTCCCCCCTTCTCTCTCTCTCTCTCTCTCTCTCCATGTTCCCCCCCTTTCTCTCTCTCTCCATGTCCCCCCCTTTCTCTCTCTCTCCATGTCCCCCCCTTTCTCTCTCTCTCCATGTCCCCCCCTTTCTCTATCTCTCCATGTTCCCCCCTTCTCTCTCTATCTCTCCTCCTGTTCCCCCCTTTCTCTATCTCTCCATGTCCCCCCTTTCTCTACTCTCCATGTCCCCCCTTTCTCTATCTCTCCATGTTTCCCCCCTTTCTCTATCTCTCCATGTTCCCCCTTTCTCTATCTCTCCATGTTCCCCCCTTTCTCTATCTCTCCATGTTCCCCCTTTCTCTATCTCTCCATGTTTCCCCCCTTTCTCTATCTCTCCATGTTCCCCCCTTTCTCTATCTCTCCATGTTTCCCCCCTTTCTCTATCTCTCCATGTTTCCCCCCTTTCTCTATCTCTCCATGTTTCCCCCCTTTCTCTATCTCTCCATGTTCCCCCTTTCTCTATCTCTCCATGTTCCCCCCTTTCTCTATCTCTCCATGTTCCCCCCTTTCTCTATCTCTCCATGTTCCCCCCTTTCTCTATCTCTCCATGTTCCCCCCTTTCTCTATCTCTCCATGTTTCCCCCCTTTCTCTATCTCTCCATGTTTCCCCCCTTTCTCTATCTCTCCATGTTTCCCCCCTTTCTCTATCTCTCCATGTTTCCCCCCTTTCTCTATCTCTCCATGTTTCCCCCCTTTCTCTATCTCTCCATGTTTCCCCCCTTTCTCTATCTCTCCATGTTCCCCCCTTTCTCTATCTCTCCATGTTCCCCCTTTCTCTATCTCTCCATGTTCCCCCCTTTCTCTATCTCTCCATGTTTCCCCCCTTTCTCTATCTCTCCATGTTCCCCCTTTCTCTATCTCTCCATGTTCCCCCCTTTCTCTATCTCTCCATGTTTCCCCCCTTTCTCTATCTCTCCATGTTTCCCCCCTTTCTCTATCTCTCCATGTTTCCCCCCTTTCTCTATCTCTCCATGTTTCCCCCCTTTCTCTATCTCTCCATGTTTCCCCCCTTTCTCTATCTCTCCATGTTTCCCCCCTTTCTCTATCTCTCCATGTTTCCCCCCTTTCTCTATCTCTCCATGTTTCCCCCCTTTCTCTATCTCTCCATTTCCCCCCTTTCTCTATCTCTCCATGTTTCCCCCCTTTCTCTATCTCTCCATGTTTCCCCCCTTTCTCTATCTCTCCATGTTTCCCCCCTTTCTCTATCTCTCCATGTTCCCCCCTTTCTCTATCTCTCCATGTTTCCCCCCTTTCTCTATCTCTCCATGTTTCCCCCCTTTCTCTATCTCTCCATGTTCCCCCTTTCTCTATCTCTCCATGTTCCCCCTTTCTCTATCTCTCCATGTTCCCCCCTTTCTCTATCTCTCCATGTTTCCCCCCTTTCTCTATCTCTCCATGTTTCCCCCCTTTCTCTATCTCTCCATGTTCCCCCTTTCTCTATCTCTCCATGTTTCCCCCCTTTCTCTATCTCTCCATGTTCCCTTTCCCCCCTTTCTCTATCTCTCCATGTTCCCCCTTTCTCTATCTCTCCATGTTTCCCCCCTTTCTCTATCTCTCCATGTTCCCCCCTTTCTCTATCTCTCCATGTTCCCCCCTTTCTCTATCTCTCCATGTTCCCCCCTTTCTCTATCTCTCCATGTTTCCCCCCTTTCTCTATCTCTCCATGTTTCCCCCCTTTCTCTATCTCTCCATGTTTCCCCCCTTTCTCTATCTCTCCATGTTTCCCCCCTCTCTCTCTCCATGTCCCCCCCTTTCTCTCTCCATGTTCCCCCCTCTCTCTCTCTCTCCATGTTCCCCCCTCTCTCTCTCTCTCCATGTTCCCCCCTCTCTCCATGTTCCCCCCCCTCTCCTTCTCTCCCTCTCTCTCTCTCTCTCTCCCCATGTTCCCCCTCTCTCTCTCTCTCCATGTTCCCCCCTCTCTCTCTCCATGTCCCCCCCTCTCTCTCTCCATGTCCCCCCCTCTCTCTCTCCATGTCCCCCCCTTTCTCTCTCCATGTCCCCCCCTTTCTCTCCATGTCCCCCTCTCTCTCTCCATGTTCCCCCCTCTCTCTCTCTCTCCATGTTCCCTCCCTCTCCCTCTCTCTCCATGTTCCCTCCCCCTCTCCCTCTCTCTCTCTCCCTCTCTCTCTCCCCATGTCTCTCTCTCTCTCTCTCTCTCTCTCCCCTCCCCCTCTCTCTTCCCTCTCTCTCTCTCTCCCTCCCCCTCTCTCTCCCCATGTTCCCCCTCTTCTTCTCCTTCCTTCTCTCTCTCTCTATGTTCCCCCCTCTCTCTCTCTCTCTCTCTCTCTCTCTCCCCATGTTAGTGTAATTGACTGATTAGTGATATTGTTGCTCTGGATCCAGGAATAACCCAATAAACACAATGAACCCCGGACTCACCCTCCGCTCACTCTGCCAGCTCTGCACGGCGCACACTGAGTGACGTCACGCCCTGTTAAAGCGGAAGTGAGGTCAGGCATTGCGGCGCCATGTTGGATGAGGGCAAGGATCCGGTTTAATCCCGTGGAGTATTATGGGTAATGGACGCTGACATTAAGGATTGGAATTCTCACCCAGCACAATGTGCCCGAACTGAGTGAAATCAATCCGCTAATGGCTGCCCTCATCCATCATGGCGCCGGCCGCCTCCGTGACGTCACTTCCTGTCCCCCTCTCCAGCTGGGAGTGACAGTGACATGATGAGAGAGCATTGCCCAGCTACATGGGAGCAGTGTAGTTGCTGTGATTATATATGAATGTAGTGCCATCAGGAGATGTTATTAAAGTGACAGAGAATATTAACCATTTCTGGACATGTTCCTCTTACTAATTACTCACATGGTATTTACCGGATAGGCCGGCAATAGGGGCCACTGGAACCTCTTACCGTATTTATCTACCGGGCATTACATTAACCGGCTCAGCCACAGCAACCTCAACCTTTTTAGCATTTTCAGATTTCCTTTATTGCGGAGATAAATCCCTAATTTAAAGTTATCTGTATGTGGGATTACAGTATTTATGGAGATAGCTACTAAACACGTTTACATGCACACACACTGACAGACATACATATTCCCTCTGTCAGTCCCTACATTGGCTTCCCGTAAGATATACGACTAAATTTAAAGCGGCGCTGTAATGCCGAACTTGCCTTTCTTTAATCGATTCCTCTTCTTTCCCTCTCTCAGGATCTGTTCTTCATTTCTTCCTGTCTGCTCTAGTTTTCTTTAAAACATAAGACAAAGTAGGGGCTATTTGTCTTATGGAGGTTTCCTACGTCTGACCATATCTGACCAGCGAAGGAGCAAAGTGTGCCTGATTTCTGGTGGTCAGAGACATTTTCCCACAATCCTTAGCTCTCCTCCCTGTTCCCGTGATGCTTCCTTTCACTTTTCCCGAACGTCCTGCATTTTGGGAAAACTACCGAATTGCGCCCTAACAGAATGAGAACAGTTTGTTAATTCGTGGTAGGACACAATTCAGGACTTGTTCGTATCGGAATTTGAATGAATCCTATTCCGATCCTATTTGTGCAGCTATATCTTGCAGCTGCTTAGTAGATAACTCCCTAATTCCCACGGTATCAGGGAGCTATCTACCAAAAGGCTGAAAGACTTAAATTGGTGTTTCAGCCAAATTTACTAATACTAAGTAAAGATGACTTTGAATTAGTAAATTTTGCCCCTACTCGCTATACGGTGGCTGCTAACTGTATAAAAAAAAAAAGAAAAACATGTCCCGCACAAATTAAACTGAAGGGGGGACCTATTGCTCCCCCCGGCCCCCAATCCTGAGCGGCGGGTGGGGCCCTAAAGTAAAATTGATGCTTGACGGAAGCCAAGCACAGAGAGATGGACACAGGTTTCTTCAGGAAGGAAGAGATTCTTTATTGGATCACCGATCGGGACTCAGAGGGACTAATGTCACCAAAATACAGCAAATTCTGAGCCCCGGACAATAGTGCAGGCTCCTTATATAGGCACATAACTCCTCCCATATTAAGCTCCACCCGCACATTCTCTTAACCAATCAACACAAATAAGAATTAACTTCCTGTTTGACCGCATGGCTTGTCCAGCACAATGGAGGAGGGGGAATACTACATCCTGTATTCTTGCACATGCTCCGTACACTACTGATCGTATCTTGCCTCGTGCAACCAACTGATCGATACGTCAGCATATGCACGTACACATGCCACGTGGTAATCTCGGCCTACTAAATTTATTTTTACCGAGATTCCACCACATTCCCCCTTTGATGCCTCTTGATATTTCACAATTACTTGAGGCATCACTAAACCTTGGTTTGCTTACACCGCAAGTTACCTTGAACCAGACCAGACTTATCTTATGATGTGAATCTTTTTAACACTCATCTTCCTGCATTGGTTCTCCCTGATCTAAAGCCTTATACTTATAAATCGCCATTATCTGTGCAGCAGCCTTCCTCTCTGCTATATTTCCTATCAGGCTTTGCACAGACCTAACTACTAAGGGTTGTGGGGATATTTATGGGATAATAATGTAAACAGATGAGAATTGCCCACGATTTTCAATTCTCAGATCCTTAATCGTTATCGTGTTAAATGAAATGTATAACCATATACCGGTAATTAAAAATCACAAATTGTTATAAAAATAGATATTTATTTCTTAACAATTTAAATAATAATGATGAGTAACATGCATGATAATAATCAATGGAATTCGAGTATAACAATATGCAATACAATATGGCAATAATCAATGAATATTCAGTATAAAACAATATGCAATACAGAGTGGCAGTTTACTTCCTGGTTAGTACGCATAGACTCCATTAGCTGTCAAGACTGATTTACGACCCTTTCACAGAGACAAAGAATGTGAAGTTTCACACACAGAGCTATAGTGTAGGGCAATGGAACTTAGCTAGCAGTTAGAAATAACCCTTTCAGTGCTGGCTAGACCTCCTAAGTAGTTAAGATCTACTCCTATGTAATTTTAATAAATAACATTTAACCAGTCTTCAACCATTTCCTTGATTTTATCCAATGAGAGAAATCTACGATGTTATATTAGCTGATATTTTAATTAATTTGTCTAAACAGATATTTTATCTTATTTTAGAGCCAATCAATACAGCTGGATAAATGGTCATGATATGCTAACGTGATATTAATCACACAAATACATTAATGATTATATTGATCCCAGCTGCAGATAGGATGCTATAACCATATATATATTCTTTAATAATTAAGATTTCTAAATATGAAATCAAACATGATTTATCCAGTCATATATCATGCTATTAATTTTAATTAATTTAAATTAATTAATTAAATGCCTGTATATTTACCAGTTATGTAGATATTTTCTCATCAGATATCCTCAGGTAGCTAAATGTCATAGATCTCTTTCTCTGCATGGAGTGTGAGAGTTTCTTGGTTACTCTGGTCGCCCGATTCTGCCTGGATCTCTCTGAATCCCCAGAGTGTCGTAATGTGTCTCTCTTCAATCTTTGAATCTCCGACCTTGAATTTTTCTGAATTCCCCTCTCTTCCCTTGTCTTAACTTTTTAAAGGAAAAAATTCCTTAGGTGATAGCCAATCACAAATGTGGGGTGTGGTTGCCTTCTAGGTAATCATTTTAATATTCGAACTCAAGAGGGCAGCCTTGTTCCACTAGACATACCTATCCAGGAAAGAGTTAACTTTTCCTGGTGGCTATTTTTGACGTCATTTACGTTATCTTTATGTATCCAATAATTTATTTTATCTGTCAGATCACAGGGTCTTTCTCAGTTTTGTCCAGACCATGCGTCTGCAAGTTCTGCTATAATTCCTAAAATTGATAGTTTGTGAACTAAGTTTCACCTTAAACTATAATGGGACGTTGTACAATATCGAAAGTAAAATTTAATTGTTTAATCTCCTCTGTCACCTAAGTCTGGGAATAGAATTTATACAGTCTGTCCATCCCCTGTTCTCAATGTCTTATCTCTTTGTTGCTTATATACGCATTCCATTCAGCTTGGGCAAAGCAGTCAGTCAAAGAGAAAGGATAGAAATTTTTGTGTCTCTTTGTTAACTTGAGATACAAAATGGAGTCTGGTCTGTTTAGCAATGACTTCAGAATATACACTTTGTATTTCTATCATAGCACAAAATGTCTGCCGATATAAATACCCTGACAGGGTATAAGACACGGCAGGAGTAGACACAACATTAAAATCAGTAGGACTCCACCTACCACTGCCTTAAGCCCTCCAAACCACTCATACCAGCTACCAAACCAACTACTTGGATTATACCCTTTCCATACCTGAGTAGGCACATGCGCTAGTTTAACCATATGGCTAGTAAGCTCAGCTATTGCTTGCCCTTCGTCATCTATTTGAAGACAGCAATTGCTCAGGTTAAACTTCCCACATACACCTCCCTCTACTGCCAAAAGGTAATCCAAGGCTAATCTATTTTGGTAGACTGCTGTCCTCATCCTGGTATTATGCTTCGCTAGAAGATTGAGCGCCTGTGATGTTTCGTTAGTGATAATCTCAACCACCGCCTGTAATCTTATAATACGGTTGAGCATATAAATAGGGGTTCTGTAACCAAAGGTACCATCCTCAGCCCACGTGGCTGGCCCATAATAATCTATGATACGCTGGGGAGGCCATTCATTATCTTCCCAGGTGCCTATTCTTCCTATGATTCACATCATACACTTTAACACCTAAAGTCTCACCTGTTTCAATCGGTAACAAGAAGAAGGATGGTTTGAGCATACCCAACACACATGCCCCTTCCCAGTCCTGTGGCAATTCCGAATAGGCTTTCTTACCACAGATCCAGTACAAATTTGCTGGGGCTCTCCAGGTAGATGTGATGGATAAATCAAACCACACATCCTTTAAATTGGCGTATCTAGCAAACGGGTTAGATGGTTCTGAGACATTTGAAGCCGACCACCAAGTTGTATTCTTTGTATCATCATCATAAGCTTTTTGCCCTAGACAAGTTAATTCTCCTACAGAAGTATTATACATTATTCCTTTCCTTGCTATGCAAACATAACCTATGATGGAGGTCTTTAATCTCCACTCAGATTTACCTCTAACACTCATATGATAATCGGCTTGTGTAGATATTAGTTGGTCAACTGCCTCAGAACCGGACATTACCTCCTTTGCTTCCCAAGGCCATTGGTCTCCCATGTTAGTACCTCCACACACATAGCAGTTGGTAACATTAAGACTACCGGCAATACTTTCGGCTAAATCGATGAACAGGTTTTTAGCATTATGGGGGATCTTATTATCTATACTCATCTCTTCATAAAAGGAATGGTATACTTGATGAGTCTGGGAGGATACCGTATCAGTCTCTATCCCTATAAACAATAATGTCCCAGGATCTAAACCCGTCCCGTATATCTGAAACCCAAATAAATTGCCATATTTGTCTAAGAACTTATCGGGGTTATTTATAAGTATATGGATGGGATTACATTCCATAGACTTACAATATGGGCTAGTCGGCAACTTAGTCACTATCATGTCTTTATCTACTGTCTGTCCCCAAGTCGCCCACCCCACACAAGACCAATATGGGCAAAAGTTATAGTCTTTATTTGGGCATCTAGGACTCACATATTTATTTTTACTACTGGGACAAATATATTTATCATTAGACCCATACGTCCTCTCCCATCTAAGATCCCCACATACATTCCACGGCTTTCTACCACTCGATATCGCTTTACACGCATCAAATAGCAGAACACCCGAAGAATGTACGGATTCTAGCACCGTCTTATTAATTAGGGTCCCCTGAGGATCTCCATTCCTGAGAGTCAACCAAATTGTACGAGGTTGATACTCCGGACTGAAGCACTTAGGTTCTCCTACTCCTAAATGGCACACACTATAGTCTATATTTAAGTATCTACATCTCGATACATCTCCTTTACACTCGTATTGTGAATGCCAAATTAGGGTTTGGGAAATATGGTTACCTGTTCTCGTAGTCTTAATGCATACCTCACAGCTAGCAGTGTCGGTACCTCTACCTTCCTGAATATAAAAACACATATAAATAAACACTATCAAAAGCACATCTTTCGCCGTCATCCTCAGTCTTCGTCCGTGCGAAGGCGCCTCAGCTTCCAGGATGTGAGGGCTGCAGGGAATGGAGTTCTGCTCGTCTTCACAGGTGTCCCTTCGAGACTTTCCTGGCTTATATACTATGTGTTGGTAAGCGGACAGGCTTTATTATGGCCTTCTCACTCACGCACCAAATCCCAAAAATAATAAAATTTGTAATCCACAATAGTTCCTCGTTACTCCGACTGAGTAGTGCGTTTTAACCGGATCTTGCAGGGATTCTCTGGATCTGCTGTAACTTGCCAAGAATCGACTGCTGCTGGTTTAACCCTGGAGTGATGTATCCACGGAGTCACTTCGGCTACTTTTATCGCTGTAGGGGTAGACAAAAGAACAACATAAGGACCTCTCCACTTGGGCCCTAACGGTACATTATTCCACTCTTTAATCCACACTTGATCTCCTGGATGATAACTATGACCAGGGGGATAAATATTCACAGGTAATCTATCTTGTACCCATTTCTGTACCTCCTCCATAGTCTTACCCAACTTTACAACCTGCTGCCGGGTAATTCCTTCTCCCAACTGACTCAAATCCCCCCTTAAGGGGGCGGGGCCTGACTGCTGAAGGGAGCAGACGCATGTTGCTGCTGCTCCCGCTGACCAACTTGCCTAAAGCCGATTATCGTCCACCGGAGGCAGTAAACGGGAGTCCCGGTGCTCCCAAACGACAGGGGACATCGAGACCGACATGATGATACCACGCCAGTGGTTCTGGGACTCGGACCCGTCCAGCGCAAGTTTGCGGCCTACAAGCATGGTAGCGGTGGGAGAGACGGCCGCTCCCCCACTGCAGACATACACGGCGAGGCAAAACTGGAAACCCCGTTCCCCCCCCTATGGACCGGCGGGGGTTATCCCGGTCCCCACCGAAGCGACACACAGGGCTATACGGAAGGCACCTGCCCACCCGGGCCTGGGCTCCGGACGCACCGGGCCTAGCAACTCTGCCGAAGTCCCTAGCCTGATAATTCCTGAAACCGCACAAGCCACAAGCCTGGATTTAATATTCCAACAATTCATGGAAAAGCTGGACAGTATCTTTGCAGCACCCCAAGTACACAGAGAAGGTACAGCATGTGGGTCGGGGAAACGGAGGCGGAAAGGGCCTCCTACGGGCACCACGTACCCCTCAGCGCCTGTAACTAGTACCGACCGCCCTCCCGGGCCTGGGGTCATCCGGAGGCCACCTCCACGGCATCAACCACACCGCCGGAAGCCTAACCGCCGCTGGCGGCGACGAACCACCGGGGCTATCCGAAGCGCCCTCACGGGGAAGAACTCGGCCTCTTGTGGCACCCGAGTTCGTGGAACCAGGATGCAGACCCCACACGGAGCCTGGGGCCATGGGGAGACTCGACCGCCCCCACACCCCCCCCGCACTCAACGCATGCAGCCCCTCACAGTAAGCGGACAGAGATGGCGACCCTCGTCGGGAATTGCCGGAGAGGACGACTCACTAAGGCACCATCCCGAACACGATACCAGACCCGTCCAGCCAGCACTCAGAGCCGGCATAGGCTGAGCATATCGAACTGTATGTACGCTACCCCTGCTGACCTCACAGGGGAGGCAAGACTGGACTCTGTCGGACAATACCTCATTTATTGACTTATTAGCAGTATGGTGCTTAAACATGCAGTGTTTACCTTCTTTTACATACTAACAACAGATACCCACTGATCATAATACTAATGAGTCTTAAGCTCTCGTTTACCAGTATACAGTACCTAGACTAGACCTTTAGCACTGACTAAATAATGTGTATATCGAAATTACCTTTAGTATATAGCCTGTACCAATTGTTGAATGATGCATGCAACCAAAACAGTCTTAGGTCACCTCTTCTATTTGTACAGCTTGATTGTCTAGGCCTCTCCTTCTACTCTGTAGATATACATAAACCTGTGTAGTAATGATCCATGCCTGATCAGCCTGCCACCAGCTCAGTATACCTGTTTAGCTAGGACGCGGGCCCCATAGCCTGTTTACCTCTGCTGTCTCCTTGCCATACTACGCATAGATTGTAGGCCATATGTTACCCACCAGTTACATCTCTCCCCTTTTGTCATTTAAGCCTGTTTACCTCATGTTATTGCCAGACCGACAATTAGATCCAGCCTGTTTGCAGCATACTGATACACTCGAAGTTGATATTATCCTGCAGTATGTGATCCAGCCTGTTCCTACTACATATTATATAATTGAGATCTAAACTGATGATCACTCATGTGCTGTTTCGCCAGCCTAAGCTTGTATACATATATAACACTACTGTTGAAACTCTTGATTAACAAAAAAAAAAAAAAAAAAAAATGAGGCCGTTACTCTCGGGAGTACATGCAATCTTTGTATAAACCAATTGTGCATAACCTGTACTTTTCATGCATTAACCCCTTGTCTTACTTTCTGTAATGATCCAACTTTTGCCTCAATAAAAACAAAGATTGACAAAAAAAAAAAAAAAAAAAAATCCCCCCTTAAGTTACCAAGTACGGGAGGTGGTCGCCCATACATGATTTCAAAAGGAGAGAGGCCCATCCTTCTGGTAGGGGTACTGCGGATTCGCAATAAAGCTATGGGTAAGAGAACGTTCCACTTAAGTTGGGTTTCCTGACACATTTTAGCCAACTGGTTCTTAATAGTTCTGTTCATTCTCTCTACCTTACCAGAACTCTGGGGTCTATATGCTGTATGAAGCCTCCACTTTATACCAAGCATATGAGTCAGTTGTTGTAGGCACTGATGAACAAAAGCTGGACCATTGTCCGATCCTATAGAACAGGGTAGTCCATATCGGGGTATTATTTCTCGTAGCAGGAATCTCACAACTTCTCCTGCTTTCTCTGTACGAGTAGGACATGCTTCTACCCAGCCTGAATAGGTGCACACAATTACCAGCAGGTAACGATGTCCACCCGATTTAGGCATCACTGTAAAGTCTATTTGTAGATCGGACATGGGGAGTCCCCCCATAAACTGGACTCCTGGTGGCTTTACTGGTCCTTGTCTTGCATTATTTTTAGCACATGTTACACATCTTCGTACAATGGCCTGAGTCAAGTTGGACAATCTTGGTATGTAGAAATGTTTTCTGAGAGATTCTTCAGTACTGTCTCTCCCAGAATGTGTCCCGTTATGATAATTTTGGACAATTTCTACCGCTAGTGATGCTGGTATGACTATTCTTCCATCTTCTAGCTGATACCACTTGTTCTCCAAATACTTTCCCGGTTCAGTCTTTAACCACTCCTCTTCTTGAGCTGTATAAACTGGAGTCCATTGGGACAGTGGAGTTGGTATAAGAGCAGCTATATGCCCCACATACTCCTGTCTTCCTGATTCAGCAGCACGCTTAGCTGCACTATCTGCCATCCGATTTCCCTTGGTTACATCACCATCTCCTCTCAGATGCGCTCGACAATGTATGATACCGACTTCTTTCGGCTCCCACACTGCTTCCAATAGTTGTAGGATTTCAGCTGCGTACTTGATTTCTTTGCCTTCTGAATTCAGTAGTCCTCTTTCTTTATACAAAGCTCCGTGGGCATGAGTGGTTAAAAACGCATACTTAGAGTCCGTATAGATATTCACTCTTAAACCTTCAGCCAATTGTAACGCTCGTGTCAGTGCTATCAGTTCTGCCTTTTGTGCTGATGTTCCTTTCGCCAGTGGCCGAGCTTCTATCACCTTGTCTATTGTTGTCACTGCATATCCTGCATAGCGGATCCCTTCTTTCACATAACTACTGCCGTCGGTATAATATTGAACATCGGGGTTCTGGATGGGAAAATCACGAAGATCTGGTCTACTTGAGAATACTTCATCCATTACTTCCAAACAATCATGTTGACTTTCAGTAGGTTGTGGCAAAAGGGTAGCTGGATTTAAGGTGTTTACAGTCTCTAAATGCACTCTTGGGTTTTCACACAACATTGCTTGATACTTGGTCATACGGCTGTTACTAAACCAATGATTTCCTTTGTAATCCAACAACGTCTGTACTGCATGTGGGACTCGTACATAAAGTTCTTGACCCAGAGTGAGTTTATCGGCTTCAGCTACTAGCAGGGCGGCTGCAGCTACGGCTCTTAGACAAGGTGGAAGTCCGCTGGCCACTGCATCCAATTGCTTAGACATGTAGGCAACAGGTCTTTGCCATGATCCCAAGTACTGTATCAATACTCCCACAGCCATTCTTCTTTGCTCGTGTACATACAGGTAGAATGGTCGTGTGTGATCAGGTAGACCTAATGCTGGGGCACTCATCAAAGCCTTCTTCACATCTTCAAATGCCGTTTGCTGTTCTTGGGTCCATAAGAAGGGGTCGTGCTCTGTACCTTTGATAGCTGCGTACAGAGGTTTTGCCAGTATCGCGTAGCTGGGAATCCATATCCTACAGAAGCCTGCTGCCCCCAAGAATTCTCGCACTTGTCTTCTATTCTTGGGTATTGGTATTTGGCAGACAGCTTCTTTTCTCTCTGGCCCCATAATTCTTTGACCTTCAGAGATATGGAATCCCAGATATTTGACAGTTGGCAAACACAACTGAGCCTTCTTTCTAGACACCTTGTATCCTGCCTTCCAGAGAATGTGCAGTAGATCGTGCGTTGCTTGCTGACAGATTTCTTTTGTAACTGCTGCTATCAACAAGTCATCTACATATTGTAACAATACACACTCTCCTGGGATGGACTCGAAATCCAGTAGATCTTGACTTAGGGCTGAACCAAATAGGGTAGGTGAATTTTTAAACCCTTGGGGCAGTCTTGTCCAAGTCATCTGGCGTTTTGAGCCCGTTACAGCGTTCTCCCATTGGAAAGCGAAAATACATTGACTTTCTGCGGCAATTCGGAGGCAAAAGAAGGCATCTTTGAGATCTAAGACTGTGAAGTAAGTAGCCCCGCCCGGAATTAAAGCAAGCAGGTTATATGGATTGGGTACAACTGGATGTATACTAACAACCGCATCATTGACTGCTCTCAAGTCCTGCACAGGTCGATACTCATCTGTACCGGGCTTTTGAACAGGCAGCAATGGGGTGTTCCAGGGGGAAGTACAGAATTTTAGGATACCATACCGTATGAACTTATCCAGATAAGATTGGATGTTCTTCTTAGCCTTCTGCGGGATATGGTATTGTCTTAGGCTCACTGGATAAACCCCAAGTTTTAGTTCAATTTTTATAGGTGGAATATTGCGGGCCAGTCCTGGTGGGTTGTTCTCTGCCCAAACTCCTGGTATGTTAAATAATGTCTCATCACTCCTAGGGTTTTGGCTAGTCAACACTGTATAAAGTCGCCACTCTTCTTCCTTTGGTACGGATAATGTCATGATACCTGAAGGTCCATTAAACTTTAAAGATGTTGTTCCATTTGGTAGGAACGTAATCTGCGCATGTAATTTGGATAGCATATCACGTCCCAGCAATTGGACTGGACATTCAGGCATATAAAGGAATTGATGTTTTACTACGTGGCCTCCCAGTGTACAGAGTCGACTTTTAAGAACCGGTTTTTCAGCACTTCTTCCAGTTGCTCCTATCACAGTAATAGTCCTTCCAGATGGAGGAGCAACTAGATTAGTCACCACTGAATGTTCAGCACCAGTGTCGATCATGAACGCACTCCTTTTCCCCCCTATTGATACATCGACCATAGGCTCCGCTCGACCAAGGGGGATGGAGCCCGGTCGGTATCAATAGTCCTCCATGACCGTGTCAGCCAATCCCACGAAGTCCCTGCCTTCTCTATCGCGGGACCTTTTCGCTGCTGGAATATACCTGTCTTCCCTAACACTTCCTCTGTTCCCATTATTCCCTCTATTACCATTACTCCCTCCGGGGCCTCCTCTACCTCTCGCTCTGCCTCTAAAGTTTCCGTAGCCTGCCCTGGGTAGGTCTCTCTCGTACTGCTCTCTTTGCGGACATTCGTTCCTCCAATGCCCTTCTTCCTTGCAATACGCGCACTGATCCCTACTCAAAGGCTCCCTACTCCATCTACTATTGCCTCTATCTGGGCCTCGTCTATCTACGCCTGCGATCGCTACCGCTAGCATATCAGCCTTTTTACGCATCTTGCGCTCCTCCTCTTTCTTACTTTCTGTTTCCCTATTCATATAAACCTTATTCGCTACCTCCATTAGTTGGGTGATTGACATACCTGCAAACCCTTCTAACTTTTGTAGCTTGCGCTTAATATCTCCGTAAGCTTGGCTGACAAAGGCGGAGTTCACCATTCGGGAATTATCTGCGTCTTCCGGATTAAAGGGGGTATACAAGCGGTATGCCTCCAATAATCGGTCATAAAAGACACTGGGCGCTTCATCACTTTTCTGAATCACCTCAACTGTCTTCGACATGTTAATAGCTTTCTTTCCTCCGGCTTTCATGCCAGCAATTATAGCGTCTCTATAGGCTCTGAGTTGAACCATGTCAGCACCATTTACATTCCAATCGGGATCGGTGTTGGGATAATGTGTTGCGGCCCATGCTGATGGATTGGCTTGGTTTAAAGTACGGGCTTTATCCTCTAATGCTTTAATGGCTGCTTGATTTATTCTTGTCCTTTCCTCATTGTTAAACAAAGTCATTAATAACTGCTGGCAATCAGCCCATGTCGGGTTATGTGTCTGTACTATTGAGGTGAACAGATCAGTCATAGCTTGTGGTTTCTCAGTATACGAGGAATTGTGGGTCTTCCAGTTTAAAAGATCGGTTGTCGTGAATGGGACATATACAAAGACTGGGTCAGCATGTGCCATTTGGCCTGCGGCATCGATATAGGCTGACCCAGGATTCAGACGAAGAGGCATCTGATAGTGTCTTAATTGTTGGGCACCGGTCAACTGTCGGGTCTGTATGGGGCTACGTGGAGGGGCGTCAGTCATAGGTTCCAGTCGGGGAGAAGTAGGGTATGGGGATATGGGAGCTTGGTTTTGGGAAAAGGTTGTAAATAGAACACTTCGAGCCGAGCTAGATGAAGCTTGACCGGAAGTCTGAAGTGGCGCCAAATCAGGATATTCGTTTTTAATGGGGGTTGGTTCTGATTCCGGAAGGGGAGATTTAGTACGAGGGGGGGTGGATCCTGTACTGGAGGAGGAAGCGGAAGTGGATGGGGGTAATGAGGGGAGGGTTGCAGGACTTCCTGCATTTGCGTCACTTCCTCTTAACGGAAAGTAAGGGGGCGGCAAAGGGATCTCGGACTCAGGGGGCGTGTCCAAAATGGGCCTAACACCAGTCCTAGTGGACGAACAAGTCCTAGCTACCATGAGGCGACACTGCTCCTCGTGGCATGTCTGGAGCCATTTTGGCGAGTCATTTACGGCCTGTCTCCAACAATCAATATAAGGAAACTGGCCGTAAAGTTCAGGCCTACCTGATACAGCCACGTGTAAGCGCTGTACCAGAGTTGGATCCAAACTGCCACGTGGCGGCCATGCCGCAACCAAAGTAGGCCACTCCCTAGTACACAAAGTGACCAAACGTACAGGAGACATTTTAACCCCAAAATCACAAGTTTTGAATCCCTTTTTAAAATTCTTCACCATACAACCTAAGGGATCCGGAATCGTTGACTGCGACGCACCCATACTTAACAATGGAACGTCGTCGACAACGAATACTATACACGCGTACTATTCAACAGTCACACCCGTTTCCTCTGGCAACAGCACCACGTGGTACGGTTACCAAGTGAAACGTACACAATAACAATAAACACTCAGGGAATTCCCGTACACACACAGCTGTTACACCAGTCACTATATAATCAATATTATGCCCTTTGGCGTAACTATACAGTCACCCACGCTATAATTCTCTATATATGAATTACCCGTCTATAACACACCCCAGTAACATCGTCTTTTACAAATAGCGGTTACAGTACGGTTAGCATAGGTCAAAGCACAAGTTAAGGTCACAATACAATTATTAGTGGTTATGGTGTTAGACATGCAATGGACGACAATGATTAGTACTTATATACAGTGTCAGTAAATATACAGGGTTATGGTACCGTGCACTATGATACAGCAACACACTATTAACACTCTCGCTAGACGGCTGAGCTCGCGCTATCTAACAAGATATACACTTTACTAAACAATCGTTAACACATTTACAATTCCCAACTAAACTATTGGCCAGTACCTTGAATGGACTACCTAAAACTATATACACCCGTTTTGGTTAGCCACACTGCCCAATCACCACATATATAGCGAGCTAGAGAACCGAATTTACACAGGCGCCTCTTAGTCGCACTATCAAAAGTCTAGTGGGTTCCAAATTTACACGCCTTCCCACTTAGCCCAGATAGGTTGAGAGCTAGCGAACCGAATTTACACAGGCGCCGCTTAGTCTCCCGGTCCCTCCGACCTAGCGAACGTAATATACACCCTAGAACGCTAGTCTAGACAAGACACCGGTGTCCGGCTAGGGCTATTTACACCAGGACCCCGCCTGACTAACCAAATCAAACGGTCTGACTAAAGAGCGTTCGATCGAGCGGTGCGCCTTCGCTCCTTCCCTCCGACAGAGGGGGCAGATACACAGATTCAAAACCCCTTTGGGCCTACCGCACAATCGGTATACCCCTAGTGGGTCCTGCCGTCTAAAACAGCAGTTGTCTTACCTCCTCGTTCCTGAACCTGAGTTCACACTCATCGACGGGGACACCCCAGCACTTCTCACGTAGAGGCCGATGATCTCCTGGACAACAGACCAGTGGCGCCGAGACGAAGGGAGGTCCACGCAGAAGTTCAGGGGTGCAGCCGTAGAGAACGTGGGCAAAGATAGACCGTCTCACGCCTCTGCCTCTTAGCTACCGTTGAACGATGAGCTTCCCGGCCAATGCACCAAATGATACCGGAGAAACTGACGGAAGCCAAGCACAGAGAGATGGACACAGGTTTCTTCAGGAAGGAAGAGATTCTTTATTGGATCACCGATCGGGACTCAGAGGGACTAATGTCACCAAAATACAGCAAATTCTGAGCCCCGGACAATAGTGCAGGCTCCTTATATAGGCACATAACTCCTCCCATATTAAGCTCCACCCGCACATTCTCTTAACCAATCAACACAAATAAGAATTAACTTCCTGTTTGACCGCATGGCTTGTCCAGCACAATGGAGGAGGGGGAATACTACATCCTGTATTCTTGCACATGCTCCGTACACTACTGATCGTATCTTGCCTCGTGCAACCAACTGATCGATACGTCAGCATATGCACGTACACATGCCACGTGGTAATCTCAGCCTACTAAATTTATTTTTACCGAGATTCCACCACAAAATAAGGGGAGGAGGGACCTATTGGGTCAATAGGTCCCCTCTGCTTATTTTACTGGCATTTAGGGCCCCCACCTGCCGCTCAGGGATGGGGGCAAAAGTCCCCCCTTCAGTTTAAAAGCCCCCACTCGCGCAGCTCGGAAGGAGGGAACACGTTTTTTTTTTTGCTTTTTGTTTTTTTTAACAATGAGTAGCCACAGGCTGCTCACTGTTTTTTGTTTTTTTACTATTCTTTATTTAACATTGAAGAATAAACATGTTTTACAGTCTGTAACATTGACATGAAATTATTAACTATATGCTTACATTCAGGGCCGCCACCAGAAATTTTGGGGCCCCTAACTCAGCTCAGGGTCTGGGCCCCCTGGGGCCCGCCTCCAAATACCGCTCACTGGGTCCACACACAGACACAAACGCACACACTGATACATACTAACAGACACACATACTGAAACAGACATACACGCATACAGGCATACATACTGACACACACATACTGAGACATACACACA
Organism: Pelobates fuscus; assembly: GCF_036172605.1. Classification (NCBI taxonomy): domain Eukaryota; kingdom Metazoa; phylum Chordata; class Amphibia; order Anura; family Pelobatidae; genus Pelobates; species Pelobates fuscus. The sequence goes on along the minus strand of NC_086323.1, from coordinate 208,317,185 downwards.
GGCATACATAGTGACAGACAGACACACATACATACAGACACCGACATACATACATACACACACACACACACACATTCATACATACAGACACTGACATCCATACACACATACATTCATAATGGCATACAGACATACAGACTGACATACATGCATATATACAGACATACATGCATACAGACATCCATACACACATACACACAGACCTACGTTCATAATAATATGCAGACATACATTCATACTGACATACAGACATACATATATACATATATAATGACATACAGACATACATATACACATACATAGACATACATACAGACATACATGCATACAGACATACATGTATGCATACAGACATACACAAACATACATAGACAGACATACATACGTAGACATACATGCATGCATTCAGACAGACATAGACATACACACAGACATACACACAGACATGCATCCAGACATACATACATACATACATACAGACAGACATACATACATAGACATACACACAGACATACATACATACACACATAGACATACGGACAGACATACATGCATGGAGACAGACATACATACACAGACAGACATACATACACATACATGCATCCAGAGACACAGACATGCATGCATACAGACAGACATACACGCATACAGACATCCAGACAGACATGCATGCATCCAGACAGACATACATACATAGACATACATGCATACAGACATGCAGACAGACATACATACACATACATGCATCCAGACACACAGACATACACGCATACAGACAGACATAGACATACAGACAGACATGCATGCATCCAGACAGACATACATACATAGACATACATGCATACAGACATACACATACAGACAGATAGACATACATGCATACAGACAGACATACATTCAGACAGACATACATACACAGACATGCATACAGACACACATGCATACATACAGACATACACATACATGCATACAGACACACAGACATGCATACAGACACACATACATACACATACATGCATACAGACACAGACATGCATACATACAGACATACACAAACATGCATACAGACACACAGACAGACAGACATACACATACATGCATACAGACATACATACAGACAGACAGACACACATACACATACATGCATACAGACACACAGACATACATACAGACACACACACACACACACACACACATACATGCAGACAGACACAGACAGACACAGACATACATACATGCACACACACAGCTCATTTTCCAGCCACCCTCCTGTCTCTTACCTTTTCTTTGCAGGAGGGTGGCTGGGGATGATGGGAGTCGGCGCTGCTCCCTCTTCATTGCTGGGCTCTCCCTCTTTACGGCTGGGCGGACGGCTGGGCGGGCGGGCGGGCGGGCGCGCTCCTCCCGCGCGGAGTGAGCTGGGAGGAAGTGAGCACTTCCTCCCAGCAGCACTTGCGGCTGCTTTTTTTTTTTTTTTTTTTTAAAGGGGCCCGGTCGCGCTATACAACGGCCATAGCGCTGACCGGGCCCCTGAAGAAGGGGGGTCATCGGGTGGCCCTAAGTGTGTGGGCCACCCGATGGGCCCCACACGTGGGGCCCGGGCGGCCGGGCCCCCCAGGGCCGCCGGGCCCATGACAACTGTTATGGTTGTCATGCCCTGATGGCGGCCCTGCTTACATTTTGAGTCTAGTAGCTCTGTGTGACGAGAGCAATCTCGCCACATTGCATTGGAGAAGCCTGGTTGCCCGCCTGCTGCCTTTGAACTATGGCCCTGGGAGATTGGGCCCTTTAAAAACAGTATTCGGCCATACCAGAGTGTATGTCACTCATTCTGGCCCTTTAAATACAGTGGGGTCATTCGGTACTTGCCCTGTGTGAGCGGTGATACCCCAGATAGCTATGCCATGGAGCCCATTCATATAATGAAAGACTATGGGAAAGACTTTAGCTCCATGGCAATTGAACTGTATGTGTGTGGTCTGAGCACCATTCGATAATGTGCGCTCAGGCCTAAGCTATCTGGGGATATGTTGCATGTATATGTTTTATGTAGTAATTGTGGCATTGTGTAGTTTTATGTCTTTTTGCAACCATGTGTTCAATGGAGTCTGCCTCTATCCCTGGATATAATTGGAGTATTTTCCCATTGTCTCCAGGACAGAGGGCTCTGTGGAACCGGTTTTGAGCCAGATAGCCATGTGCCAGCCATGGCCCAAAATATACTTTACTAACTTTTGAACCCCTGGTCTGATCCATGCCATTTTTTTAATATGTTGTTCCCCTGAATGGATTGATTGCGACTATGTAATTTGTATGTGAATGTGATGTATGGTTTTAGAGTTATGAAAGTTGGGTAGAAAGTATGTTTTAACTGTATGTGTAATTGAGTTTCCTCTCAGGATAAGGGGAGGGACTATGTGGGATGTAACTGATATGTGATTGGTTGTTTTATACCTCCCTGTGGGCGGTCCTGTATTTGAAAATACGGTAATAAAAACCAGGCTGGGTGTGCCAGCACCTCAGACCACTGCTTGACCCTCAACACGGAGCCTTGTCTCGTTCTTGGGGGGGATTCACTGTATGCTGTTGGAGACTGATTACCAGGAGTGTAAGCTGATGTATGCTTTTCCTGTTGGTCTGCTAGCAGCTATTCGTGAGGTTCCAGTTTGGAGTGCTATTTTGTATCCAGTTCGGGAGTTTGGTGTTCTGCAGTAGCTGTGCCTGTCTCTCAGAAAGTGGCATATCGCCTAAACGGATTTTAACCCCTTGTCTGCTGAAATGGTCCGTAACAATTGGTGGCAAGCGGCGGGATCGTTCCTACAGCCAGAAGGACAGCTACAGGAGACACCATTTCTTTGGATTGTACAACTTGAGGGCAACGCATGTCTCAGTACAGCGACCCTGACAGCACAAGCATGGAACCAGCAGTGGAGTATGAGGAGGGTGTCATGGATGACCGAGATGCAGTTCGCAAAGGCATCTGGTACCAGGCACTGGGTATTGTGGAGTACCAGCGGGGCGAGAGACTCCCCAAGGAAGACCAGCAATTGCAGAAGCGACTAGCCCTGTGGATGCCCTTCCTGGGAAAGCAGCCCCTGGAGGAATGGGTGAAGGAATTGAAGCTCCAGGTATGGCAGGAGATGTGGCTAGAGGATGCCTACCAGGCGCTCTGGTGGTATGGGGCACAGTACTTGCCCTGGACAGCCGAGCATGACAATCCAGAGGGAGAGGAATTTGATGGTCCTGGCTTGTTATGGGAGTCTCTCAGAGCCCGGGTTTGGGAGCCCTACACAAGCCCGGTTCAGTGATCTCTTGGAGTGGAGAGAGAGCAGGTATGACTGGGACGACACTCACGAGATGGAGCAAGACCTGGTCCACCTAGTGACCCGAGAGATGGAGCTGGAGCAGGGCTACCAAAATCTGTTCCACTCCAGTGAGAAGGCTCAGCAGAGAAGCGGAGGCCCAGATCCAGACCCATTCAGCTGGGCAGATATTGAGTAGATTTACTGGGAAGAACCCCAGGTGGCCGGTGGAGATGGGACCGAGGTCTCTCCACTGGTCCTGCAGGGAATTGGGAGCCCAGTCTCCATTCCCCAGCGGCAGTGTGAAATGCAGGGAGAGGAGAGCAGCGTCCTCCCACCCCAGCGGCTGGCTGAGTTACAGGGGGCAGAGGTAGTTGTTCCTGCCCCCCAGCAGCAGAGTGATATGCCGGGAAGGCAGTGTGAAGTGCAGGGAGAGCAGCATCCTCCCTCCCCAGCGGCAGGCTGAGTTACAGGGGGCAGAGGTAGTTGTTCCTGCCCCCCAGCAGCAGAGTGATATGCCGGGAAGGCAGTGTGAAGTGCAGGGAGAGCAGCATCCTCCCTCCCCAGCGGCAGGCTGAGTTACAGGGGGCAGAGGTAGTTGTTCCTGCCCCCCAGCAGCAGAGTGATATGCCGGGAAGGCAGTGTAAAGTGTAGGGAGAGGAGAGCAGTGTCCTCCCTCCCCGGCGGCAGGCTGAGTTACAGCAGGGGGCAGAGGTAGTTGTTCCTGCCCCCCAGCAGCAGCGTGATTTTTTGGGAATTGGGAGCCCAGTCTCCATTCCCCAGCGACCGAGTGATGTGCCGGGAATTGGGAGCCCAGTCTCCATTCCCCAGCGGCAGAGTGATGTGCCGGGAATTGGGAGCCTAGTCTCCAACCCCCAGCGGCAGTGTTATTTATTGGGAATTGGGAGCCCAGTCTCCATTCCCCAGCGGGAGATACAGCAGGGAATTGGGAGCCCAGTCTCCATTCCCCAGCGGCAGAGTGTCCAGCAGGGAATAAGGAGCCCAGTCTCCTTCCCCCAGCAGCAGGACACTGTATTGGGAGCGGAGACAGTCGGTCTCCCTCCACAGAGGATGAAAGTATGTATGGGAGAGGAGCTTGCTACCACCTCTCCCCGCTGGTCTCTGCCCACTCAGCAACCCACCAAGGCAGCTTACCAGTCCCCCACACAGCCGTGGTGAGGCACCTGGACATGGACAAGATTCTCCCTTACTCAGGTGTAGTAACCAGTTATTGTGGGTGGGCTGTACTGCTGTTTCTGTTTTGTGGGTGGGCTGCTGGACTAACAAGGGCACTGACCGGCAGGAGGTCAGATACCCTGTTAGTCTGTTTGGAAAAGGGGAGAGATGTGACGAGAGCAATCTTGCCACATTGCATTGGAGAAGCCTGGTTGCCCGCCTGCTGCCTTTGGACAATGGCCCTGGGAGATTGGGCCCTTTAAAAACAGTATTCGGCCATACCAGAGTGTATGTCACTCATTCTGGCCCTTTAAATACAGTGGGGTCATTCGGTACTTGCCCTGTGTGAGCGGTGATACCCCAGATAGCAATGCCATGGAGCCCATTGTATGCGGTCCTGTATTTGAAAAGACGGTAATGAAAACCAGGCTGGGTGTGCCAGACCACTGCTTGACCCTCAACACGGAGCCTTGTCTCGTTCTTGGGGGGATTCACTGTATGCTGTTGGAGACTGATTACCAGGAGTGTAAGCTGATTGTATGCTTTTCCTGTTCGTCTGCTAGCAGCTATTCGTGAGGTTCCAGTTTGGAGTGCTATTTTGTATCCAGTTCAGGAGTTTGGTGTTCTGCAGTAGCTGTGCCTGTCTCTCAGAAAGTGGCATATCGCCTAAACGGATTTTAACCCCTTGTCTGCTGAAACGGTCCATAACACTCTGTATTAATTTTTTTCAGCAGTGTGTATTTTTTATATTTTTAGTAAAACAAAATAACCCTCGAGAAAGAAAAAATAAATAAAAGAAACCCGCACCTCTTTATCTAAATATAACCTTCCCTATGGTATATGCCTTCCAGGGTTCCCAGACCTTGCTAAAGATATGGTGAGAATGTCTTACTCTTGAGGTTAGATCGTCCATTATATAGTTTTCTTGAATCTTTAATTCAACCTCTCTCATTGATGGTAGATCTAGTTTTATCCAACTAGCAGCTATACTTCTATGTGTTGCCAGTGAGATTAAAAATATTAGTTTTTGCGAATGACTAGGTATTCCTACTATTGGTTTTGATAATAAGAATGTCCAAGGGTAAAGTTCTATGTTTTCCTGTATTATCGTCGAGGCTTATTTTTTTTCACTTTTTGGGCATTTCCACCACATATGAATATATGTCCCTTGTTGGCCACTTCCCCGCAAGCATAAATGAGTCGAGTTTTTACCAATTTTATACAAAAAGACGGGGGTCACGTGTCATCTAAACAATATTTTAAACATCTGTTTCTGAGAGATTACACATACTGATATTTTACATGCTGTTTCCCAAATATCTATGCAGTCATTGGCTTCTAATGAAGTTCCTATATCTCCCTCCCAGTAGGATATATAATTTAATAGACCCCAAACTGTAGGTTCCTCACTTAAGTGATCATAAAGATCGGATATATTTTTATATTTCCTATTTTGCAGACTTTTTTAAAGTCAGTGAAGGGACGTTTAACTGCCATTTTTACTTCCACTGAGTAAGCCAAGTCTCTAATCTGCAAATAACAGAAAATGTCTCCTGTCCTCATCCCTGTTCTGGCCGTTAATCTAGAGAATAAGACCACCTCTCCTTCTGACCAAAGATCTGCATATCTATGGATTCCTCCTGCTTTTAGATTTTGAAAATAGTGTACTTCCATTCCAGGGATAAATTGTCTATTCCGAAGAACTGGTGTCATAGGAGAGGGAAGGTTATTTAGACCATGTTTTAACTTGAGTTTGTCCCAAATATATACTACTTGTTCCAAATTATTATGCAAATTGTATTTAAGTGTCACAAAGATTAAATATTTTGTTTTTCAGTTTAACTCATGGATGGCATTGTGTCTCAGGGCTCTTTTGATCACTGAAAACAATCTCGGACGGGGCGTGTCCTGACTGGAGAACCGAGCGGTCGCATGTACTAGCGGCTCCGTTCTCACCCGACCTCAAATGAGCAATTAAACCCGAAAATTTAATATAAAACAACTCACTGCAGAGATGTCGCAGCCTAAGGGGAAGAGGACCACTGACAGGTCCGAAAAGGCTAATTTCTTCGCCTCCAGAGCCGGTCAGCAAAAGGCTCCGCAGCCGCATGATCAGACCCAAGATGGCGACGACGACATTGTGGAACATGCGGAGCAGCTGGCAGATCAAACACCTGCCCTGATACAAGGAACATTGAAAGCTCTGCTGCAGGAAATGTCTGACAAGATACAAAGTAAATTGGATGCTGCAATGAAGGACATCAACAAAGATTTGCACGAGCTGGGTACAAGGGCCTCGCAACTGTAAGACAAAATGGCGGGATACGAAACAGCCCATAACACTATGGTGGACTCCATAGACGACCTCATCATCAGAATTGAAGAGCTCCTAAAATGCCTCCTGCCTGACTGGCCCCAGGAGATGCTCCTGATCGACAGGATACACCGCACAGCAAAACAGAGCTTCTTACCGCCTGAAACCCCACGGGATGTACTGCTCCGCACACATAACTTCCACGCTAAGGAGGCGGCTCTAAATGCTAACAGAACGAAGAAAAACATGCCGGAGACATACAAAGGTATATCGATATATGCAGACATTTCCTCCTATACGCTAAAACGCCGGAGAGAGTTTAAAGACATCACACAATCGCTGAGAGACAACCATCTCCCATATCGCTGGGGATATCCGACAAAGCTCCTCATAACCAAGAAAGGGAAAACGACAACCGTGAAATCGCCGGGGGAAGGTTACAGGCTCCTCAAAACCTGGGATATCACCCTACCAGACACTTCACCTGGGAGGAGGAACACCACCAGACTCTCCCCGGAATGGAAAAAATCTAACAAACGCCAGAACTGATTACCCGCTCAACGCTTTCAAATTGGAGAAGCACTCAGAAGGAAAAGGTGCACGATAGGAGAAGGCCAAGACTGGGTAACGTAACGAAAAAAAAAAAAGAAAAGGGTCATGGACTACTGAGAGACAAATAACCAGGCACTCTTAAAATGAGAGACAATTGTATTTAGAGCTACAAGTGACGAGGCCGGTCAAAATCTGTACTAAAAATGTTTTAATAATGGGACTAGATGGGTGCAGTAACTGTAGGACCGTTTCGTTAATATTAAGATACCGACAGACTGCCAGGAAAGCACTCAAGACGTGTGAGAAAACCCAGGCCCTCCTACACAACCAAACACACAGAGACACTCTACACTACCACATGAACGCACATAAACACGGACTGATATGCGACTATTTGATTGCAAAAGACCGTAACGACTTACATGAGGTTAAGGGAAGGTGATGGTACAGGACGTAAAGCTCAGCTTCAACCCCGAGGCACGAAGATGCAGTGCCCAGCCAAACTTATGGCAGTGTTAACCAATGTATATACTTTTGTTATAGTTGTTAAGTTTTCCCTTTATATTCCTTCTTGGGATCATTTACGCAATGCTTCATATCTTCACGACATCAAAGCCCAACAGGCGGTAGGGACCACACCGGGACGTTCAACCCGGACATTCCTCATATTAGCTAACTCGGACTCCCACAGGGTCATAATATTGTCAGACATGGCACGAGGGGGATTGGGGTTCAAAAATCAGGAGACACCATCACTCGGCTCGCAGGGCTGGGGAGGAGTGATGGCTGCCATTAAAATAGAACAGACAGAATATCATACACCAAAGCGCTGTAGAGAACCACCGTGAGGATCTGTACTTATAACGTACAAGGGCTTAACAACCCCGTTAAAAGACATCTACTTGGCAGAGATCTCAAATCACTAGACATAGATATATTGTGTCTACAAGAGACACATTTAAGACAAAATGATCACCCGCAGTTCCAGGTGGCAAACTTTCCACACCAATACCACTCAACTTTACCAAACAAATCCAAAGGGACGTCTATCCTCATAGGCAAACATGTTAACTTTATACCACACAACCATGAAGCAGACGAGAATGGTAGATATGTCATGGTAACCGGAACGATAAACGATATGGTATACACGTTAGTAAGCATATATCCTCCTAACACTAACCAAAGGAATTTTCTGCATAGCGTATTAACCAAACTTGCCAAACTACAACAGGGCATTACGGTGATATGTGGGGATTTCAACCACATACTGGACCCTAAACTTGATACCACACTGACGCAACATCGCCATAGGCATCGCCCACTACTAAGACAGTGTAAAAGCATACAAAAACTCCTCCATTAACACCATCTTTATGATACGTGGAGAATCACACACTCAGAGACTAAGTCCTTCATGCATTTCTCCGCAGTTCACAATTCTTACTCCAGAATTGATAGGTTCCTCATATCAGGCTCCCATCTGGACCAAATACAGACCTGTGATATACATCAGATCAAATGGTCAGACCACGCACCAGTGGTACTAGACATGAAAGACACATACGATTTTAAACACCGTAGCCCGTGGAAACTAAATAACACACTAATACAGGACAAAACTTTTATTAAACATCTCCAAAACGACTTAGACTCCTATTTCAAGACAAACGACAATGGGGAAGTAACACCAACGACAATATGGCAGGCACACAAATCAGTGGTTGGAGGGCTGTTGATCAGAAGGGCAGCATACGTCAAAAAGACCACACATACCAAACTTAAGGAATGGAAGAAGGAACTATATGACCTCAATTCCCTAAATCAACTGCAACCAACAGCAGAAATTAAACAGAAAATAGTGTCCGTATCCAGATTGATACACCAACAGGCCCTAGAACAAACACAGGCACACATGACGAAACTAAAAATAGCTCATTACATGCAGGGCAATAAAGCAAGCAAACTATTAGCGACCCACCTCAAGAAGAAACAAGCGAATCAAAAATAGCTTATCTCATAGATAACAAAGGCAGGAAGATCACTAAACCCAAAGACATAAGTGATGTGTTTGCCAAATATTACCATGGCTTATACAACCTACGAGAGTTGTTATAAGTTTAATTGAAATAGCTTTTGATTTCAGTAAATATGCTGCAAACCCCAGAAATGACAATTTTCAGTTCTTTCCAACCTATAAAGTGTTTTGAAACTTACTGTGCGTAATAATTTCGAACAGCGCATTGTAAGTTTTATAGTTTAAAAAAAAACACTGTTATCATTAGGGGGTTTGTTCCATAAAATTTGAATTGTACTCTTAATAGTTGATAACATGAGAATTATGCCGACTGTTATTTACATTAATTATTTAGGTAAATGAGAAAAATATTATTTGCATAATAATTTGGAACAGGGTGTAGTGAGTTTGATGTTGATGGGCATATTCAGGGCCGGATTAACATAGGGGCTGATGGAGCTGCAGCTCCAGGCCCAGGCCCATGGAATAGGCCCATTAAAAAAAATGTAAAAAAAAAAAAAAAAACACTTTTTTTTTTTTTTTTTTTTTTTTTTTACACACTACTCTTAGGTTTGCCACCTGACTGGTATTTTACTGGCACAGCCAATATTTGAGGCTGTCGTGCCAGTATTGCAGTAATACCAGCAATACAAATGCAGGTATTTTTCTCAGAATAAATGGAGATTACTCTGCAATACCAGCACCTGCCAGTAGGGATCACTGTGTGTGGAGAGAGGCAGGGATAGGAAGTTACAGCATATCTCTGCCTCTCTCTACTACTTACTGATCTGTGGGAGAGCAGCAACACAGCACAGAGTTCAGACAGCAGCTCTACAGCTCAGGTAAGTGAGGGATGGGGGGAAAGGCAGCAGGGACACATGGGGACACTGAGACACTTGGGGACACATGTGGACACTGAGACACTAGGGGACACTGAGACACTAGAGGACATATGGGGACACTGAGACACTAGGGGACACATGGGGACACAGACACTAGGACACATGGGGACACAGACACTGGGAGAGCTGGAAACACTGAGACACTTGGGGACACTGGAAAACACTGAGACACTAGGGAACATTGGGACACATGGGGACGCTGAGACACATGGGGACGCTGAGACACATGGGGACGCTGTGAGACATAGGGACATTGGGAGACACTGAGACACTATGTCCCCATTTCTCCCAGTGTCCCACATCCAGTGTCGCTAGTGTCTCCGTGTCTGTGTTCTTAGTGTCTCCATGTGTCCCCATGTCTATGTCCACAACTGTTCCCATGTCTCCCAGTGTCCCCAAGTGTCTGTTTCCCAGCCAATGTCCCCTAGTCTCCCAGTGTCCCCTAGTCTCCCAGTGTCTGTTTTCCCATGTCTGTGTCCCTAGTGTCCCCAAATGTTTCAGTGTCCCCATGTCTCCCAGTGTCTGTGTCCCTAGTGTCTCAGAGTCCCCATTTCTCCCAGTTTCCCTAAATGTCTCAGTGTCCCCATGTCTCCCAGTGTTCCCATGTCTCTGTGTCCCCGGGTCTCTCAGTGTCCCCATGTCTCACAGTGTCCCCATGTCTCACTGTGTCCCCAGTATCCTAGTGACATGGGGACACACTGAGACATGGGTACACTGAGAGACTAGGGGACTGGGCGACATGGGGACACTGACACTGTAATACATAGGGACACTGAGACACTGGGTGACTTGTGAGACTGAGACACTGGGAGCAATCCATCTATACAGCAGAATCAAACTGTGAGTAGTTTGTTGGTGATTTTACAGAATTTTCTCTGATGTCACTCCTTGTGATTATATAAATGATTAAGGCTGGTATTTTTTTCCAAGAAAGGTGGCAACCCTAACTACTCTTCGCATACTCTTGCTTAAAGGAGCACTATAGGGTCAGGAACACAATCATGTATTTCTGGCCTTATTATGTTAAAACCACCTGGCCCCTTCTTGCCTCCCTAAGTATAGTAAAATATAATTAGTATTCAAGTCTGCAGCTGCTGGCTCTGCCTCTGAACTGACTGTCTGCTGACATCATCAGAAGTGGTGGTCTGAGCAAATTACAATACTTCCCCATATGATTGGGTGAGACTGTCAACTAGGCAGATCAGGGGCAGAGCCAGCACAAGTCCAACATAGCCCTGCCCAATCAGCATCTCCTCATAAAGATACATTGAATCAATGCATCTCTATGAGGAAAGTTCAGTGTCTGCATGCAGAGGGTGGAGACACTGAATGGCAGTGCTGCACACTAGGCATTACTGCCCCAGGAAGCACCTCTAGCAGCCATCTAAGGAGTGGCCAGTGGAGTTATTTTCTCTGAAAAGACAGTGTTTACTGCAAAAGGCCTGAATGGAATGATTCTACTTGCCACAACAAATACAATAAGCTGTAGTTGTTCTGGTGACTATAGTGTCCCTTTAAGTTTGGAAGCTAAAGAGCGATGTATGTGAACAAACCTTGTGTGGACTGGCTGACAATAAAATTAGTTTAGGTAATGCAGATGTTGGTCTCTCTAGCACTGTGGCATGTCCCCTTTCTTCTACACTCACTACATACACCTTTTCTCTGTCTCAGACTATATACCAGGAACTTCTGCCTGCTAGTAAGAAGGTAAGGAGACAAGTGGACCAGCGAGTGCTAGGGGACAGTCCTTAGAAAGCATGGAGTGAGCGCATCATTAGAAGCCCTTATGTCAAGCTCAGGGTGCTGCCTGGTGAAAGCCCGTAATTGGACAGCCTGCAGGATTGGCGGGCAGCCTGACATGCATTCATGCCAGGCTGTCCTTCAAATTCTTTGGACAGACATGCCCCCTTTTTGGGCATGTTCTCCCCTTTTGGCAGGTCTGGTCACGTGATTCGCACCAGTGGCCCACCCTTTTACCCCGCCCATTGACTTCCTGCTTCACTGCTGTTAGGGGTTATGGATTTACTTGAAAGATGAAAGCATAAATTAGAGAGATTAGCATAGAGTATGTGTTTTCTTATAGCTGCATCCTATGAGTTTCCCTCCAGCACCATCTCCATCAGATACATGATGCTTGGGAGGTATGACTGTTTTAGTGTTTTTGGTCGATAAGATTCCGTAATTAGGCCCATCATAATTGTCAGCACCAGGCCCAGTGTGCTCTTAATCCGGCCCTGGGCATATTTGTTTTAAGACTGGTCTAGAGACCTTATTTAGCCACATATACATTCACGGTGAGTCTATGTCTGCCCATCTATATTTCCCCTGAGGTGCATGCCATCCAATAATTTTTGCCAATTGGGCAGCATAATAATAAATAATTAAGTTAGGGAGACCTAGTCCCCCTTTGTTTCTAGGTCTGTACAAGAGAGTTCTGACTACTCTGTTGTCAGGATCGGGACAGGGATCCAACACGCAAAGTACAAACAGGACAGGGTACGTATACCGGACCTTAGAATGGCCGGACTAACGTACGGAGAGTAAAGAGAATGGTCAGAAACAAGCCGAGGTCAAGGGAACGAGAGGACAGGTGAGCGAGGAACAAGCCGGGTCAAGGATACCAGAGGGAAACAGAGTAAGTCAAACTAGCCGGGTCGGAACCAAAGGAATAACTGAAATCGCCAGAGCACTGTGTGACTAGACAGGCTAGAACCACGACAGGGCAATGAGTGAATGGGAGAAACAGGTTTAAATACCCTGGTTACAGTGAGTATACCCGCCTCCGACGAGTCCTGAGTGGCTTCCAGTCACTTGAGTGACAGATCGGTCCGGACTGACGTCATGACGTCGGGCAGCGTGCGTGACGTCATAAAATGAGACGGATCCCTCGCGGCCGGCGTGAGAGTGTCTAGGAGAGCCGCGAGGGATGGAGGAAGCCGACCTGCTGGAGGAGTAAACTGCTAAGTCTCTACCTCTTTCGGAGGTAGAGGCTTCAGGTACCCTGACAGTACCCCCCCTCTCAGATACGCCCACCGGGCGGAAGGAACCGGGACGAGACGGAAAGCGTGAGTGAAACGCCCTGCGAAGGCGAGGAGCATGAACATCCTCTTGTGGTACCCAACTTCTCTCATCAGGACCATATCCCTTCCAGTCGACCAAATATTGTACTCTCCCCCGAGAGATACGAGAATCAATGATGGAGTTAACCTCATACTCCTCCTGACCCTCCACCTGAACAGAGCGAGGAGGGGCGATCGTGGAGGAGAATCTGTTACAAACTAGGGGTTTCAACAATGAAAAGTGAAAGGAGTTAGGGATGCGTAAGGCAGCTGGGAGAGCTAGACGATACGCCACTGGGTTAATTCGAGTCAAGATCCTGTAAGGGCCAATATATCGAGGAGCGAATTTCATGGAAGGAACTTTAAGCCGAATATTCCTAGTGCTTAACCATACTCTATCGCCTGGAACGAAAATCGGAGCCGCCCTTCTACGTTTATCGGCGTGTTTCTTAACCAGCATAGAATTGTGTAGAAGAATTTGTCGAGTCTGATCCCACAACTTCCTCAAATTGGCAACATGTACATCAACCGACGGTACACCTTGGGAAGGAGAAACCGAGGGAAGAATAGATGGATGAAAGCCATAGTTCATGAAGAAGGGGCTTGAATGAGTAGAGTCACAAACGAGATTGTTGTGCGCAAACTCCGCCCAAGGAATCAAACCGACCCAATCGTCCTGGTGTTCGGAAACAAAACAACGTAGATATTGCTCAATCTTTTGGTTAGTACGTTCAGCAGCTCCGTTAGACTGGGGATGATAGGCAGAAGAGAAATTTAATTTAATACCTAGTTGAGAACAAAAGGATCTCCAAAAACGGGAAACAAATTGGGACCCTCTGTCAGATACGATTTTGGAAGGTATCCCATGTAAGCGAAAAATCTCCCTCGCGAATATCTCTGCCAACTCTTGGGAGGATGGAAGTTTAGGCAAGGGAATGAAGTGGGCCATCTTGGTGAATCTGTCAACCACGGTGAGGATAACAGTCTGTTTTTTAGAGATAGGTAGATCGACAATAAAGTCCATGGCCAAACAAGACCATGGTTTCTCTGGTACCTCTAAGGGATGCAGGAATCCACTTGGGAGCGTATGAGGTTGTTTGGTCTTAGTACACACTTCACACGCAGCGATGAAATCTTTAGTATCTTTACGTAAAGCAGGCCACCAGAAGTCTTTAGAAATCAAAGCATACGTCTTGCGGATACCAGGATGTCCCGCCATCTTGCTGTTATGGAAACATTGCAACAGCTCCAGTTGAAGAGTAGGAGGAACGAAATGTCGACCCTCAGGAGTCTGTTTAGGTGCTAGATGTTGCAGCTTAATGATCTCGGCCAGTAACGGGGAATGAATCCTGAGATTCGTATTAGCAACAATCTTGCATTTAGGAACTATAGAAGATAGAATCGGTTCAGATACAGTGAAAGGTTCATATTGTCGAGACAAAGCATTGGCCTTAGAGTTCTTAGAGCCAGGTCTGTAAGTAAGTACATAATTGAAATGAGTCAGGAATAAGGACCAACGAGCTTGCCTAAAAGACAAACGCTTAGCCTCCCCAATATAGGACAAGTTCTTGTGGTCCGTCAAAATAGTAACCGGATGTAAGGTGCCCTCCAATAGATGTCTCCACTCTTTCAAGGCTTTAATGACTGCTAACAATTCCCTGTCTCCGATGTCATACCTGCTCTCAGGCCCAGAAAGTTTCTTGGAAAAAAAACCACAAGGATGTAACGGTTTATCCACCCCCAACCTTTGTGAGAGAACGGCACCTACTCCTGTCTCAGAGGCATCGACCTCAAGTAGGAACGGCAAGGATGTATCAGGATGGACTAATATTGGGGCAGAAGCAAAAAGTTCTTTGAGATTTTTGAAAGCAACGAGAGCTTCAGTAGACCAAGTCTTAGTATCAGCCCCTTGTTTGGTCATATTGGTAATAGGTGCAATAATAGAAGAGTAACCCTTAATGAAGCGCCTATAATAATTGGAGAACCCAATAAACCTCTGGATAGCCTTGAGTCCCTTAGGCAATGGCCAATCTAGAATAGACTGGAGTTTGTCAGGATCCATCTTAAAGCCTTCCCCAGAAATCACGTATCCAAGAAAATCTATCTGGGTCTGGTCAAAGCTGCATTTCTCCAATTTGCAGTATAAGCCGTGTTGTAGAAGTTTGTGTAATACCTTTCTGACTTGTCTATGGGGGGTCTCAATCTCTCTAGAGTGTATGAGAATGTCATCCAGGTATACAATAACACAATCCTGTTGAAATTCCCTAAGAACTTCGTTAATTAGATCCTGGAATACTGCCGGTGCGTTACAAAGGCCAAAAGGCATGACCGTGTACTCATAATGCCCGTAGCGGGTATTAAACGCCGTCTTCCACTCGTGACCTTGTTGAATTCTCACCAAGTTATATGCCCCTCTGAGGTCCAACTTGGTGAAAATCTTAGAACCTTTTAGCCGATCAAAGAGCTCGGTAATCAAGGGGATCGGATAGGCATTCCTAATGGTTATTTTATTCAAACCTCGGTAATCAATACATGGTCTGAGTGAGCCATCCTTCTTTTTAACAAAAAAAAATCCAGCCCCGGCGGGAGAAGAGGATCTCCTAATGAATCCCTTGTCTAAATTCTCCTGAATATATTCCTCTAAAACAGAATTCTCTTTAATGGATAGAGGATATACATTACCCCTGGGGGGCATGGTGCCGGGCAAAAGATTAATTTTACAATCAAAGGTCCTGTGTGGGGGTAGTGTATCAGCGTTCTTCTTATCGAACACTGCTTTCAAGTCTATGTACAGAGGAGGTATCTGTCTCCCTGTAGACTGGGTAGAACTATCTGGTGTGTTAATCATAGCCAATGGAGACACCCTGCGTAAACACCTCTCCTGACAACCCTGGCCCCATGAGATTATCTCCCCTAATTCCCAATCGATAATAGGGTTATGTCTCTTTAACCATGGGTAGCCCAGGACTATGGGAACAGAAGGAGATGAAATGAGCATAAGTGATAAGTTCTCCTCGTGTAAGATACCAATAGTTAAGTTAATGGGTATAGTCTCACGAGGGATAACAGGCTCAAGTAAAGGTCTACCATCTATGGCCTCAACGGCCAAGGGTGTATCCCTTAACTGGGATGGGATAGTGTGTTTAGTAGCAAAGACTTGGTCGATAAAATTCTCAGCAGCTCCGGAATCTATCAAGGCCATGGTCTTTAGCATTCCCTTCTCCCACATTAAAGAAATTGGTAGCAGAAGCCTGTGATCTTTATAATTATGCGTAGAGGACAAAAAAGAAACACCCAAGGCCTGTCCTCTAGAGAAACTTAGGTGCGGGCGTTTCCCGAGCGAGTAGGACAATTCAGACGCAAATGACCTCTGGCTCCACAATACATACATAAACCCTCCCTTCTCCTGTACTGCCTCTCCTCTTCAGAGAGGCGAGTATTGCCTATCTGCATAGGTTCAGGATACAGTGAGGTATTGGAATCAGGACTTTGAAATGTAGGGGCTAATTTAAAGGCAGGTCTGAAGTTCCTCTCTCTAGTATTCTGTCTCTCTCTTAAACGCTCATCAATACGAGAAATGAACGAAATTAAGTCCTCTAAATTCTCAGGAAGCTCCCTAGTAGCAACCTCATCAAGGATAATATCTGATAGCCCGTTCAAAAATACATCTATATAAGCCTGCTCATTCCACTTGACTTCTGCCGCCAGAGACCTGAACTCTAGTGCATAATCCACAAGTGTTCGGTTCTCCTGTCTCAGGCGCAACAGTAATCTGGCTGCATTAACCTTCCTACCAGGAGGGTCAAAAGTTCTTCTAAATGCAGCTACAAAGGCATTATAATTATATACCAATGGGTTATCATTCTCCCATAGTGGGTTGGCCCATCTCAGAGCTTTCTCAATGAGTAGGGTGATAATAAATCCAACTTTCGCCCTATCTGTGGGATAGGAGCGAGGTTGTAGTTCGAAGTGGATACTAATCTGGTTCAAAAAACCACGACACTTCTCCGGTGAACCACCATAACGTACAGGTGGGGTAATACGGGAAGAGGCACCTACAGTGGCTACCTCTAGACCAGAACTTACAGGAGAGATGGAAGTAGTACGGATCTCCTCAGGTGGGTTATTGGCACGAGATAATAGCGCCTGTAGTGCTAGTGCCATCTGGTCCATTCTGTGTTCCATGGCGTCAAACCTGGAATCAGAGGGACCAACCTGACTGTTTGTACCTGCAGGATCCATTGGCCCTGTCGTAATGTCAGGATCGGGACAGGGATCCAACACGCAAAGTACAAACAGGACAGGGTACGTATACCGGACCTTAGAATGGCCGGACTAACGTACGGAGAGTAAAGAGAATGGTCAGAAACAAGCCGAGGTCAAGGGAACGAGAGGACAGGTGAGCGAGGAACAAGCCGGGTCAAGGATACCAGAGGGAAACAGAGTAAGTCAAACTAGCCGGGTCGGAACCAAAGGAATAACTGAAATCGCCAGAGCACTGTGTGACTAGACAGGCTAGAACCACGACAGGGCAATGAGTGAATGGGAGAAACAGGTTTAAATACCCTGGTTACAGTGAGTATACCCGCCTCCGACGAGTCCTGAGTGGCTTCCAGTCACTTGAGTGACAGATCGGTCCGGACTGACGTCATGACGTCGGGCAGCGTGCGTGACGTCATAAAATGAGACGGATCCCTCGCGGCCGGCGTGAGAGTGTCTAGGAGAGCCGCGAGGGATGGAGGAAGCCGACCTGCTGGAGGAGTAAACTGCTAAGTCTCTACCTCTTTCGGAGGTAGAGGCTTCAGGTACCCTGACATCTGTGCCGCTTACTCTGCCATATGAATGTGTCTATGGCTTTTTGAATGCTCTCTAAGTCCCCTTTGCACACCCGAAGCTGCAGGGCTTGGAATAAGAATAAAAGCCTCGGTAAAATATTCATTTTTGTAGAATGGATTCTGCCGATCCATGAAATTGGCTTATCATGCAGGTTCTCGAAGTCCTTTTTCAAAGTTTTTAATAAGGGTGAATAGTTATCTTCAAATAAAGTGTCATAGTAGCGTCCAATTCTAATACCTAGATAGCATAATGACTTACCTATGGACATATCATATTTAGATTGTAGCTGATCTTGTTCAGCCTCTGATAGATGAAAAATCACTCTGCATGTTTTTTTATAATTGACCTTATACCCCAAAATATCTCCAAATTGTTCTATCAAGTTAAACAATTCGGGTATGGATTCGGAAGGATTTGCCATAGAGAGTAATATATCATCAGCATAAGCCGATGTTTTGTAGACCTCCCTGTCTATTTGAACACCCTGGATATTACTGCTTTCTCTAAGGAGGATCACGAGAGGTTCTAAAATAAGGGCAAACAGGGTCTTTGTGTGTGCCATTTAGTGATATACCGAACGGTTCGCTTGCGAATAGTTCCCGGCGAACATAGCGTGTTCGCGTTCGCGACGCCGGGCGAACATATGCGTGGTTCGATCCGCCCCTATTCGTCATCATTGAGTAAACTTTGACCCTGTGCCTCACGTTCAGCAGACACATTCCAGCAAATTAGCAGCAGACCCTCCCTTCCAGACCCTCCCACCTCCTGTACAGCATCCATTTTAGATTCATTCTGAAGCTGCATTCTTAGATAGAGGAGGGAAAGTGTAGCTGCTGCTCATTTGATAGGGAAATTGATAGCTGGGCTAGGGTATTCAGTGTCCACTACAGTCCTGAAGGACTCATCTGATCTCTGCTGTAAGAACAGCACCCCAAAAAGCCCTTTTTAGGGCTAGAACATTAGTCTGCTTTTTTTTTGTGTAATGTAATTGCATTTGCCTGCCTGCCAGCTTCTGTGTCAGGCTCACAGTGGATACTGTGCCCACTTGCCCAGTGCCACACTCATATCTGGTGTCACAATAGCTTAAGCTTGCATTTAAAAACAAAAAAATTTATCACTGTAATAGATTGAATAGTTAGTTGTCTGCAAGCGTCTGGGTGTCAGGCCTTCAGTGTGAACGCTGCCAACCCCTCAAGTGCACTTTGCCACTCATATCTGGTGTGACAATAGCATGCCTTTAAAAAGAAAAAAAGTTTTTCACTGTAAGCTACTAGCAGTCAGTGTCCTTCAAGCTGGTGTGTCAGGCCTTCAGCGTGTACTCTGCCAACCTCTGCCAGTCCACTTTGCCACTCATATCTGGTGTGACAATAGCGTGCCTTTAAAAAGAAAAAAAGTTTTTCACTGTAAGCTACTAGCAGTCAGTGTCCTTCAAGCGAGTGTAAGGCCTTCAGCGTGTACTCTGCCAACCTATGCAAGTGCACTTTGCCACTCATATCTGGTGTCACTATAGCGTGCCTTTAAAAAGAAAAAAAGATTTTCACTGTAAGCTAATAGCAGTCAGTGTCCTTAAAGCAGGTGTCAGGCCTTCAGCGTGTACTCTGCCAACCTCTGCAAGTGCACTTTGCCACTCATATCTGGTGTCACTATAGCGTGCCTTTAAAAAGAAAAAAGTTTTTTCACTGTTATAGATTGAATAGCAGTTAGTTGTCTTCAAGCGGGTGTGTCAGGCCTTCAGCGTGTACTCTGCCAACCTCTGCAAGTGCACTTTGCCACTCATATCTGGTGTCACTATAGCGTGCCTTTAAAAAGAAAAAAAGATTTTCACTGAAAGCTAATAGCAGTCAGTGTCCTTAAAGCAGGTGTCAGGCCTTCAGCGTGTACTCTGCCAACCTCTGCAAGTGCACTTTGCCACTCATATCTGGTGTCACTATAGCGTGCCTTTCAAAAGAAAAAAAGTTTTTCACTGTAAGCTAATAGTCAGTGTCCTTAAAGCGGGTGTCAGGCCTTCAGCGTGTACTCTGCCAACCTCTGCAAGTGCACTTTGCCACTCATATCTGTTGTGACAATAGCGTGCCTTTAAAAAGAAAAAAGTTTTTTCACTGTTATAGATTGAATAGCAGTTAGTTGTCTTCAAGC
The DNA here is from genome assembly GCF_036172605.1 of Pelobates fuscus. Classification (NCBI taxonomy): domain Eukaryota; kingdom Metazoa; phylum Chordata; class Amphibia; order Anura; family Pelobatidae; genus Pelobates; species Pelobates fuscus. Next base: position 208,296,891 of record NC_086323.1, on the reverse strand, counting down.
GGGTGTGTCAGGCCTACAGCGTCTACTCTGCCAACCTCTGCCAGTCCACTTTGCCACTCACATCTGGTGTTACAATAGCGTGCCTTTAAAAAGAAAAAAAGGTTTTCACTGTAAGCTAATAACAGTCAGTGTCCTTAAAGCGGGTGTCAGGCCTTCAGCGTGTACTCTGCCAACCTCTGCAAGTGCACATTGCCACTCATATCTGGTGTCACTATAGCGTGCATTTAAAACCAAAAAACTTTTTCCACTGTTATAGATTGAATAGCAGTTAGTTGTCTTCAAGCGGGTGTCAGGCATACAGCGTGTACTCTGCCAACCTCTGCAAGTGCACTTTGCCACTCATATCTGGTGTCACAATAGCGTGCCTTTAAAAAGAAAAAAAGGTTTTCACTGTAAGCTACTAGCAGTCAGTGTCCTTAAAGCGGGTGTCAGGCCTTCAGCGCGTACTCTGCCAACTTCTGCAAGTGCACGTTGCCACTCATATCAGGTGTGACAATAGCGTGCCTTTAAAAAGAAAAAAAGTTTTTTCACTGTTATAGATTGAATAGCAGTTAGTTGTCTTCAAGCGGGTGTGTCAGGCCTACAGTGTCTACTCTGCCAACCTCTGCCAGTCCAGTTTGCCACTCCTATCTGGTGTCACAATAGCGTGCCTTTAAAAAGAAAAAAAGGTTTTCACTGTAAGCTAATTGCAGTCAGTGTCCTTGAAGCGGGTGTCAGGCCTTCAGCGTGTACTCTGCCAACCTCTGCAAGTGCACTTTGCCACTCATATCTGGTGTGACAATAGCGTGCCTTTAAAAAGAAAAAAAGTTTTTTCACTATTATAGATTGAATAGCAGTCTTCAAGCGGGTGTGTCAGGCCTACAGCGTCTACTCTGCCAACCTCTGCCAGTCCAGTTTGCCACTCATATCTGGTGTGACAATAGCGTGCCTTTAAAAAGAAAAAAAGGTTTTCACTGTAAGCTAATAGCAGTCAGTGTCCTTAAAGCGGGTGTCAGGCCTTCAGCGTGTACTCTGCCAACCTCTGCCAGTCCACTTTGCCACTCCTATCTGGTGTCACAATAGCGTGCCTTTAAAAAGAAAAAAAGGTTTTCACTGTAAGCTAATAGCAGTCAGTGTCCTTAAAGCGGGTGTCAGGCCTTCAGCGTGTACTCTGCCAACCTCTGCCAGTCCACTTTGCCACTCCTATCTGGTGTCACAATAGCGTGCCTTTAAAAAGAAAAAAAGGTTTTCACTGTAAGCTAATTGCAGTCAGTGTCCTTGAAGCGGGTGTCAGGCCTTCAGCGTGTACTCTGCCAACCTCTGCAAGTGTACATTGCCACTCATATCTGGTGTCACTATAGCGTGCATTTAAAACCAAAAAACTTTTTCCACTGTTATAGATTGAATAGGAGTTAGTTGTCTTCAAGCGGGTGTCAGGCCTACAGCGTGTACTCTCCAAACCTCTGCAAGTGCACTTTGCCACTCATATCTGGTGTCACAATAGCGTGCCTTTAAAAAGAAAAAAAGTTTTTCACTGTAAGCTACTAGCAGTCAGTGTCCTTAAAGCGGGTGTCAGGCCTTCAGCGCGTACTCTGCCAACCTCTGCAAGTGCACTTTGCCACTCATATCAGGTGTGACAATAGCGTGCCTTTAAAAAGAAAAAAAGTTTTTTCACTGTTATAGATTGAATAGCAGTTAGTGTGAGTGTGTGTGTCTGTTAGTGAGTGTGTGTGTGTCTCTGACTGGGTGAGTGTGTGTGTCTGTTAGTGAGTGTGTGTGTGTGTGTGTGTCTGACTGCGTGTGTCTCTGACTGTGTGTGTGTCTGTTAGTGAGTGTGTGTGTGTGTGTGTCTGCTAGTGAGTGAGTGTGTCTGTTAGTGAGTGTGTGTGTGTCTGTTAGTGTGTGTGTGTGTGTGTGTGTCTGTTAGTGTGTGTCCGTGTGTGTCTCTGACTGTGTGTGTGTTTGCCTGTTAGTGTGAGTGTGTGTGTCTGTTAGTGAGTGTGTGTGTCTGCTAGTGAGTGAGTGTGTCTGTTAGTGTGCGTGTGTCAGTGTGTGTGTGTTTGCCTGTTAGTGTGAGTGTGTGTGTGTCTGTTAGGGAGTGTGTGTGTATCTGTAAGTGTGAGTGTGTTTGCCTGTGAGTGGGTTGTGTGTCTTTTAGTAAGTGTGTGTTTTTGTTAGCTAGTGTATGCGTATCTGTCAGTGAATGTGTGTGTGTGTGTGTGTATTTAGAAGGCGGGGCAGGGGGAAGGGTTGGGTGAGGAGGGGGGGCGACTGGGTTTTGTCCTGCCTAGGGCAGCACAAAACCAGGATACACCACTGTCTCCAGCTGGCAGAACTGCTGAGGAGTGGGTAGTGCCTCATCGCCAGAGGCCAGACATCCCATCCTTTACTGCAAATCCTGGCATTAATTTGGATGTCACGGGATTTAGCCCTCAGCAGTTTATGGAGGTGTTTCTGGGCGATGATGTATTGGGGAACATTGTCGCCCAAACTAATTTATATGCCCATCGATTCCGAGCTACAAATCCGGACTCTTTTTTGGCAAAGCAGCAATGGGCCCCATCGATGTGCCAGAATTTAAAAGATTCTGGGCATTGACTATGCTGATGGGCATCATAAAGAAGCCCTCCATCCGCTCCTACTGGAGCAGTAGCCCCATCTGCTCTACCCCCATTTACTCCCAATGTATGTCGAGGAAGAGGTATGAAATGATTCTGCATTTCATGCACTTCAGCGACAACAGCCTGTGCCCCCCTAGGGAGCATCCCCAGTTTGACAGGCTGTATAAAATCCGCCCCCTGATTACCCACTTTGCTGCCAGGTTTGTAGAGACTTATACACCTGGAAGGAATATATGCGTGGATGAATCCCTGATGAAGTATAAGGGAAGGCTGGGATTCAAGCAGTATGTTCCTTCCAAGCGCTCTAGGTATGGTGTAAAGATATATAAGCTCTGTGATAGAAAGACTGGGTATACTCAGGCCTTCCGGGTGTACGAGGGAAAGGATAGCCACCTTGACCCTCCAGGTTGCCCAGAACATATGGGAACCAGTGGCAAGATTGTCTGGGACCTGATATTCCCCCTGATGAACAAAGGGTGCCACTTGTATACGGTCAATTTTTATACAAGTGTCCCTTTGTTCAAGCTACTGTACTGTTTTGATACAGTAGTTTGCGGCACAATTAAAAAGAACAGCACAGGTTTCCCAGGACAACTTGCACGCACCCGGCTACGGAGGGGGGAGACCTCAGCTCTGCGCCAAGAGGAGCTGTTGGCAGTTAAGTACAGAGACAAGAAGGATGTGTACCTTCTTACCACCATCCACACTGAGGGGACTGTGGAGGTCCCTGTACGTGGCAGAGCTGAGAGAACGAGGAAGCCAGTGTGCATCAAGGCCTATAACGGTCATATGGGTGGGGTTGATCTGGCAGATCAGCTGCTGCAGCCCTTCCTAGTTATACGAAAGACAAGGGCCTGGTACAAAAAGGTTGCAATCTACCTAATGCAGACTGCAACCCACAACGCTTTCTTGTTGTTCAAAAAAGCAAACCCCGGGACGCAACTGAGATTTTTACAGTTTCAGCTCCAGATCATTTCGGGGATTTTGTACCGTGATGCACCTGCTCCCCGGGCGGTGATGGGAGAGAGCAGAGTTGGGGCTACACATTTTATTTTTAAAATTCCCCCTACTGCGGCAAAGCAGAATCCCCAAAAAAGATGCAGGGTCTGTTCTAAGAGGGGGCAGAGAAAAGATAGTGTATATTACTGTCCTGATTGCCCTGGGCAGCCTGGACTCTGCATTGGCGACTGTTTCAAACGATACCACACGCTGGCCCATTTTTAATTTATTTTTTAACATTTGCCGTTCAGTTTTTTTTTTTGTGTCTTTTTTTTTGGGGGGGGGGAGGTGGGGGGGGTTGTTACATTTACCCCATGCATGGGGGGCATGGGTGTCCTTAGGAGGCCTTGCAGAAAACAACCCGGGGTGTTTTCTTGCAATAACCAACAACGGGCTCTCCTAAATCACAGTCAAAAAGCGGTGTGCGTGTGTAAAATTGAGGATTGAACAGTTACCTCCACACACGTTCAACTACTGTGGGGTGTAAACTTTTCAAATATATGCACGCTCATGGCAAGAAAATACATTGGGATATCTGATAAGGCCCTCAAAAGGAAGATAGGCAAACAAGATATGTAAAATTTGAAAAACGCATATCAGACATTTTGCTTTGCACCCCCCAGTGAACCCAACAAATGTATGCATGAGTGTTATCGCTGTACTCGGGAGATGATGCCGAGTACATATTGTGGTGTCCTTTGGCAGTAACACCTAACAGGAGCTTAGAATCTATGCCCAAAGTAGAATGTGTGAGTGAAAAATAACACCACAAAAACGTTTGACAGAGACTGGTGGTAGAATTAGTGCATGTAAAGTGTTCAAATGCCACCATGTGAAATGCCCTAGGGTGTGTACTTTTCAAAAACATACGGTTTGACGGAGGTGAATTACATTGGCCGGCTTCAGACATGTTCCAACTGGGACACGGGTGCATGATGGCCAGCTGTGTGTTTTTTTGTTTGTTTTTTTTTTTTTGTTTTTTTATCATATTTTACTTTTTTTATTCTAGTAAATTATATGATATGATGAAAATAATGGTATCTTTAGAATGAACATTTAATAGCGAGACAAATGGTATATAATATGTATGGGTACAGTAAATGTGTAAGAGGCAAATTACATCTAAACACAACCACCGCAGAAATGTAAAAAGAGCCCTGGTCCTTAACGGTAATAAAATTGAAAAATGGCCTGGTCACTAAGGGGTTAAAAGGAAAAAAAGTTTTTCACTGTAAGCTACTAGCAGTCAGTGTCCTTAAAGCGGGTGTGTCAGGCCTTCAGCGTGTACTCTGCCAACCTCTGCAAGTGCACTTTGCCACTCATATCAGGTGTGACAATAGCGTGCCTTTAAAAAGAAAAAAAGTTTTTTCACTGTTATAGATTGAATAGCAGTTAGTTGTCTTCAAGCAGGTGTGTCAGGCCTACAGCGTCTACTCTGCCAACCTCTGCCAGTCCACTTTGCCACTCATATCTGGTGTGACAATAGCATGCCTTTAAAAAGAAAAAACGTTTTTTCACTGTTATAGATTGAATAGCAGTTATTTGTCTTCAAGCGGGTGTCAGGCCTCCAGCGTGTACTCTGCCAACCTCTGCCAATGCACATTGCCACTCTTATCTGGTGTCACAATAGATTGCATTTAAAAACCCAAAAACATTTTTCACTGTTATACATTAAATAGCAGTTAGTTGTCTGCAAGCGTCAGAAAGTCACCCCCTTGCCCGGCGTCTGACAGCTGGCTTGTCTGTACTATTAGCCCGCCAGCTTTTACCATACAAGCTGGTGGAGTCTGAGGCGTTCAAAAAATTTGTAGCTATTGGGACACCGCAGTGGAAGGTACCCGGCCAAAAATTATTTGCACAAAAGGCAATCCCCAACCTGTACTCGACTGCGCAAAAGGAAGTAATGGCATGTCTGGCACACAGTGTTGGGGCAAGGGTCCATCTGACCACTAATACCTGGTCTGCAAAGCATGGTCAGGACAGGTATATCACCTACACTGCGCATTGGGTAAACCTGCTGATGGCTGCCAAGCATGGAATGCGTGGCTCTGCAGAGGAGTTGGTGACACCGCCACGACTTGCAGGCAGGCCTGCTGCCACCTCCTCTACTCCTCCTACTCCATCCTCTTCCATAACCTCCTCGGCTGAGTCCTCTTCTTCTGCTGCGTCTTGCTCCACATCAACGGCACCCCCCCAGCTCCCCAGGTACTATTCCACATCCCAGATCCGGCAGTGTCACGCCGTCTTGGAGTTGACTTGCCTGAAAGCAGAGAGTCACACCGGACCAGCACTCCTGTCTGCCCTGAAGGCACAGGTGGAAAAGTGGCTGACTTCGCACCAACTGGAAAGTGGTTTGTGACAACGGAATAAACTTGTTGGTGGCATTGAATTTGGGCAAGTTGACACATGTGCCGTGCATGGCACATGTGTGTAATCTGATCGTACAACGCTTTGTGCATAAGTACCCAGGCTTACAGGACGTCCTGAAGCAGGCCAGGATCGGCTTGGGGATGTCCGTAGGAGTACTCACAGATCACTGTTCAAGGTCTGTTTGTCTGGATAACCCATCAGCATTGCCATTTTGCTTCCCAGGGCGATAGTGAATTGTAAAGTCAAAAGGCTGTAGTGCCAAACTCCAGCGCAACAGCCTGTTCAGCCACACCAACGGGTTGTGATCTGTAAGGTAAACGGTTGTCCATACAAGTAAGGTTGCAGCTTTTTGAGGGCACACACCACCGCCAGGCACTCCTTTTCAATGGCAGTGTATCTACTTCCCTGGGTAAAAGTTTCCGGCTTAGATAAGCCCCGGGTTGCTCGCCGCCATCTGCTCCGACTTGGCTCAGTTCTGCTCCCAATCCAAACATAGAAGAGTCTGTATGGACGAGAAAGCGTTTTGTTGGATCAGGAGCAGAAAGTACAGGTGATTTAATGAGCGCCGTCTTGAGCTGTTGGAAGGCCTGTTCACACTCTGGGGCCCATACTACTATCTTGGGGAGGTTTTTATGTGTTAGATCCGTGAGAGGTTTAGCTAGGGTGCTGTAATTAGCTACGAATTTCCTGTAGTACCCTGCGGTACCCAGGAATGCGAGTGTAGCGGAGGTACAATATTCTCCAGGTTATCTCCGCTTATAATCCAAGTGAGACTCAGGAACAAGGCAATTATAAATCCACAAGCAAGGTTTCCAGCAGGTAAAGTAATACAGCAATATCCCAACAGCAATCCCAATAACTGGACGACACACAGTTTCAGGAGCAGAACTGCCAATCTTTATTCCACAGTGCCTTATAAAGCATGCTCCCATGCAAGGGAGGAGTTTTCAACAATTATTACAGTATTCAATCTGGGATTAGTAACTTCCCACACATCTCCTCCCCTCAGTTTACATCATAATCCTCTCATACTGTACCCAAATTCCCCCAGTTCCTGGATGTACCCCTAAACTTATGGTGTAACGGACCGTTTTGCTCAAAAGGGGATAAAACCCAGTTTAGGCGATAATCCCCTTTAGATGGACCAGCAGCTACTATAAGCACCAATTCCCCGAACTCCCAAACTGCACGGATTCACCAACTCTCGAATAGCAGACACACGAACCCTGGAAGCAGCCGAACAGGAAAAGCAATACGAACAGCTTACACTCCTGGCAGTCGGCATACAGTCAAATTCCCCCCAAGAATGAGACAACACTTCAGCTTCAGGGTTAAGCAGGAACTCATTTACTCAGGGCTACCTGCCCAGTATTTATGCAGGTCTCCCACCTGGTGGACACTCCCCTAGGGGACCAAATGGAAGACTGTAACAAAGGACAGACATAAACCAATTACAGACACACAGCAGTAAACATTCCCACAATGCATCATGGCTTCCTCCCTTCTGCCCTGGAGATAATTGTAGAAGTAATCCCATTATCTCCCAGGACAAAGACAAGACTCCATTACACATGTGGGGACCTAAATACAGTATTATGCTTTAAATTATATAAAGTTACTTTAATTATACTAAACACAGACATGTTACATATCCCCAGATAGCTCAGGTCTGGGTGCACATTATTAGGTGAATGGCACCCAGACTACACGAATACAGTTTAATCGCCATGGAGCCAAAGTCTTTAATCACATGAATAGGCTCCATGGCATAGCTATCTGGGTTACCACAGTTCACATAGAAATACCGAATTCCGGTGTTCGGTTAACCTTGTACGATTAGGAACCAGGCGACGGACGGCTCAGCGGTGTTCGTGCAATTAAGTGTCCGTTTACAGTTCCATAGTTTGAGCGCTGAACACCGCTGGCCGTTCGGGAGTTAAAATAGCCGCTGCCACGTGTTCGGCAAACGAACAAAGGCCACCCAGCGTTCATCAATTAAGCTGCGGTTAACCGCAGCTTCTGGGTGGTCAATTGACGGCACACTCCAGCTCACAGGTGGTCCCGCATTCGTTAGTTTGTTCGGTAGATAAAATCTACCGAACACCCCGGCAGAAAAGGCACGAATAAGCCTTTCTGCAGGGAAAATAAGCTTTTTAAAGTCTGGTCCATAGTCCAAAGGAAGCAGGCGAGCAACCAGGCTTCTCCAGCTCATAGTGGCGAGGTTGGTTTCGCCACATATGGGTACCCCTTTAAATGTCACATCCCCTGGTGGCCCTGATCTGGGTGAGCAACATATCCAAAAATCACCCAGATCGTACCAGGGGTTCGGGAAATTTATGGAGGTACTAAAAAGACCGACCGTGCTGGATACAACAGCCGAATTGGGTTCCATGCGATGGGGCCCTGTGGTCGGTCGCCGTATAAGGGAACATTTTACATGAACGGCTAAGGTTACAGGGATTAGGTAGGATTCACATGAATCCCCTCGTTTGGTTGTTTCTGTCTACCGAACGAGGGGCCGTTCAGTAATTTGGAACCGAACGGACCGGCTTGTGGAGGTCTCAGCGGTGTTCGCCTAGTCGAGTGTCCGATTTGGGTTCCAGACACTCGACGGCAAAGCACCGCTGTTCGGGAGTTTGTAAAATGGCCGCCACCACGTGTTCGTTTCCCGAATGGCGGCCACCCCGAGACAAAGGACCTACTGCATAGCTTGTTAATTAGCTGCTCGCAACATTGTTGCCACGGGTAATTGAGGGCACACTTTACACAGGGGAGGTCTGATTGTTCGGTAGTTTCATTCCCTTAGTTTACTCGAATGATTCTACCGAACAATCGTATATATACATTTCTTTTAAACACATATAAAACTGGCAGGTTATACGAATACAGTTATTCACACAAAATTTGTAGGACAGCCCAGGGCCATCCGCTACAACGAGGACCTGGGTTTTAGTGCGGGGGGTTGGCCACTTGGCGACTGCCTCTATTTTAGCGGGTTCTGGTTTCTGTAGCAGGCTCCCGACTCTGTGCCCTAAGTATTGGACTTCTGCCATTCCTATATGGCCCTCTTGGTCTAGGAGATCTGGGAGTGACAAATTATCATAATCTTCAGTGGCAGGTGCACAGATCGCAGTTACCTCTTCCGTGCGCTCGTGGAATGCCTTGAGCATGTTCACATAGAGCATGCGCTTGCCTTCTGTGCCTGTGACCGGACCGATCACAAAGGTGGTATCACAAACCTGCTCTACCACCTTGTATGGGCCCTGCCAGGAAGCCTGCAGCTTGTCCTTGTGGACGGGTCGCCAAATTAGCATCTTTTGCCCCACCTTAAAGCTGCGGTCCCTGGCTCCCTTATCGTACCATCTGCGCTTCCTGTATTGGGCCGCCTGGAGGTTGTCGCATACGTTCTGGGTCAGCATCTCCAGGCGGTCCCTAAACTCTAGTACATAGGGTAAGATGGGGGTGCCGCTAACAGTCTCGTCTCCCTCCCAATGTTCCCTAATTAAATCTAGGGGGCCACTCACTCTCCTCCCAAATAATAGTTCGAAAGGAGAGAACCCAGTGTATTCCTGAGGTACTTCCCTATAGGTAAACATCAAGTGGGGTAGGAACCTTTCCAAGTCTGAGTGTCTATGAACGGACGGATCATCTGTTTAAGTGTTCCATTAAACCGTTCACAGAGCCCATTGGACTGGGGGTGATAAGCGGCGTTCAGTATTTGCTGAACCCCACATATCTTCCAGAGTTGTTGTGCGACTTCGGCGGTAAACTGGGTGCCCCTATCCAAAATAATTTCCTTGGGAAATCACACCCGGGAAAATATTCGCAACAGGGCATCCGCTACTGTCTCTGCGTGCACATTAGTCAAAGCTATTGCTTCTGGGTACCTGGTGGCATAGTCCACCACGGTCAGTACATATTTCTTGCCGGAGGGGCTGGGCTTGGATAGGGGTCCTATAATATCTACCGCTACCCTACTGAACGGTTCCTCAATTATGGGAAGAGAACGGAGCCGGGCTTTGTATCAGTCTCCCCTCTTCCCTACCCTCTGGCAGGTATCACAGGTCTGGCAGTATCGCCTGACGTCCTGTGAGATACCTAGCCAGAAGAAGTTCTGGGTCACCCTGTGCTTAGTACGGCTGATCCTTAAGTGCCCAGACAGGGGAATGTCGTGGGCGATGCGTAATAACTCCAGTCTATATTTTCTCGGCACTATCAATTGCTTTATGGGTAAGGGAATGGATCCGGACACTATTTTTTCTACAGCAGCCCCTTGTCCCAGGTGTACCTTTCCCCTTCTAATCCTGCCTGGTCTTTATTAATACGATCTTTGTAGATCTGCAGGGAGGGATCTAGGGCCACTTCAAAACCGAATTCTAGGGGGGATGTCCAGGGCGTGACATTGGGCATGGGCGGTACATTGCTTACCTGGGCCTCAGAGTGGTTAGGCGGAGCTGTGGTGCGGGCCTGCACAACCGGATACGCCTCTTGTACTGCGGTTTGAGGAACAAAAGCTGAAGTCAGCTCCCACAGGTCGTTGCCCAAAATAATGTCAGCGGGTAGGTCCTGCCTGCCCCACCTCCACGTTTCCGTGCCCCGCTCCACAATTCAAATGTACCTTGGCAGTGGGTACTTTATAAATGGCTCCACCTGCCACCCGTACAGCAACACAGTCTCCAGTTAGGAGGACCGACCAAGCATCTTTTTCTATCTCACGGTTCCTAAAATTGCTGCCATTTACACGTCCACTGATAGGGGAAGCAACAGGGATTAAACTGATAAGAATAGTACTACTTAACACAACTTATAATAACGCAGAGAGAGGCAACGCAGACAGAGGAGTCTGAAGAAGAGGAGTCAGAGGAGGAAGGTGGCTTTGAGGAGGTGGAAGACCAAACACAGCAGGCGTCCCAGGGGGCTTGTTGTCACCTTCAATGACATCAGTGAGGACAAGGAACGGGACATGGCTAGCTTGGTATCCAACCTTGTGCAAATGGACTGTTTGCGGTTGTTTGCGGTGCATTAAACGGGGAGTTTGGTCTGTCACTGTGAAGCGGGCGTAACCCTTACACTACCTGATCGATAAAACATCATACAGTTGGTCCCCCCCTCATTATTTTTATGGCCCCCACCCACCGCTCTCAGGTGGGGGTGGGGGGGAGGACAGTAGGTCCCCCCATTGTGATTTATGCCCCCCACCCACTGTGCAGGGGTGGGGGCCGGGGGGAGGACAGTAGGTCCCCCACCTTATCCTTGTTTACTGAATATTCCCCTGTATAACAACGTTTGGCATTTAGTGAATATTCCCTATTCTGCTCTGTGTCAGTGTGTATCAGGGATCCTTAGGATAGGTGTCAATCCATATCTGCCAAGTGACCTATGTAGGGGGAACAGTCCCTATTCTGCTCTGTGTCAGTGTGTATCATGGTCTCTGAGGACAGGTGTCAATCCATATCTGCCAAGTGACCCTATGTAGGGGGAACAGTCCCTATTCTGCTCTGTGTTAGTGTATATCATGGTCTCTGAGGACAGGTGTCAATCCATATCTGCCAAGTGACCCTATGTAGGGGGAACAGTCTCTATTCTGCTCTGTGTCAGTGTGTATCATGGTCTCTGAGGACAGGTGTCAATCCATATCTGCCAAGTGACCCTATGTAGGGGGAACAGTCTCTATTCTGCTCTGTGTCAGTGTGTATCATGGTCTCTGAGGACAGGTGTCAATCCATATGTCAAGGTGTCAATCCATATAGGTGATTTATGCCCTTTATGGATTAAAACCAGACTCTGCATCAACTGTGTAATTTTCCATGGGAGTTTTGCCATGGATCATCCTCCGGCATGCCACAGTCCAGGTGTTAGTCCCCTTGAAACAACTTTTCCATCACTATTGTGGCCAGAAAGAGTCCCTGTGGGTTTTAAAATTCGCCTGCCCATTGAAGTCTATGGCGGTTCGTCCGGTTCGCGGTTCGCGAACGTTTTGCGTCAGTTCGCCGTTCGCGAACCGAAAATTTTATGTTTGCGACATCACTAGTGCCATTATGAATATCAAATGTGGTCTTATCTGTGCCAGGGAGTTGTATTAATGCTTGTGGATTAGAGTATAGTGCACGGATTATAGTAATGATAAGATCAGGAAAGCCCCAATGTTGTAGCAAATAGTATAGATAAGGCCACGCGACCCTATCAAAAGCTTTCTCAGCATCTAGTGACAAGAGTATTGATGGTATATTTCCTGTTTCCATGACCCATGCGATATCCACAGCTCTACGTGTATTCTCGTAGAAATGTCTACCCGGAACAAAGCCTACTTGATCTGGGCGAATCAAGGTGGGGAAGAGAGGAGAAAGTCTTAAGGCCAGGACTTTAGCTATTATTTTTATATCTACATTTATTAATGATATAGGTCTATAATTTCCCACAGGGTCTTTATCTTAGGAGCATAAGGGTACCTGGCGGATTTTGAACGACAATGCTCCCTACACCAGGTAGCCCCGGAACAATGGGTCACCATTCTGTCCGGTAAGCTGACCGGCAAAGCCAACGAAGCCTTTCGGGCTCTTACCCCAGAGGATATATAACAATACCAGCTGGTTAAGGATGTACTTCTCACCAGGTATGCTGTGACCCCAGAGACTTACCGTCGCCGCCTCCAGGAGTCCAAGAAAAGGTCTGCCACATGGAATGGGCTTGCCGGCTACAATGAGATAATCAAGTTATTACTTTATCAGACTTGATTATCTCCAGGGCTAGGGGAGGGAATTGTATGTCTGTGCTGAGTGTGTTTTATGCTTTTACTGTATGTGATTGGTTATATTTTGTCCCTCCCTGTGGGATGTCCCCTTGCATGGGGACTTGCATAAAAGCCGGTGTGTGCTAATTAAAAACAGTTCATTTTGTACCCTTCTTCTTGACTTCGGCTGTTATTTGGAATTCGTATGCTTTACTGAGGGAATTATCTTGTAAAGCTATTGGTATTTCGTATGGATTTCATCTATTGCAACTACCGAACGGAGAGCTATATATACTAGGCTCTGGCGGTTCGGGAGGAAACTACTGAAGGAGGTTTAAATACACTTGGTTTCCTTACACCCACATCCCCAGACAACCGTCAGCATCACCGCCAAGAGGTATGAGTGAATGGCCTGAGGGACACAGGCGCTACCATCACCCTGATGCAAAGGCATTTAGTTAAACCAGAACACCTGTCCAACCGCACCGTCGCTGTACGTGTTGCTGGAGGAGCTGTCCTTCGCCTCCCCACTGCCCGAGTGCACCTGGACTTTGGGAAAACGTGTGTATGGCCTCAGCAGTGTATGTGTGTGTGTGTGTGTATGGACTCAGCAGTCTGTGTGTGTGTGTGTATTGACTCAGCAGTCTGTGTTTGTGTCTGTGTGTGTATTGACCCAGGAGTCTCTGTGTGTGTGTGTATGTGTGTGTGTGTATGGACTCAGCAGCATTTGTGTGTGTGTATGGACTAAGCAGTCTGTGTATGTGTATGGACTCAGTAGTCTGTCTGTGTGTGTATGGACTCAGCACTGTGTATGCGTGTATGGACTCAGCAGTGTGTGTGTATGGACTCAGCAGTGTGTGTGTATGGACTCAGCAGTCTGTATGTGTGTATGGACTCAGCAGTCTGTATGTGTGTATGGACTCAGCAGTCTGTGTGTGTGTGTGTGTGTGTGTGTGTGTGTGTGTATGGACTCAGCAGTCTGTGTGTGTATGGACTCAGCAGTCTGTGTGTATGGAATCAGCAGTCTGTGTGTGTGTCTGCGTATGGACTCAGCAGTCTGTGTGTATGGAATCAGCAGTCTGTGTGTGTGTGTATGGATTCAGCAGTCTGTGTGTGTGTATGGACTCAGCAGTCTGTGTGTGTATGGACTCAGCAGTCTGTGTGTATGGAATCAGCAGTCTGTGTGTGTGTGTGTGTGTGTGTGTGTGTATGGATTCAGCAGTCTGTGTGTGTGTGTGTGTGTATGGACTCAGCAGTCTGTGTGTGTGTCTGCGTATGGACTCAGCAGTCTGTGTGTATGGAATCAGCAGTCTGTGTGTGTGTGTGTATGGATTCAGCAGTCTGTGTGTGTGTGTGTGAGTGTGTGTGTCTGTCTATGGACTCAGCAGTCTGTGTGTGTGCCTGTCTATAGATTCATCAGACTGTGTGTGTGTATGGACTCAGCAGTCTGTGTGTATGTACTCAGCAGTCTGTTTGTGTGTATGGACTCAGCAGTCTGTGTGTATCTACTCATCAGTCTGTGTGTGTGTGTGTGTGTGTGTATGGACTCAGCAGCCTGTGTGTTTGGACTCAGCAGTGTGTGTGTGTGTGTGTGTGGACTCAGCAGTCTGTGTGTGTGTGTGTGTGTGTGTGTGTGCCTTTGTGTGTATGGACTCAGCAATCTATGTGTCTGTGTTTGTAAAAACTCAGCAGTCTCTGTGTGTGTATGGACTCAGCCGTCTCTGTGTGTAAGGACTCAGCAGTCTGTGTGTGTGTGTATTGACTCAGCAGTGTGTGTGTATGGACTCAGCAGTGTGTGTGTGTATGGACTCAACAGTCTCTGTGTGTGTGTGTGTGTGTGTGTGTGTATGGACTCAGCAGTCTCTGTGTGTGTGTGGACTCAGCAGTCTGTCTGTGTGTATGGACTCAGCGATCTGTGTGTATGGACTCAGCAGTGTGTGTGTATGGATTCAGCAGTTTGCATGTGTGTATGGACTCAGCAGTCTGTGTGTGTCTGTCTATAGACTCAGCAGTCTGTGTGTGTGTATGGACTCAGCAGTCTGTGTGTATGTACTCAGCAGTCTGCATGTGTGTATGGATTCAGCAGTCTGTATGTGTGTGTGGACTCAGCAGTCTGTGTTTGTGTGTGTATGGACTCAGCAGTATGCGTGTGTGTATGAACTCAGCAGTCTGTGTGTATGGAATCAGCAGTCTGTATGTGTGTGTGTGTGTGTGTGTGTGTTTGGACTCAGCAGTCTCTGTCTGTGTGTGTGTGTGTATGGACTCAGCAGTGTATGTGTCTGTGTTTGTATGTACTCAGCAGTCTGTGTGTGTGTGTAAGGACTCAGCAGTCTCTATGTGTGTGTGTGTGTGTGTGTGTGTGTGTGTGTGTATGGACTCAGCAGTCTATGTGTCTGCGTTTGTTAAAACTCAGCAGTCTCCGTGTGTGTATGGACTCAGCCGTCTCTGTGTGTAAGGACTCAGCAGTCTGTGTGTGTGTGTGTGTGTATGTGTATTGACTCAGCAGTGTGTGTGTATGGACTCAGCAGTGTGTGTGTGTGTATGGACTCAACAGTCTGTGTGTGTGTGTGTGTGTGTGTGTGTGTGTATAGACTCAGCAGTCTGTGTGTGTGTGTGTGGACTCAGCAGTCAGTCTGTGTGTATGGACTCAGCAATCTGTGTGTGTATGGACTCAGCAGTGTGTGTGTATGGATTCAGCAGTTTGTATGTGTGTATGGACTCAGCAGTCTGTGTGTGTGTGTCTATAGACTCAGCAGTCTCTGTGTGTGTATGTACTCATCAGTCTGTGTGTATGTACTCAGCAGTCTTTGTGTGTATGGACTCAGCAGTCTGTATGTGTATATGGATTCAGCAGTCTGTATGTGTGTGTGGACTCAGCAGTCTGTGTTTGTGTGTGTATGGACTCAGCAGTCTGCGTGTGTGTGCATGAACTCAGCAGTCTGTGTGTATGGAATCAGCAGTCTGTATGTGTGTGTGTGTGTGTGTGTTTGGACTCAGCAGTCTCTGTCTGTGTGTGTGTGTGTGTATGTGTATGTGTATGGACTCAGCAGTCTATGTGTCTGTGTTTGTATGTACTCAGCAGTCTGTGTGTGTGTGTGTGTGTGTGTAAGGACTCAGCAGTCTCTATGAGTGTGTGTGTATGGACTCAGCAGTCTGTGTATGTGTGTGTGTGGACTCAGCAGTCTCTGTGTGTGTGTGTGTGTATGAACTCAGCAGTCTGTGTCTGTGTGTGTATGAACTAAGAAGTATGTGTGTGTGTGTGAGTGTGTGTGTGTGTATGAACTCAGCAGTCTGTGTCTGTGTGTGTATGAACTAAGAAGTCTGTGTGTGTGTGTGAGTGTGTGTGTGTGTATGAACTCAGCAGTCTGTGTGTATGGACTCAGAAGTCTGTGTGTGTGGACTCAGCAGTCTATGTGTCTGTGTTAATATGGACTCAACAGTCTGTGTGTCTATGTGTGTGTGAATGGACTCAGCAGTCTGTGTGTCTGTGTGTTTGTGTATGGTCTCAGCAGTCTGTGTGTCTGTGTGTCTATGGACTCAGCAGTCTGTGTGTGTGTGTGTATGGACTGTATCAAGAGATGTGTTTCTTTTTTAATAATCCTTGGTGAAAATAATGAATTCTCCACCAGGGATTATTAAAAAAAACAACAACACATTGTGTTGGGGCGGGGCTTAACATGCGGCAGGGGCGGGGTCAAACTGCAGTGAGGGCGGGGTTAAATGTGCCCTCTACTTTAGTCCCTGGCCCACCATGTGCCCCCCTAAAAATGAATCCTAGAGACGCCACTGGAACCAGGACATCCAAGCGGTCCAGCCTTCAGCTAGCTTGGAGGTAACTGTAACAACGAGCTCCGTGGGCTTAAAATCAGACAAGTCAATCAGCAAATATATATATAGAAGTGTTGTACTTCTCAATTAATCAGTGAATGAGAGCGGCTGTTCTGAACACAAGGGTCCATCAAGACCTACAATCACTCACGAGCTAGAAAGCTTAAAATTGAGAAATTCTAACTTAACTTATACTCTATACATCAAAGCCATACAGCAGAAATATCTAGCAAGCAAGTAAGCATGCACCGGAATTAGGTCTGCTCTAACTGTCAAGTAGATAAATATTTAGATAAAAATAGTTCAACCTAGGTTCTGTAGTTCCTGACTTCTACCAAAGAAGTTCCATTATAAGGTATGTCTTTTTGCCGATGATACTAAGATGTGTAACAGGGTTGAAAAGCCAAATGGCTAATGATTTAGGTAAACTAGAAAAATGGTCAGAGTTGTGGCAACTGACATTTAATGTGGATAAGTGCAAGATAATGCATCTTGGACGTAAAAACCCAAGGGCAGAGTACAGAATATTTGATAGAGTCCTAACCTCAACATCTGAGGAAAGGGATTTAGGGGTGATTATTTCTGATGACTTAAAGGTAGGCAGACAATGTAATAGAGCAGCAGGAAATGCTAGCAGAATGCTTGGTTGTATAGGGAGAGGTATTAGCAGTAGAAAGAGGGAAGTGCTCATGCCATTGTACAGAACACTGGTGAGACCTCACTTGGAGTACTTGGAGAACCCTCCAAACTGTTATAGAAGTAACCCCTTTTTGTTCATCCAATACTCTGTTCGGTATCCAGACTGTACAAACCCATTCCGTGAACAGTTATATCTACACATTCGTGTATACGAACGACGGACCACCCAGCCCTTGGCGTGTGCCGCCATTTAACCGCGGTCACCTTTGAAAGTACCGAACAACTGACTACCCTACAAGCGGAGCGTGCCTATAATTAACCACCAAAGGAGCTGCGGTCTGCGGTTAACCACAGCCTAATTGACGATCGCAGGGCATGCACGTTCGTGTACATTTCCCGAACTGAAAACTACTGAAAGACGCACAAACGAGGGCTACCTACATCCTGGCGTGTGACCTCAATTAGAATGTTGATTTTGCGGTTAACCGCAGGTTAAGTTCCCCCTTCCAGGCGGTCTCTGTTTGTTTCCTGAACGACTGGGACAACCATACTGAGAGCGGGGGTTCGTGCAAATATGTAGCCGACACTCGCTTCATGAGTATTAGGTTGAGGTCCCGCTTTCCATTGACATGGCCACCATCACGAGTTCGGGATGAAAGCAACGAATGAGACTTTGTATGACAGAAACCATCTGTTCTGTTTGTAAGATCTGAGCTACCGAATGAATAGTCGAACGAGCTGTATTCTCATCAAAATGTTGAAGTTATATATTTTTATGCTGTTTTCTAGGACAAAATAAAGCATGGCATTTTGGGCGCTTGGAGATAATTAGATTGTATAACTGTTGGACTCATTATCTCCAAGCTGGGCGGGTACTATTTTGAATGATACAGTGTAATGTGATTGGTTGAATCCTTGGGTTGTACCTATATTCCATCAGGTACAGAGGGGGCTGTCCCTGGACCTGGGGACTTGCATAAATTGCCATGCTTGTGTGCCATTAAAGCCAGTTCATTTTACCCTCAACTCGCAGCCTCGACTCGTGTTGTAGGGAACCGGGAATCCTAGCTTTATTATAGCTAGTGGGATATTCTACACTTACAGGTTTCTACCGATTGAAGCAGCGTTCGACTCTCCGATTTCGGGAACCAGGACATCCAAGCGATCCAACCTCCTGCTAGACCGGAGGCAATCGTAACAGGGGATATGATAGAAACATTTAAATACATAAAGGGAATCAACACAGTAAAGGAGGAGACTATATTTAAAAGAAGAAAAACTACCACAACCAGAGGACATAGTCTAAAATTAGAAGGACAAAGGTTTAAAAATAATATCAGGAAGTATTACTTTACTGAGAGGGTAGTGAATGCATGGAATAGCCTTCCAGCTGAAGTGGTAGAGGTTAACACAGTAAAGGAGTTTAAGCATGCGTGGGATAGGCATAAGGCTATCCGGACTATACAGGTGATACTCAAAAAATTAGAATATCGTGCAAAAATTCATTTATTTCAGTAATGCAACGTAAAAGGGGAAACTAATATATGAGATGGACGCATTACATGCAAAGCAAGATAGTTCAAGCCGTGATTTGTCATAAGTGCGATGATTATGGCTTACAGCTCATGAAAACCCCAAATCCACAATCTCAGTAAATTAGAATATTACATGCAATCTATAAAACAATGAGTGTACATAGAACAATATTGGACCTCTGAAAAGTATAAGCATGCATATGGACTCAGTACTTTGTCTGGGTCCCTTTTGCAGTATTTACTGCCTCAATGCAGCGTGGCATGGAAGCTATCAGCCTGTGGTACTGCTGAGGTGTTATGGAAGACCAGGATGCTTCAATAGCGGCCTTCAGCTCTTCTGCATTGTTCGGTCTCATGTCTCTCATCTTTCTCTTGGCAATGCCCCATAGATTCTCTATGGGGTTCAGGTCAGACGAGTTTGCTGGTAAATCAAGCACAGTAATCCCACGGTCAAAGGCTTTGGTGCTTTTGGCACTGTGGGCAGGTACCAAGTCCTGCTGGAAATGAAGTCAGCATCCTTATAAAGCTCGTCTGCGGAAGGAAACATGAAGTGCTCCAAAATCTCCTGGTAGATGGCTGCATTGACCCTTGACTTAATGAAGCACAGTGGACCAACACTAGCAGATGACATGGCTCCCCAAATCAACACAGACTGTGGAAACTTCACACTGGACATCAAGCATCTTGCAGTGTGTCTCTCCATTCTTCCTCCAGACTCTGGGTCCTTGGTTTCCAAATGAGATGCAAAAGTTGCTCTCATCAGAAAAGAGGACTTTGGCCCACTGAGCAACAGACCAGGCCTGTTTTTCTTTAGCCCAGGTAAGACACTTCTGATGTTGTTTGTTGTTCAGGAGCGGCTTGACAAGAGGAATACGACATCTGAAGTCCATGTACAGGATCCGTCTGTGTGTGGTGGCTCTTGATGCACTGACTCCAGCCTCAGTCCACTCCTTGTAAAAGTCCCCAACACATTTGAATTGCCTTCTTCCACACTTTTGCCTTCCACATAACTTTCTATTAATGTGCTTTGATACAGCACTTTGGGAACATCCAACTTCCTTCGCAATTACCTTTTGAGGCTTTCCCTCCTTATGGAGGGTGTCAATGATGGTTTTCTGCACAAGTGTCAGGTCAACAGTCTTCCCCATGATTGTGATTCCTACTGAACCAGACTGAGAGACCATTTAAAGGCTCAGAAACCCTTTGCAGGTGTTATGGCTTACTTAGCTGATTAGAGTGGGACACTGTGAGCCTAGAATATTGCACCTTTTCACAATATTCTAATTTACTGAGATTGTGGATTTGGGGTTTTCATGAGCTGTAAGCCATAATCATCGCACTTATGACAAATCACGGCTTCAACTATCTTGCTCTGCATGTAATGCGTCGATCTCATAGTTTCCCCTTTTACGTTACATTACTGAAATAAGAGAACTTTTGCACGATATTCACATTTTTTGAGTATCACCTGTAAGATAAGGCCAGGGACTAATGAAAGTATTTAAAAATTGCGCAGACTAGATGGCCCGAATCTGCCCTCTCATTCTATGTTTCTATGTTTATTATTTGTCTGCGTTCCCTCTGTTGTACATCACTGTGGAATATGTTGGCACCATGGCACTAATAAAAATAACAATAATAATACAGCAACATAGTTGTCAATATTTGATTGTTAATTAACAATACTTCCCTTGACCCCCCTTTATTGCGAGTCATTATAAAACATTTGCTTGGTTTAATAAACATTGAACATTGTTTGCATTGACTTTGTTGCCGGAGTACATTGATTGTTCCCGGAGTACTCGGTGGCTCGTTCTGGATAGTACTTTATAAGGTACTGGTATGCTGGATGCCAAACACAGGGTTGAGGACCACTAGTGTGCTGCTCGACTGGATAAGGATAGGGATTCACCAAAACCTAAATCTAAAAATGCAAGGATAACGTTTCCTACGGTGAAGCGTATGTGATCCAGGAGCTAGCTTGTATGGAGAGTTTAACAGTAGCATTTAAAGACAGAGTAACCATTCACTATACATTTCATATACTTTTATTTTCACTTATTTTATTCCATCTATGTACATTGTAAAACATTCTCACTAGTATATTTATTGTATCAATTTAAACTCTCCATACAAGCTAGGTCCTGGATCACATACGCTTCACAGTAGGAAACGTTATCCTTGGATAGTACTTTATGACCATGGCAGGAAATTCTGGTGATCACCAATAACAGAAAATAATGTTCCAAAACATATACACGTACACTGAACAGCCACAACATTAAAACTACTGAGAGGTAAAGTGAATCACTTTGATTATATTCTTACAATGCCCCCTGTCAAGCAATGAGAGATTTAAAGCAGCAAGTGAACAGTCAGTTTTTGGATTTCATTTGTTGAAAGCAGGTAAAATGGGCAAGTGAAAAGATCTGAGTGACTTTGGCTAAATAGCGATGTTCCTGGTACGCAGTGGTTAGTGTAGCGGACATAGGTTAACCCGACCGTTACTTCTGCTAATTCTCTTTCCTCAGCCAATCAGGACCCATTTCTAGTATAGAGAAACTCATTTTCCCCCAATAACTGGACGAGACACAGTCCTGGATGTACGACAACAATGCTTTTTGGGGAAACAGCTTTTATGCACAGACCCCACAGGGGTCTCCCTTCAGTTCAACACTCTCTCCTTTGTCCCAGGCAGGAGAGGGGGGAAGGTTACTGATAACCATCTACTGCTCTGGGAGCTACCAGCAGGACACAGTTGGATTCATTAAAACATATTACACACAGGGGGGGACTTAGGGGCTCTGCGCCCTGGGAAGAGAAGGGGTCACACATGTAAAACATATATCGCTGGGTATCGCTGGGTCCGAACCAGGATCCCTGCAAATGGCGGGGCTCTCGGATGTACAGAGTCCGAGAAATCATTTTATAAAGTCTGGGGCTTGAGGCTCGATACGTCCCCGCAATTAGTTCCACAGTGTTGCTTGGTTTAGTCCGGTGAATTCAAACTTTGCGCCTAAACCAAGCAACAGTCAATCCGGAAAAATGGAACAAACCAAATCGCGCCAATTAGCGCTCAGAGAGGAGAGGGGTTTTGCCACCCAGTCAGGAGAAAGGTGCGAAACCCATGTGCACCAATTAGCGCTCGGGGATAAGAGGGGCTTCGCCGCCCAATCCGGAGGAAGGGTGTGAAACCCCGTTTGAATGGGCGTTCCTCCTCTGATTGCTCACCTGCGCCCACTGGTGCCAACCCATCCGGAGAATGGCACAAACTCAGTTTGAATGGGAGCTCCTTCTCCTATTGGTCCGCACGGACTTCCAGGTGGCCAGCGGGACTCTGGGGCTGTGAAGCTGATTCCCAGCTCCAGGGTCCCCACTGAGGCTCGCGTCTCTCTCCGGTGGCTCAGTGATTATAGCTCTGTTAGGAGCAGGTTAGGTAAATACAGACCTCCAGTAACCCAGACGATATCCCCACCAACATCAGGGACCCGTCCCAGGAGTCCCGGTGTGAAGTTCCTGCAAAGGAAGCATCCTTTTTTGGGATACGAGCGCCCCCCTGGAGGTCACCCAGGGCAATGCTCCCCCTGGCGGCCACCAAGGGGAGCGCTCAATTACTTCCATTGCGGTTTCACACCTATGTTGCAAGTGTGAACTTTCTGGTTAATTGGGGGGGGTACGTTTTAATGGGCCTTGTTTGGTGAGGCACACAGCCTCCATATGCCTCCGCGTGATTGAAAGTCAAAAAACACAGTTAAAGTAGAAATAAATGGGGAAACACACATTTGATAATGGGAAATCCACAAATAGAGAAGGGGCAATTCACAAGCAGGCAGCGGCTCCGCCACAGTTAGTACCTACCGTATTGCAAGGAAGGACAATCAATGAACTGGTGCAATGGGCGCCCAAGGATCATTCATGCATGTGGGGAGTGTGAAGGCTAGCTGGTCCAATCACAAAGAAGAATAACTGTAGCTCAAAACGTTGAAAAAATTGCTTGCTCTAGCAGCCAACCCGAGAGGAAGAGGGGTTTCGCCACCAGAGGTGTTCTTTTCCAATATTCAAAGGGATGCTGTCCTAATCTCCAGCACAATCATCCAAACATGGTATAGCTGTATAGCTCTTACAAGAGCTGGTGATTATAGCTGGTGTAGTGGTTCCCTACAAACATGAGATGAGACTCTATATTGAGGGTAAGCAGGAACTGATTTATTGGTAGCCACAACTGGCCTTATATGCAGGTCCCCATGCAAGAGGCACCCTCCCCCCCCCCCCCCCCCACTTGGACCTTAGAGTAGACTACAGCAAAAACATACACACGATTGCATTGGCTCTCAGGTCCAGGACACTCCCACACAAAATCCCTGTGCCTGGAAGATAATTGAGTCAAGAACTGTACTAAACTCAATTATCTCCAGGCACAGAAAACACACATTTTAACAACCTCCCGAAAGTATCCCTAAAACACAAGGAAAACCCACAAAAGTCACAACCCTGATAGCCCCGATCTGGGGGACGGACCAGCATATCCAAAAATCACCCAGATTGGTTCAGCGGTTGGCATTTCCATGGAGGTTATAATTTAACCAATTGCACACGATGCTCCTGCCCAAAAGAGTTCCATGAAATTAGGCTGTGCGGTCGGTCTCTTTCGGGAGTTCACATTACAGTAAAAGTACCGAATGTAGCGGTTCGTGGGTACGCTCAGTCAGTCTATGTCCCTCGTTCGGGAGCTTGCTCCCACCAAACGCCGCTCTTCCCATACGAATCCAGTCAAACATATATAGAGATGGAAGTCCTGTGACGAAACCAATCTCGCCACATTGTATTGGAGGAGCCTGGTTGCCCGCCTGCTACCTCTGGACTATGGACCGGCAGCTAAAGGGTTAATTTTACTGTGCAGAAGGATTTATTTCTCCCTTTCTGCACAGCAGTTCGGTAGATTTCATCTACCGAACAAACAGCCGTTCACCAACCTCCCCAGAGCCGTGGGAAGCCGGCCGGCGTTGGTAATTGGCCACCCAGAAGCTGGAGTGTGCTGCCAATTTACCTCCCTGAAGCTGCGGTTAATTGCCTGTTAACTGTGTGGCCGCTGTTACACTTAGCGACCGCTAGGTGGCGCTGTTCTGGAGCTCCCCGGGCAGCCAGCACTTTTCTGCCCGGCTTTCATGCACCAAAATCGGACACTTTTACGTGCCGGCACCGCTGAACCTCCAGCCCCTGGTTCTCATTCGTATGAATTTGGTGAATGCAGGGAAATTCGGTAGTTTATGTTTTATGTGAGCTGTAGTAACCCAGATAGCCTGCCATGGAGCCTGTTCGTATAATTAAAGACTTTGGCTCCATGGCAATTAAAATGTATTTGTGTGATCTGGGTACCATTCACCTAATAATGTGCACCCAGACCTGAGCTATCTGGGGATATGTTACATGTCTGTGTTTTATGTTTAAAATGTGTCTGTATGTATTTTAAAGTGATAGTCTGTTTCTGTGTCACCATGTGCATAATGGAGTCTGGCCTTTGTCCTGGGAGATAATTGAATTACTTCATTAATTATCTCCAGGGCAGGGAGGAGGAAACCAAGATGCATGGTGGGAAGGTATTGTGGCTGTGTGTACTAATCTGATACATGTCTGTCTGCTGTTTCAGTCTTCCATCTGGTCCCCTAGGGGAGTGTCCACCAGGTGGGAGACCTGCATAAATACAGGGGCAGGTAGCCCTGAATAAACAGACCACTGCTTGACCCTCAACACGGAGCCTTGTCTCGTTCTTGGGGGGATTCACTGTATGCTGATAGGGACTGACTGCCAGGAGTGTAAGCCGCTTGGGAGCTTTTCCTGTTCGTCTGCTAGCAGCAATTCGTGAGGTTCCAGTTCGGGAGTTTGGAGTGCTACCTTATTCCCTTGTATGCAGTTCGGGAGTTTGGTGCATTCATTTATATCCGAATTCGTGAGTTTTGGTGCTTTTACAGTAGCTGTGCCTTTTTGTGAAAAGGGGATTATCGCCTAAACAGATTTTTCCCCTTTTATGCTGAAACGGTCCGTAACAAGTCCTATCAGTGTTCTCGCAGTCAAGTTTCCGATTATAGTTCCATGCACTCGACTACCAAACATTGCTGTATGTGTTCGGGGCTAAAGATAGCCGCCGCAACATGTTCGCACATACAAACGGTGACCACCGGTCACATATTCATCCGCTTATAAAAATTTGGTTAATGACATTTACTGTCCACACAGGAAAAGTTGTGCCGAGCAGCAACCTAATCCACAGAAGGGTTAATGCTGAGCAGCAATTATGCAAATGAAACCTGGTAACTGCCTTTGGGGTCAAAGGCCGGTTACAGCCTATCAGATCTAGAGGAGGGGTATTTAGGCCCAGTTCTCATCCTGCTCAGTGCCCTGTCGTGGTTTCCCTTGTGGTTGTCCGAGAGCACGTTCCTGTTATTAGTTTCCTACCTGGTTTTTAACTTTGGCTTTGTTTATTGACTTCTCTATATTCTGGTATCCTGACTCTGGGCTTTCCTCATCGCTGCGTCCCTTTCTGTGTTCCGTGACCTCGGCTAGTAACATAGAAACATGGAATGTGACGGCAGATAAGAACCATTCGGCCCATCTAGTCTGCCCAGATTTCTAAATACTTTCATTAGTCCCTGGCCTTATCTTATAGTTAGGATAGCCTTATGCCTATCCCACGCATGCTTAAACTCCTTTACTGTTTGTGACTATTCTATGTACGTTAAATCCGGCCATTCTAAGGACCGGTAATACATTACTTATTTGTCATCCGTGCTGTACAGTTCTACGTGCTGGATCAAACAGTAATCCTGACACCACCCAGCTGATCACCAATTAAGTTGCAGTTAAACATAAGTCAGGGAGGTTAATGGGCTGCACACTCCACTTGCGGATGGTATGACTGTTCGGTAACTTGTTCGGTATCCGAACACAAATTCCTAACCCTTTCGGTAAGCTCCGTATACCGAAGCAAATAAGTCCAAAAGGCACGAACAGTGCCTTTAACCATGGTTTATCACAGGGGCCATAGTCCTGAGGCAGGAGGCTGGCAAGCAGGATCCTCCAAAAGCCCCTGGGAGACAGCCACTAGAGGCTGGATTAACCCTCAGTGAAGCAGTTTCTCTGTAATTGCTATTTTTTCAGCTGCAGGGTTAAAACAAGGTGGACCTGACACCCAGATAACTTCATTGAGCTGAAGTGGTCTGGGTGCCTATAGTGGTCCTTTAAAGGAAATCGGGGAGGAGGATCCAGAGACACATTGCTATACGTGGTAAAACCTTTCTATTGATAAAGACATGCAAATCACGTACAGTCCCTTTATACATTAAGCAACACTTAGCTTGTTAGCTTGGTTTGTTAGTCTAGGGGTTTATTCTCTAAATCTCGCTAAGCACAAAACAGAAATAAAGTCCGATATCTCCACCCAGAAAACACAATGCTATATAGCTTATCTGTGGAGAGCTTGTATCGCTTAATTCCACTCCAGGCAGCCATTACCAATGTGAAATGTTTATTATTACATCTTGGTCCTTATTCAGCGATACAAAATTGTTTGATCACTGAGTTCCTAAAAATGTATTGCTTTTATTAATTTTTCTCTTTTCAAATGTTTATTGGATTTTCTAAAAATATTTTAAAATGGATACATGTATGTAGGTAGTGGGGAATTACGATGAAGCATAAACATAACTATCCCCATTCAACCTCCCCCCAATAACGACAGACAACGTGGTATGGATGAACAGGCCACAGCATTTATTATAACATAAATAAATTACTGTATAACACACCCATAACTCCATATATTAAACTCTTCTTTCTGTAACGAAATTGTTAGAAACAAATAATCATAAATAACATATATACATATACAACTCAACATACAGTGCTATACAGAGAACCCCCCGTCCTTGCCAATAAACCTACAGTGGCTCCTAAACACCACTGCCTCTCACCTCCCCCCGTCATAAAAAACATATTCCAATGCCTGCCATCAGCCAACCTTATCCACGCTCGATGGGCACGAGACCTCAGGCAACCTAAAGTTAAACCTTTTGAAGCAGGGGAGGCTGAGACCTGTAAACATAAGGAACTTATTCCATCCTTAACATAACCAAACTTAATTGGCCACCAGACCCGCTTTTTTACCCCTAAATCAGCGGGGAAACCCCACCAAAACCACCCATGGCCTGTTCCACCGCCTCCTGCAGGGCGAGATTAAAAAGGTCGAGCCCGACCTCCGTGAGATGTACACCGTCCCTACAAAAAAAATGAGCCGCCTCCCGCTCAAAAACCCTATGGCGGACCGGGAGTCCCTGAGCCCCCAAAACAAACTGGGAAACCCGCCTGTTTAACTTGCGCCAGCAACGCTCCATGGCACTCTGACTCCTGGCTCCACGCCAATAGTTGCGGGCAATAACTTCAGACCAGATTAAGCGCACGCCCGGGAACAAAACCGAGATGCGGGCCAAGTCCCGCTTCACTGCCGAGATCAAATCCCAGATGGGCACTGAACCCAGATCATTCCCCCCCAGGTGGATCACCAGGACACTCGGCGCACCCAGGAGCATAGACAGCCGCACCAACTCGGGGAGGAGCCGTGACCACCTCATACCCCGCGCCCCGCGCCATCGAACTTCCGCTTCGGAAGGCGTGAAACCCAACCTCGAACCTCCAGGCCGAACCGCCGCCCGCTGCCCAGCCCAGTAAACATAAGAGTGTCCGACGATCCAGATCCTGGGGGGAACCGAAAGAAATCACGTCAATAAACCGGCCGGACGAACATAGGAAATATAGCGCCTCGAGTCCCACCTACCAATCCTCTGAACCACCTCCACTGGCATGCCTAGCCAAGAGGCCTCGGTCGCCGCCCCAATACGGAAGGAATGGCCCCCGAACTCCCTGCTATCCAACCCCATTTCTTCCAGCCCCAAACGAAACACTCTAACAAACTGGAAATGGGAAAGGAAACTCCCATCCCCATGCACCAGGAGAGGCAGCGCAGGAGAAGAGCGCACAGCACAATATTCCCCAAAGGACCACACAGGACAAATGCCGGAACCCGGCACAGCCCCCAAACGGACCCACTTACCCTTCCCCAAGACATCCGTCTTAGAGCGGCGAATCCGGAACGAGATCTGATCAGTGACGCACGAAACTTCACCAAATAGCACCCCCCCTACCTGCCGCTGGCTGGGGCATACTAGCTCCCCAATCCGCATGGCGCAGAAGAATGCCAGGGAAAAGGCAAGGCGAAACAGCCGAACCTCGAAATCCAAATGGCAAACCCCGTGCACGCCTCACACAAAGCAGTTAGGAGCGTGCCCGCGACAGGACGCCTTGAGTCCGGCACAGACACCCTCCCCCGCCTCAAGCCCTTCAGTGCCTGACGTACAATGAACGCCTTTGTAGCGTCCTCCCAACCCCATAACTTAAACAGGAAGCTGAGTCCTGACAAGCGTGCCGAAATGGCCGAGGGAGACAATCCCGCGGCCTCCCAGTCCCCTAAGAGCCGAACCAAACCCTGCAGACGAGAGGCTGAGTCCCGGAAGCCCCCGCAGGCCCCCTCCCACCCTTCCCATTCCCTCCAAACCTTATTATAGTGGTCCCATGTGGCCGCAGTGACCGACCCACGGACCAACTCCATCAGTCTGTCAGACCCAAGGACCACATCTCTGTCGGACATGGGACACCCTCCATTTCGGCCTGTGGAGCCACCACCCGAAACACATCCCACTGTGAACGAGAGAGAGCATTGGCCATCACATTACGCACACCCGGGATGTGCACAGCCCTACAATACACATTCAGCTCCAGACAGCGCAGCACTAGGCGCCGGAGCAAGCGAACCACGGGGGGGGGAGATGCAGACAGCTGGTTAATAGCCTGGACTACACCCAAGTTGTCACAATGGAAGACCACCCGCTTATCCACCAGCAGGGTACCCCATACCTCCAATGCTACCAAAATTGGGAAGAGCTCCAGAAACGCCAGATTCCGTGTGAGCCCCGCCGCATACCAGGTCTCCGGCCACGAGTCAGCGCACCATTTGGCGCCTAGAATGGCTCCAAAGCCGGCAGAACCCGCCGCATCGGTAAACAAATGGAGGTCTGCATTAGAGACCTCCGGGGCCTGCCAGTAAGACCTGCCATTATAGGAGGCCAAAAAGGAGTCCCAGACAGCCAAATCGGCCCGTAAGGGCCGGGTAAGCCGGATAAAATGTAGCGGATGAGCGACCCCCGACGTCGCCGCCGGGAAGCACCTATTAAAGATACGCCCCATTGGCAAGATCCGACAGGCAAAATTGAACTTCCCCAGCAAAGACTGCAGGCAGCGCAGCTGGATCTTACGCCGCCCCAGGGCACGGGACACCGCTAGGCGCAGGTCCAAGACCTTATCGCGCAGCAGCCGACATTCCCCAGCCATCGAATCGATTTCGATGCCCAGAAAGCTCAAGCACATGACTGGACCCACCGTCTTGTCGTGAGCCAACGGGACCCCGAAGCGCTGGAACACCTCCCCGAGAACCCGCAGCAGGAGAGCACAGACGTGCGACTCCGCCGGGCCTACACACAGGAAATCATCCAGGTAGTGCAGGAGGGAAGCGACCCCCGCTTCCCTCCGCACCACCCATTCCAGAAAAGTGCTAAAGCACTCAAAATAAAAACAGGACAGCGAGCAACCCATGGGGAGGCACATGTCCACAAAAAAACTGGCCCTCAAAAGCACACCCCAAAAGATGATGGCAATCCGGATGCACCGGGAGCAGCCGGAAAGCGGATTCCACATCCGCCTTAGCCAGCAGCGCCCCCGGGCCCGCTGCTCTCACAATGCGAACCGCCGCATCAAAGGATGCGTAGGAAACCCTGCAAAGTTCCGTGGAAATGTCATCATTCACCGATCCCCCACGAGGGTACGACAAATGGTGAATCAAACGATATTTCCCGGGATCCTTCTTGGGCACCACACCCAAGGGAGAAACCCGTAAATTCACCATCGGCGGGGTGGAGAAGGGGCCGGCCATCCGACCCAAGGAGACCTCTTTATCCAATTTTTCCCGCACCACCTGAGGAAAAGCCCGCACGGACTTGAGGGTCCGGACGGAGAGCAGCGTAGGGCGCTCCGTGAAAGGGATCCAAAACCCCTGCTCAAACCCATCCACTAGGATACAGCCGCAGCCCGATTCTCATAAAGGTAGAGCCACGGGCGCATCGCGTTTACGAGGACCGGCGTCGTCGCCCTTAGCCCCCATGTCCCCTTTCTTCCCCGTTTTGCCCCGCTTGAAACAGCGGGAGGCAGGATGGGCCCCACCGTAGCCGGAGCATTCGTGCTTAAACCGGCACGAGGACCCCCACTTACAGAGACTGTCGTTAAATTTCCAAAAACAGCCGGACCTCGGACTGGAGGCCGATGAGGAGGAGGATGCGTCCCCACCGGCCCCCCCAAGAAAAGACGAAAACGCACCCTGTTGAGGGGCAGGACGAGTCATGATGGAAAGCCATAGACCGATATCCATCTGGTCCCATGACGGTGAGGGACGCACTGCCAGCCGCTGTCGAAACTGCTCGTCGTACCTCCACCAACCTAGTCCCCCATAGGTGCGACAAGCGATCCAAATCGTGTCCTGATAACAGAACAGAGCGGAACACTTCTGGGGAGACTTCTCTCCCACCACGCTGGCCAAAATAGAGAAAGCCCGAATCCAGTTCCCAAAGTTTTTGGGAATTTTGCGATAACGGTACTTCTCCCTATCCTTTTCCGACTCCTTGCTGTCCTTGTCCGCCACGGGAGGAGCCTCCTCCAGCGGCAGAAGGGAAAATATTTCTACAAACTCCCCCTTCCAAATTTTTTCCTTAGTCTCCTGCTTCAAGTGCAAGTCCAGGGGGCCGGACCAGCACATGTAAGCAGCACCCCGTGCCACGTCCGCGACCTCGAGACAAGCATCGCCCGCGGCGGAACCAACACTGGCCACCGCGGGCGCCGGGGAACCCAGAGGCACCGCACCGCCACCCGACCCGGGTGGGGCCCAGTAGTAGGAGAAGACTGAACCTGAGGAGGGAGCAGGGCAGGGGACCACGCTGACAGGAGCTGACCATCAATAGCATTACCGCTAACCGCCACCCCCTTC
Source organism: Pelobates fuscus (assembly GCF_036172605.1). NCBI lineage: Eukaryota > Metazoa > Chordata > Amphibia > Anura > Pelobatidae > Pelobates > Pelobates fuscus. The sequence continues at coordinate 208,266,051 of NC_086323.1, read as the reverse complement.
TACCACTGATCCAAAAAAAAACTAAGATCTAAGAGGAACCCCCCCCCAACCCGGGACCCGCAGCACCAGAAACGGAAGGAATAAGGTACTCACCGGTCGCAGACTGGCGATCCAAGCCTGGCACTGCGCTCTCAGAAGGCTGAGGTAAGGAAACTGCAGTTCCAGCAGCCACTGAAGACATCAGCTGGGATCCAGGTGCCACCTGCTGGACGGATCCATGAAGTGCAGCAGTATCCTGAGAAGAGAGCAGCAGAGAGGACGTGAGCCCATGCCCCAGCGGAGATGGCCGAGGTAAGTGACTTGCAGGGGGGGAGGGGGGCCAGGCAGGGCAGAGGAGGCAGCATAGAAGAGAGGGGGGGCAGACAGGGAGGAATGGGGACCAGGAGGAGTAAGAAAAGCGGGGGGAGGGGTAAGAAAACAAGGGAGAGGGGGAGGAGGCCCCCCAGAGGAGGAGAGGGGGGGGCAGAAACCGGGCAGGAGGGAGGGAGACCAGGGGGCCCAGGAAAGGGTAAGCTGGGCCCCCTGGAAGAAACAGCAGAACGAGCAGGGGAAGGAGGGGAGACAGCGCCCTGGGAGCCTTCCTCACTGGCAGAGGAGTCTTCCCGACTGGCAGGGAGACCCCCCCCGGACCCCCAACGGCAGTACAGAGGTACCCCGCGCGGCCCGCGAGGGCCTACTCACCGCCCTACCGCCCCGCCAGCCGCGGGGGGACCTGGACCATTGCCGGGCGGCCGCCTGCCACCCAGATGGCAGAATCCACCGCCCACCGCCCCCGGACCGCAAACCAGCACAGGCGGCCGGGGCGGATGGTGTAGAGGGGGATCAACGGGTAGGCCGCGCGGCAACCGCACCAGGGGGCCACGCGGCGGAAGCAGGCCACAGGGGGCCGCTCCAGACACGCGGTTCCGGCGATGCCTCGGGCCTGGGCTCCCAGTCCTCAACCGGGCCCGAGGAGTAGGATCAGGGGAGAGCCTGGCAGGTGGCCGGGAATGCCTGCCAGTGCTGGTGCGGCCCCCAGGGGCAGGGACAGCAGAAGGAGCAGCAGGGGAGACCACAGGGGGTGCCCCAGGGGAGGGTAGGCCACGGGGGGTGCCCACACCACTAGCCATACCTCAAGTAATGTTGGCAAATTGCTCCCTCAGTTGCCGGCCACCATCCAACGCAGCAGCAGCCCTGAGGGACGACAGGATCGCCTCCACATCCATCCCTCAAGCTGTGGAGACTAAAGGCCCAGGCAAACAGGAGCAGGAGACAGGAAGCTGTTTACTGGCCCGAATCCCAAGTGGCACTGAGGTAAGACCTCCCCCCTACTAGCTCACATAGCCCTAACCCCACCCACACACATACACCCACTACCAAAGACCCTCCCATGCATCTATCCCCACACTCCTACATGTGCCCTTGTCCGCTTAGCTGCGCTATCTCCCCAGGGCCTTAACAAAGGGGAAGGGTATATACGAGAAAAAGGGGGAAATTCCATCCATAGTACATTAAACATATATGGGAACATAGGTCATTGACAGCTGCAGAATATTACATGTTCTGTTTATTATAATATCAGGTATGGATGTCTGGATTGAAATAAGTAACAGATGGTATCAGTACGTCAGATGGCTTTCTTTGTCTGAGAACTCTGGAATGTAGATTGGGGGTCTTGTCCTTATATGGCCAGAGTTATATTCAAAATGTCTGACGTCAATTATGGTCATAGCTATATAGAAAAGTCAACAAAGGACCACGAGGCTTGATGCCTTCTGCTTGCTGTCCGGCAGTTCAGACATATGCAACTTATTTTTTAGCCACACTCCTGCTTGTTACCTTTTTGGTGCAGGAGGGTGGCTAGAGCTGATGGGAGTCAGTCTGGCAGCTGGCTCATCCCTTCTCACTGCCTCCTCCTTCCCACGTGGAGTAAGCTGGGAGGTAGTGACCAGCCGTCACTTCCTCCCAGCATAGTTGTGGCTGCCATTTTTACATGGCCACAGCGCTGACTAGGCCCCTGAAAACATATGCCCATCGGCTAGCTCAAAGTGCATGGGCCACCCGATGGGCCACATCGGCATGCAGAGCCCGGTGCACCGGGACAGATCCGTCACTACATATCGTAAATGTGGGGCTCGGGCAGCTGGGTCCTACAGGGCCGCCGGAACAGTGACAACCGTCATGGTTGTCACGCCCTGATAGCAACCATGTCTGTCTGTATGTGTGTTTGATAATGTGTATGTATCTAACTATGTATGTGCATGAGTCTCTGGCAATGTGTGTGTCTGACAGTGTATGGCAATATGGGTGACTGCGTGTACATAACCATCTGTGTGTCTGTTTGATGCTGTGTGTGAGCGTGTCTGTTCTAGCATTGTATAGATGTGTATATAACTGTGTGCGGGGGTGCAACCAGTATTTTTAAGGGGTCCTGATATTTTCTGCTGGCAGCCGTCCTCCCACCTGTCAGTCAATTCTTGTAGCACAGACTCCATGTTAATCATTTAACTAACAAGGGAGAGCAGTATAGTCCTCCCCATGGTGGTCATTCAGGCCCTGGGGAGATAGCGCAGCTAAGCGGACAAGGGCACATGTAGGAGTGTGGGGATAGATGCAGGGGAGGGTCTTTGACAGTGGGTGTATTGTGTGGGTGGGGGTTAGGGCTATGTGAGCTAGCAGGGGGGAGGTCTTACCTCAGTGCCACTTGGGATTCGGGCCAGTGAACAGCTTCCCGCCCGCCCACCCCGAGTAGATTTAGTTAGTCACAGCGAGTCGGGGGTATGTCCTTGCCAATTAAGTGTGGTTATGTGAAGGATGGAATAAGTTCCTCATGTTTACAGGTCTCAGCCTCCCCTGCTTCAAAAGGTTTAACTTTAGGTTGCCTGAGGTCTCGTGCCCATCGAGCGTGGATAAGGTCGGCTGATGGCAGGCATTGGAATATGTTTTTATGACGGGGGGGGAGGTGAGAGGCAGTGGTGTTTAGGAGCCACTGCAGGTTTTTATTGGCAAGGACGGGGGGTTCTCTGTATAGCACTTTATGTTGAATTGTTATTTATATATATATGTTGTTTATGTTTTGTTGCTAACAATTTCGTTACAGAAAGAAGAGTTTAATATATGGAGTTATGGGTGTGTTATACAGTAATTTATTTATGTTTTAATAAATGCTGTGGCCTGTTCATCCATACCACGTTGTCTGTCGTTATTGGGGGGAGGTTGAATGGGGTTTAATTATGTTTATGCTGCATCGTAATTCCCCACTACGTACATACATGCTCTCCACACATAGCAACCACAGCACATGTTACTAAGGTAACTCCCTAACCAACGTGTTGTACTGTCATCTTTCAGTCTCCCAAAGGGTGAAAAAATACCCTTCTTTATTTTAATGATTTTACTTTAAGTAACATAACATCTTCCCACATATCTATGTTTGATTATATCAAAAGGAGATAGATTCAAGGCAGATAAATTATTTAATTCCTTAATTATTATAAAAAAAATAACATTAACAAAGTCACGTCAATGAGTAAACCCATAGTAGAATGACGCTATAACGCAGCTCGAGACCGCTGTGCTCGTCCGCATTTAGCGTCTGAAATACAGAAATCACAGCTGTTAATCGTGAAGTAATGGAAACTGGGAGAAATGGTGCTAAACTATCCTTCTACAATACATTCTGAGTCGGGAGAACGCTGGAACTTTATATAAATTAAATCTTTTCATCTCTCCATCCATTTACAGCACTTCTTGTTTTTATTTATATAGATACAGATATATAAACATAAAATACAATAAAAATTCAGACATCGATAGTGTTTCAGATAACAATAGTGGGACGCAGTTTGCGTTCCAACGCGGCGTCTACAGGGAAGCTTGTTTTTTTGGCGGTCCTTCCTACACACGGTCAGTAGCTGTTTTGCATTAATTTATGTTGATTATTCATTTCAGCTCATTACTAGCACAGCTGTCATTTGTCTTGCATACTCGTTCACATATGTGTTGTGCTTTATTAAATTGTATAACTTACCTATATATACTGAGTTAGTTGATGTAGTTGTCAGCTTGAAAAAGACCGAGAAGGTCGAAACGTTGCTGTGGTTCTAATAAATTGCCCATTTTGAACCAAGGAGTGCCTGGACCTCTTTCCTTTACTATCGATAGGTTTTCGGCATAATGCACTCGTGTTAATGGGAGGAACAAACAATAGACATGGAGACAGGAGAATTCACACTGGAATCTAATAAAGGATTTTTTATTTCCTGAAATATGTGTCTTGCCTTCTCATTAATATATCCTTTTATCGATAGTCTGTATTTGATTTGTGTTATTGGGCTACCCTGCAGATATTCTGCTTTTAGTGTTTGCACACACCTCACTTCATAGCGATGGTTTGTCCGCACCATGCTTATAGAAAGGCTTTCATGCTTAATTTCACTGATACAGACAATTTATTGTTATAATTATTTATATAGTGCCAACATAGTCCACAGCGCAGTATAATAGGTAAAAAGACAAACATTTTATTCTAACATTGTTTGACATACTGGAGCAGGAGGTGAAGAGGGCCCTGCCTAAACAATCTCACAATCTAAATACATCTAAATACATCGATAATAAGACGTATTGATGGGTTGTTGTATTCAGTGGCGTACTAAAGAGGGGGCGGGGGGGGGGGGCGGTCCGCCACGGGTGCCATCCAGTAGGGGGGTGCCACACTCTGTCACCCCCCTCAGTCACCCTGTCACCCCCTCCCTCAGTCACCCTGTCACCCCCCTCAGTCACCCTGTCATCCCCCCTCAGTCACCCTGTCACCCCCCTCAGTCACCCTGTCACCAGTCACCCCCCTCAGTCACCCTGTCACCCCCTCACCCTGTCACCCCCCAGTGACACTGTCACCCCCCAGTCACCCTGTCATCCCCCTCAGTCACCCTGTCACCAGTCACCCCCCAGTCACCCTGTCACCAGTCACCCTGTCACCCCCCTCAGTCACCCTGTCACCCCCCCTCAGTCACCCTGTCACCAGTCACCTCCCCAGTCACCCTGTCACCCCCCTCAGTCACTCTGTCACCCCCTCAGTCACCCTGTCACCCCCCTCAGTCACTCTGTCACCAGTCACCCCCTCCCTCAGTCACTCTGTCACCAGTCACCCCCTCCCTCAGTCACCCCCCTCAGTCACTCTGTCACCAGTCACCCCCTCCCTCAGTCACCCTGTCACCCCCTCCCTCAGTCACCCTGTCACCCCCTTCCTCAGTCACCAGTCAACCCCTCCCTCAGTCACCCTGTCACCCCCTTCCTCAGTCACTCTGTCACCAGTCACCCCCTCCCTCAGTCACCCTGTCACCCAGTCACCCCCTCCCTCAGTCACTCTGTTACCCCCTCACTCTGCCACCAGTCACCCCCTTACTCTGCCACCAGTCACCCCCTCCCTTAGTCACCAGTCACCCCCCCTCAGTCAATCTGTCCGTCACCCCCTCCCTCAGTCACCCTGTCACCCCCTCCCTCAGTCACTCTGTCACTAACCACCCTCTCACTCTGCGACCTGTCATCCCCTCACTCTGCCACCTGTCATCCCCTCACTCTGCCACCTGTCATCCCCTCACTCTGCCACCTGTCATCCCCTCACTCTGCCGCCTGTCACTCCTTCCTTCCCTCACTCTGCCACCTGTCACTCCCTCTTTCCCTCACTCTGCTACCTGTCACTCCCTCCCACGCTCTATCAGCCCTTCCCTCCTACGCTCTGCCACCTGTCCCCTCCTCACTCTGCCATCCCTATCCCACAGCACACTATGTGCCTTACAATGCCCTACACACACTACATCCCACCCCCACACTATGTGTCTTACCCATACTACATCCCTATCACCCCTACACCAGGTCTGTCTCCTAAATTACTATCAATAAAGATTTGTATCAGGACAAGTAGATTGTCACGGCAGACAAGTAGATTGGGCAAACACTTTAGTCCCTGGACAAGTAGTTTTTTTTTTTTTAAATTTCAACACCCCTGCCCTCTCTGCCATATACACCCCGCCATATACACCCCTGCCTTGTCATAATATCCTCCCTGCTATAAACCCACTACCTGGTCATAATTCCCACCCTGGCATATACCCCTTTAACATGTCATATAATACCCACACTGCCATAATCCCCTCCCTGCTATATACCTCCACCGTATCATAATACACACCCTGCCATACACCCTGGCCCTGCCGTGACATAATATCCTCTCTTCCATATTGATACCGGAGAAACTGACGGAAGCCAAGCACAGAGAGATGGACACAGGTTTCTTCAGGAAGGAAGAGATTCTTTATTGGATCACCGATCGGGACTCAGAGGGACTAATGTCACCAAAATACAGCAAGTTCTGAGCCCCGGACAATAGTGCAGGCTCCTTATATAGGCACATAACTCCTCCCATATTAAGCTCCACCCGCACATTCTCTTGACCAATCAATACAAATAAGAATTAACTTCCTGCTTGACCGCATGGCTTGTCCAGCACAATGGAGGAGGGGAATACTATATCCTGTATTCTTGCACATGCTCCGTACACTACTGATCGTATCTTGCCTCGTGCAACCAACTGATCGATACGTCAGCATATGCACGTACACATGCCACGTGGTAATCTCGGCCTACTAAATTTATTTTTACCGAGATTCCACCACAATATGACACCCAATCCCATTGTTCCCACCCGTGACATAAAACACCATATACTCACCACCTCACCTGCAGTCACATCCTTCAATCCACTGTGTGCAATGGCACACACTGTCATAGTATCCACCACACTGTCCCACCCTGACATATACCTTTCTCACCCACTTACATATACATCCACGTTGTCACATTCCCCCAGACAGATAGGACAGATATATACTGGAAGGCAGTGAGATTAAACATTTTTATGGACCATATAGGAGTTTGTGTACGCCCTGCAGTAAGCCGGCAGCCGGGGTATGACATCATCCTGGCATCGGCATCACTACTGGTCGTGCAAGTGAGCTGTGAAGGAAGAGCACAGAGATCCCAGCCCAGCAGCAACCGCTTGTCACTCCCAGAGTAAGGTAGGGAGGTTGGTTGGACCTCTTAATAACTAAATGCGTGTGTATATCTGTGGTTGTGTATATGTTTAGTAGATAGCTCCCTAATTTGGTGTCCTTAAATATGTCAATCTCACATAAGGATAACAAATAAGTGAGTTATCTACTAAACAACCTAAAGATTAAAATTAAGAAAAAGGCTTTTTTAAATTTTGATCTTTTAGCTATTTAGTAGAGAATTCCCTAAATTGGTTCCCTTATGTGAGATTCCATATGTAAAGATACCAAATTAGGGTGCTGTTTAGCAGATAGCTCCCTTATTTGGTGTCCTTAAATATGGCAATCCCACATAAGGATAAGAAATAGGGGAGTTATCCGCTAAACAAAGATCAAAGTTAAGAGTTGTCAGCCATCCCAGAAATCTAGGTGGCTAATGTGAATTCTATGCAAATGTGTTGTCTGATGCCAGCATGCACAACATGCTGTCGTCAGACAGCCAATGGCAGCACATTACCCCATTACCTAGTGAAAATTATTAATGCTCCCAGCCCCCACTGTTTATGTGCCTCCCCTATATATTGTTCCTAGAGTCACCACTGCTTCAGGGGCCCAGTTGTGCACTGTGGTGCTTTAATGGTGCGACCAGGCTTCTGTAATAATATAATAGCAGTCCTGGGGGAAGTGAAATTCAGTCACTTCCTCCCAGCTAACACTGAGACACGCAGGATGGAGGGCGGCACTGATTGGGAGAGAACTAGAGCCCAACTGTGGTGGAATCTCGGTAAAAATAAATTTAGTAGGCCGAGATTACCACGTGGCATGTGTACGTGCATTTACTGGTGTATCGGTTGGTTGGTTGCACGTGGCAAGATACGATCAGTAGTGTACGGAGCATGTGCGAGAATACAGGATGTAGTATTCCCCTCCTCCATTGTGCTGGACAAGCCATGTGGTCAAGCAGGAAGTTAATTCTTATTTGTATTGATTGGTCAAGAGAATGTGCGGGTGGAGCTTAATATGGGAGGAGTTATGTGCCTATATAAGGAGCCTGCACTATTGTCCGGGGCTCAGAACTTGCTGTATTTTGGTGACGTTAGTCCCTCTGAGTCCCGATCGGTGAACCGAATAAAGAATCTCTTCCTTCCTGAAGAAACCTGTGTCCATCTCTCTGTGCTTGGCTTCCGTCAGTTTCTCCGGTATCACAACTCCCAACAGCCTCAGCCAGCAGGTACTAAACAGGAGGATGGCATTGTGTCTGTGTAGTTGCATGTGTGTAAATGTGTGTCTGTATCTGCATGTGTGTCAGTGTGTGTATATATCTGCATACATCTCAGCATCTTGCCAACACTACACACAAACACATCCCTGCATTCCAGTGCAAACACTACATACAAACACACCTCTGTATTAAAACATCACCATTATATATAACCACACCACTGCATCTCGCCAACACTACACACAAAAGCATGCCTGCATTAAAATGCCAACACTACATACAAACACACCCATTCATTCACTCACACTTACTCCATACAAAAGCATGCTTACATTGAAACATGCAAGCACTGCTCAATGCTACATACATTAAAAAAATGTGGGTGTTTTGTACATTTTAAAGTGCAGGGGGGAGGGGGGGGGGGTGCCAAAACTAGGACCCGCCCCGGGTGCCATATGCTCTAGGTACGCCCCTGGTTGTTCTTCTCAACTCCTAGTACAGCAAGGCGTAATGTGTAGTCATGTGGTGGAATCTCGGTAAAAATAAATTTAGTAGGCCGAGATTACCACGTGGCATGTGTACGTGCATATGCTGACGTATCGATCAGTTGGTTGCACGAGGCAAGATACGATCAGTAGTGTACGGAGCATGTGCAAGAATACAGGATGTAGTATTCCCCTCCTCCATTGTGCTGGACAGGCCATGCGGTCAAGCAGGAAGTTAATTCTTATTTGTGTTGATTGGTCAAGAGAATGTGCGGGTGGAGCTTAATATGGGAGGAGTTATGTGCCTATATAAGGAGCCTGCACTATTGTCCGGGGCTCAGAACTTGCTGTATTTTGGTGACATTAGTCCCTCTGAGTCCCGATCGGTGATCCAATAAAGAATCTCTTCCTTCCTGAAGAAACCTGTGTCCATCTCTCTGTGCTTCGCTTCCGTCAGTTTCTCCGGTATCATTTGGTGCATTGGCCGGGAAGCTCATCGTTCAACGGTAGCTGAGAGGCAGAGGCGTGAGACGGTCTATCTTTGCCCACGTTCTCTACGGCTGCACCCCTGAACTTCTGCGTGGACCTCCCTTCGTCTCGGCGCCACTGGTCTGTTGTCCAGGAGATCATCGGCCTCTACGTAAGAAGTGCTGGGGTGTCCCCGTCGATGAGTGTGAACTCAGGTTCAGGAACGAGGAGGTAAGACAACTGCTGTTTTAGACGGCAGACCCACTAGGGGTATACCGATTGTGCGGTAGGCCCATAAGGGGTTATTTGTGTATGGAATCTGCCCCCTCTGTCGGAGGGAAGGAGCGAAGGCGCACCGCTCAATCGAACGCTCTTTAGTCAGACCGTTTGATTTGGTTAGTCAGGCGGGGTCCTGTGTAAATAGCCCTAGCCGGACACCGGTGTCTTGTCTAGACTAGCGTTCTAGGGTGTATACGTTCGCTAGGTCGGAGGGACCGGGAGACTAAGCGGCGATTGTGTAAATTCGGTTCGCTAGCTCTCAACCTATCTTGGCTAAGTGGGAAGGCGTGTAAATTTGGAACCCACTAGACTTTTGATAGTAATCGACTAAGAGGCGCCTGTGTAAATTCGGTCCTCTAGCTCGCTATATGTGGTGCTTGGGCAGTGTGGCTAACCAAAACGGGTGTATATAGTTTTAGGTAGTCCATTCAAGGTACTGGCCAATAGTTTAGTTGGGAATTGTAAATGTGTTAAAGATTGTTTAGTAAAGTGTATATCTTGTTAGATAGCGCGAGCTCAGCCGTCTAGCGAGAGTGTTAATAGTGTGTTGCTGTATTATAGTGCACGGTACCATAACCCTGTATATTTACTGACACTGTATATAAGTACTAATCATTGTCGTCCATTGCATGTTTAACACCATAACCACTAATAATTGTATTGTGACCTTAACTTGTGCTTTGACCTATGCTAACCGTACTGTAACCGCTATTTGTAAAAGAAGATGTTACTGGGGTGTGTTATAGACGGGTAATTCGTATATAGAGAATTATAGCGTGGGTGATTGTATAGTTTCGCCAAAGGGCATAATATTGATTATCTAGTGACTGGTGTAACAGCTGTGTGTGTATGGGAATTCCCTGAGTGTTTATTGTGTTATTGTGTACGTTTCACTTGGTAACTGTACCACGTGGTGCTGTTGCCAGAGGAAACGGGTGTGACTGTTGAATAGTACGCGTGTATAGTATTCGTTGTCGACGACGTTCCATTGTTAAGTATGGGTGCGTCGCAGTCAACGATTCCGGATCCCTTAGGTTGTATGGTGAAGAATTTTAAAAAGGGATTTAAAACCTGTGAATTTAGGGGTTAAAATGTCTCCTGTACGTTTGGTCACTTTGTGTACTAGGGAGTGGCCTACTTTGGTTGCGGCATGGCCGCCACGTGGCAGTTTGGATCCAACTCTGGTACAGCGCTTACACGTGGCTGTATCAGGTAGGCCTGAACTTTACGGCCAGTTTCCTTATATTGATTGTTGGAGACAGGTCGTAAATGACTCGCCAAAATGGATTCAGACATGCCACGAGGAGCAATGTCGCCTCATGGTGGCTAGAACTTGTTTGTCCACTAGGACTGGTGTTAGGCCCATTTTGGACACACCCCCTGAGTCCGAGATCCCTTTGCCGCTTCCTTACTTTCCTTTAAGAGGAAGTGACGCAAATGCAGGAAGTCCTGCAACCCTCCCCTCATTGCCCTCATCCACTTCCGCTTCCTCCTCCAGTACAGGATCCACCCCCTCTCGTACTAAATCTCCCCTTCCGGAATCAGAGCCAACCCCCATTAGGTCTGAATATCCTGATTTGGCGCCACTTCAGACTTCCGGTCAAGCTTCTTCTAGCTCGACCCGAAGTGTTTTATTTACTACCTTTTCCCAAAACCAAGCTCCCACATCCTCATACCCTATCTCTCCCCGACCGGAACCCATAACTGACGCCCCTCTACGTAGCCCCATACAAACCCGACAACTGACCGGTACCCAACAATTAAAGCACTATCAGATGCCTCTTCGTCTGAATCCCGGGTCAGCCTATATCGATGCCGCAGGTCAAATGGCACATGCTGACCCAGTCTTCGTATATGTCCCATTCACGACAACCGATCTCTTAAACTGGAAGACCCACAATTCCTCGTATACTGAGAAACCACAAGCTATGACTGATCTGTTCACCTCAATAGTACAGACACATAACCCGACATGGGCTGATTGCCAGCAGTTATTAATGACTTTGTTTAACAATGAGGAAAGGACAAGAATAAATCAAGCGGCCATTAAAGCGCTAGAGGATAAAGCCCGTACTTTGAACCAAGCCAATCCAGCAGCATGGGCCGCAACACACTATCCCAACACCGATCCCGATTGGAATGTAAATGGTGCTGATATGGTTCAACTCAGAGCCTATAGAGACGCTATAATTGCTGGCATGAAAGCCGGAGGAAAGAAAGCCATTAATATGTCGAAGACAGTTGAGGTGATTCAGAAAAGTGATGAAGCGCCCAGTGTCTTTTATGACCGATTATTGGAGGCATACCGCTTGTATACCCCCTTTAATCCGGAAGACGCAGATAATTCCCGAATGGTGAACTCCGCCTTTGTCAGCCAAGCTTACGGAGATATTAAGCGCAAGCTACAAAAGTTAGAAGGGTTTGCAGGAATGTCCATCACCCAACTAATGGAGGTAGCGAATAAAGTGTACATGAATAGGGAAACAGAAAGTAAGAAAGAGGAAGAGCGCAAGATGCGTAAAAAGGCTGATATGCTAGCGGTAGCGATCGCAGGCGTAGATAGACGGGGCTCAGATAGAGGCGATAGTAGATGGAATAGGGAGCCTTTGAGTAGGAATCAATGCGCGTATTGCAAGGAAGAAGGGCATTGGAGGAACGAATGTCCACAAAGAGAGCAGTACGAGAGAGACCAACCCAGGGCAGGTTACAGAAACTTTAGAGGCAGAGCGAGAGGTAGAGGAGGCCCCGGAGGGAGTAATGGTAATAGAGGGAGCAATGGGAACAGAGGAAGTGTTAGGGATGACAGGTATTTCCCAGCAGCGCAAAGGTCCCGCGATAGAGAAGGCAGGGACTTTGTAGGATTGGCTGACACGGTCATGGAGGACTATTGATACCGACCGGGCTCCATCCCCCTTGGTCGATCGGAGCCTATGGTCGATGTATCAATAGGGGGAAAAAGGAGTGCGTTCATGATCGACACTGGTGCTGAACATTCGGTGGTGACTAATCTAGTTGCTCCTCCATCTGGAAGGACTATTACTGTGATAGGAGCAACTGGAAGAAGTGCTGAAAAACCGGTTCTTAAAAGTTGACTCTGTACATTGGGAGGCCACGTAGTAAAACATCAATTCCTTTATATGCCTGAATGTCCAGTCCAATTGCTGGGACGTGATATGCTATCTAAATTACAAGCGCAGATTACGTTCCTACCAAATGGAACAACATCCTTAAAGTTTAATGGACCTTCAGGTATTATGACTTTATCCGTACCAAAGGAAGAAGAGTGGCGACTTTATACAGCGTTGACTATCCAAAACCCTAGGAGTGATGAATCCTTATTCAACATACCAGGAGTTTGGGCAGAGAACAACCCACCAGGACTGGCCCGCAATATTCCACCTATTAAAATCGAACTAAAACTTGGGGTTTATCCAGTGAGCCTAAGACAATACCACATCCCGCAGAAGGCTAAGAAGAACATCCAATCTTATCTGGATAAGTTCATACGGTATGGTATCCTAAAATTCTGTACTTCCCCCTGGAACACCCCATTGCTGCCTGTTCAAAAGCCCGGTACAGATGAGTATCGACCTGTGCAGGACTTGAGAGCAGTCAATGATGCGGTTGTTAGTATACATCCAGTCGTACCCAATCCATATAACCTGCTTGCTTTAATTCCGGGCGGGGCTACTTACTTTACAGTCTTAGACCTCAAAGATGCCTTCTTTTGCCTCCAAATTAGCGCAGAAAGCCAATGTATCTTTGCTTTCCAATGGGAAAACGCTGTGACGGGCTCAAAACGCCAAATGACCTGGACAAGACTGCCCCAAGGGTTTAAAAATTCACCTACCCTATTTTGTTCAGCTCTAAGTCAAGATCTACTGGATTTCGAGTCCATCCCAGGAGAGTGTGTGTCGTTACAGTATGTAGATGACTTGTTGATAGCAGCAGTTACAAAAGAAATATGTCAGCAAGCAACGCACGATCTACTACACATTCTCTGGAAGGCAGGATACAAGGTGTCTAGAAAGAAGGCTCAGTTGTGTTTGCCAACTGTCAAATATCTGGGATTCCATATCTCTGAAGGTCAAAGAATTATGGGGCCAGAGAGAAAAGAAGCTGTGTGCCAAATACCGATACCCAAGAATAGAAGACAAGTGCGAGAATTCTTGGGGGCAGCAGGCTTCTGTAGGATATGGATTCCCAGCTACGCGATACTGGCAAAACCTCTGTATGCAGCTATCAAAGGTACAGAGCACGACCCCTTCTTATGGACTCAAGAACAGCAAACGGCATTTGAAGATGTGAAGAAGGCTTTGATGAGTGCCCCAGCATTAGGTCTACCTGATCACACATGACCATTCTACCTGTATGTACATGAGCAAAGAAGAATGGCTGTGGGAGTATTGACACAGTACTTGGGATCATGGCAAAGACCTGTTGCCTACATGTCTAAGCAATTGGATGCAGTGGCCAGCGGACTTCCACCTTGTCTAAGAGCCGTAGCTGCAGCCGCCCTGCTAGTAGCTGAAGCCGATAAACTCACTCTGGGTCAAGAACTTTATGTACGAGTCCCACATGCAGTACAGACGTTGTTGGATTACAAAGGAAATCATTGGTTTAGTAACAGCCGTATGACCAAGTATCAAGCAATGTTGTGTGAAAACCCAAGAGTGCATTTAGAGACTGTAAACACCTTAAATCCAGCTACCCTTTTGCCACAACCTACTGAAAGTCAACATGATTGTTTGGAAGTAATGGATGAAGTATTTTCAAGTAGACCAGATCTTCGTGATTTTCCCATCCAGAACCCCGATGTTCAATATTACACCGACGGCAGTAGTTATGTGAAAGAAGGGATCCGCTATGCAGGATATGCAGTAACAACAATAGACAAGGTGATAGAAGCTCGGCCACTGGCAAAAGGAACATCAGCACAAAAGGCAGAATTGATAGCACTGACACGAGCGTTACAATTGGCTGAAGGTTTAAGAGTGAACATCTACACGGACTCCAAGTATGCGTTTTTAACCACTCATGCCCACGGAGCTTTGTATAAAGAAAGAGGACTACTGAATTCAGAAGGCAAAGAAATCAAGTACGCAGCTGAAATCCTACAACTATTGGAAGCAGTGTGGGAGCCGAAAGAAGTCGGTATCATACATTGTCGAGCGCATCTGAGAGGAGATGGTGATGTAACTAAAGGAAATCGGATGGCAGACAGTACAGCTAAGCGTGCCGCTGAATCAGGAAGACAGGAGTATGTAGGGCATATAGCTGCTCTTATACCAACTCCACTGTCTCAATGGACTCCAGTTTATACAGCTCAAGAAGAGGAGTGGTTAAAGACTGAACCAGGAAAGTATTTGGAGAACAAGTGGTATCAGCTAGAAGATGGAAGAATAGTTATACCAGCATCACTAGCGGTAGAAATTGTCCAAAACTATCACAACGGGACACATTCTGGGAGAGACAGTACAGAAGAATCTCTCAGAAAACATTTCTATATACCAAGATTGTCCAACTTGACTCAGGCCATTGTACGAAGATGTGTAACGTGTGCTAAAAATAATGCAAGACAAGGACCAGTAAAGTCACCAGGAGTCCAGTTTATGGGGGGACTCCCCATGTCCGATTTACAAATTGACTTTACAGTGATGCCTAAGTCGGGTGGACATCGTTACCTGCTGGTAATTGTGTGCACCTATTCAGGCTGGGTAGAAGCATGTCCTACTCGTACTGAGAAAGCAGGAGAAGTTGTGAGATTCCTGTTACGAGAAATAATACCCCGATATGGACTACCCTGCTCTATAGGATCGGACAATGGTCCAGCGTTTGTTCACCAGTGCCTACAGCAACTGACTCATATGCTTGGTATAAAGTGGAGGCTTCATACTGCATATAGACCCCAGAGTTCTGGTAAGGTAGAGAGAATGAATAGAACTATTAAGAACCAGTTGGCTAAAATGTGTCAGGAAACCCAACTTAAGTGGAACGTTCTCTTACCCATAGCTCTATTGCGAATCCGCAGTACCCCTACCAGAAGGATGGGCCTCTCTCCTTTTGAAATCATGTATGGGCGACCACCTCCCGTACTTGGTAACTTAAGGGGGGATTTGAGTCAGTTGGGAGAAGGAATTACCCGGCAGCAGGTTGTAGAGTTGGGTAAGACTATGGAGGAGGTACAGAAATGGGTACAAGATAGATTACCTGTGAATATTTATCCCCCTGTTCATAGTTACCATCCAGGAGACCAAGTGTGGATTAAAGAGTGGAATAATGTACCGTTAGGGCCCAAGTGGAGAGGTCCTTATGTTGTTCTTTTGTCTACCCCTACAGCGATAAAAGTAGCCGAAGTGACTCCGTGGATACATCACTCCAGGGTTAAACCAGCAGCAGTCGATTCTTGGCAAGTTACAGCAGATCCAGAGAATCCCTGCAAGATCTGGTTAAAACGCACTACTCAGTCGGAGTAACGAGGAGCTTTTGTGGATTACAAATTTTATTGTTACAGGGATTTGGTGAAGTGAGTGTTTAGACGGCCATAATAAAGCCTGTCCACTCACCAACATATAGTGTATAAGCCAGGGAAAGTCTCGAAGGGACTCCTGTGAAGACGAGCAGAACTCCATTCCCTGCAGCCCTTACATCCTGGAAGCTGAGGTGCCTTCGCACGGACGAAGACTGAGGATGACGGCGAAAGATGTGTTTTTGATAGTGTTTATTTATGTGTGTTTTTATATTCAGGAAGGTAGAGGTACCGACACTCCTAGCTGTGAGGTATGCATTAAGACTACGAGAACAGGTAACCATATTTCCCAAACCCTAATTTGGCATTCACAATACGAGTGTAAAGGAGATGTATCAAGATGTAGATACCTTAATATAGAATATAGTGTGTGCCATTTAGGAGTAGGAGAACCTAAGTGCTTCAGTCCAGAGTATCAACCTCGTACAATTTGGTTGACTCTCAGGAATGGAGATCCTCAGGGGACCCTAATTAATAAGACGGTGTTAGAATCCGTACATTATTCGAGTGTTCTGCTATTTGATGCGTGTAAGGCGATATCAAGTGGTAGAAAGCCGTGGAATGTATGTGGGGATCTTAGATGGGAGAGGAAGTATGGGTCTAACGATAAATATATTTGTCCCAGTAGTAAAAATAAGTATGTGAGTCCTAGATGCCCAAATAGAGATTATAACTTCTGCCCATATTGGTCTTGTGTGGGGTGGGCAACTTGGGGACAGACAGTAGACAAGGACATGATAGTGACTAAGTTGCCTACTAGCCCATATTGTAAGTCTATGGAATGCAACCCAGTCCATATACTTATAAATAACCCCGACAAGTTCTTAGACAAGTATGGCAATTTATTTGGGTTTCAAATATACGGGACGGGTTTAGATCCTGGGACAGTATTGTTTATAGGGATAGAGACTGATACGGTATCCTCCCAGACTCATCAAGTATACCATTCCTTTTATGAAGAGATGAGCATAGATAATAAGATCCCCCATAATGCTAAGAACCTGTTCATCGATTTAGCTGAAAGTATTGCCGGTAGTCTTAATGTTACCAACTGCTATGTGTGTGGAGGTACTAACATGGGAGACCAATGGCCTTGGGAAGCAAAGGAGGTAATGTCCGGTTCTGAGGCAGTTGACCAATTAATATCTACACAAGCCGATTATCATATGAGTGTTAGAGGTAAATCTGAGTGGAGATTAAAGACCTCCATCATAGGTTATGTTTGCATAGCAAGGAAAGGAATAATGTATAATACTTCTGTAGGAGAATTAACTTGTCTAGGGCAAAAAGCTTATGATGATGATACAAAGAATACAACTTGGTGGTCGGCTTCAAATGTCTCAGAACCATCTAACCCGTTTGCTAGATATGCCAATTTAAAGGATATGTGGTTTGATCTATCCATCACATCTACCTGGAGAGCCCCAGCAAATTTGTACTGGATCTGTGGTAAGAAAGCCTATTCGGAGTTGCCACAGGACTGGGAAGGGGCATGTGTGTTGGGTATGCTCAAACCATCCTTCTTCTTGTTACCTATTGAAACAGGTGAGACTTTGGGTGTTAAAGTGTATGATGTGAATCATAGGAAGAAAAGGGGACCCATAGAGATAGGCGCCTGGGAAGATGATGAATGGCCTCCCCAGCGTATTATAGATTATTATGGGCCAGCCACGTGGGCAGAAGATGGTACCTTTGGTTATAGAACCCCTATTTATATGCTCAACCGTATTATAAGATTACAGGCGGTGGTTGAGATTATCACTAACGAGACATCACAAGCGCTCAATCTTCTAGCGAAGCATAATACCAGGATGAGGACAGCAGTCTACCAAAATAGATTAGCCTTGGATTACCTTTTGGCAGTAGAGGGAGGTGTATGTGGGAAGTTTAACCTGAGCAATTGCTGTCTTCAAATAGATGACGAAGGGCAAGCAATAGCTGAGCTTACTAGCCATATGGTTAAACTAGCGCATGTGCCTACTCAGGTATGGAAAGGGTATAATCCAAGTATGGTTTGGTAGCTGGTATGAGTGGTTTGGAGGGCTTAAGGCAGTGGTAGGTGGAGTCCTACTGATTTTAATGTTGTGTCTACTCCTACCGTGTCTTATACCCTTAGTAGTTAGGTCTGTGCAAAGTCTGATAGAAAATATAGCAGAGAGGAAGGCTGCTGCACAGATAATGGCAATTTATAAATATAAGGCTCTAGATCAAGGAGAACCAATGCAGGAAGATGAATGTTGAAGATTCACATCATAAGTTAAGTCTGGTCTGGTTCAAGGTAACTTGCGGTGTATGCAAACTAAGGTTAAGTGATGCCTCAAGTAATTGTGAAATATCAAGAGGCATCAAAGGGGGGAATGTGGTGGAATCTCGGTAAAAATAAATTTAGTAGGTCGAGATTACCACGTGGCATGTGTACGTGCATATGCTGACGTATCGATCAGTTGGTTGCACGAGGCAAGATACGATCAGTAGTGTACGGAGCATGTGCAAGAATACAGGATGTAGTATTCCCCTCCTCCATTGTGCTGGACAGGCCATGCGGTCAAGCAGGAAGTTAATTCTTATTTGTGTTGATTGGTCAAGAGAATGTGCGGGTGGAGCTTAATATGGGAGGAGTTATGTGCCTATATAAGGAGCCTGCACTATTGTCCGGGGCTCAGAACTTGCTGTATTTTGGTGACATTAGTCCCTCTGAGTCCCGATCGGTGATCCAATAAAGAATCTCTTCCTTCCTGAAGAAACCTGTGTCCATCTCTCTGTGCTTCGCTTCCGTCAGTTTCTCCGGTATCAGTCAGACAGTGAAAGCATGTGACATAGGGACAAACGGATCAGTGTATTATCACAGCTTATTGTATTATTACATCTTGTTATATTATTACAGCTCAGTGTATTATCACAGCTTATTGTATTATTGTGGTGGAATCTCGGTAAAAATAAATTTAGTAGGCCGAGATTACCACGTGGCATGTGTACGTGCATATGCTGACGTATCGATCAGTTGGTTGCACGAGGCAAGATACGATCAGTAGTGTACGGAGCATGTGCAAGAATACAGGATGTAGTATTCCCCTCCTCCATTGTGCTGGACAGGCCATGCGGTCAAGCAGGAAGTTAATTCTTATTTGTATTGATTGGTCAAGAGAATGTGCGGGTGGAGCTTAATATGGGAGGAGTTATGTGCCTATATAAGGAGCCTGCACTATTGTCCGGGGCTCAGAACTTGCTGTATTTTGGTGACATTAGTCCCTCTGAGTCCCGATCGGTGATCCAATAAAGAATCTCTTCCTTCCTGAAGAAACCTGTGTCCATCTCTCTGTGCTTGGCTTCCGTCAGTTTCTCCGGTATCATTTGGTGCATTGGCCGGGAAGCTCATCGTTCAACGGTAGCTGAGAGGCAGAGGCGTGAGACGGTCTATCTTTGCCCACGTTCTCTACGGCTGCACCCCTGAACTTCTGCATGGACCTTCCTTCGTCTCGGCGCCACTGGTCTGTTGTCCAGGAGATCATCGGCCTCTACGTAAGAAGTGCTGGGGTGTCCCCGTCGATGAGTGTGAACTCAGGTTCAGGAACGAGGAGGTAAGACAACTGCTGTTTTAGACGGCAGACCCACTAGGGGTATACCGATTGTGCGGTAGGCCCAAAAAGGGTTTAAATCTGTGTATGGAATCTGCCCCCTCTGTCGGAGGGAAGGAGCGAAGGCGCACCGCTCAATCGAACGCTCTTTAGTAAGACCGTTTGATTTGGTTTGGAGTCAGGCGGGGTTCTGTGTAAATAGCCCTAGCCGGACACCGGTGTCTTGTCTAGACTAGCGTTCTAGGGTGTATATTTTGTTCGCTAGGTCGGAGGGACCGGGAGACTAAGCGGCGTCTGTGTAAATTCGGTTCGCTAGATCTCAACCTATCTTGGCTAAGTGGGAAGGCGTGTAAATTTGGAACCCACTAGATTTTTGATAGAGTAAATAGACTAAAAGGGTGCTGTTGTAAATTCCGCCCTCTAGTTCGCTATATGTGGTGCTTGGGCAGTGTGGCTAACCAAAACGGATGTAGATAGTTTTAGGTAGTCCATTCAAGGTACTGGCCAATAGTTTAGTTGGGATTGTATATGTGTTAAAGATTGTTAGTAAAGTGTATATCTTGTTAGATAGCGCAAGCTCAGCCGTCTAGCGAGAGTGTTAATAGTGTGTTGCTGTATCATAGTGCACGGTACCATAACCCTGTATATTTACTGACACTGTATATAAGTACTAATCATTGTCGTCTATTGCTTGTCTAACACCATAACCACTAATAATTGTATTGTGACCTTAAATTGTGCTTTGACTTATGCTAACCGTACTGTAACCGTTATTTGTAAAAGACGATGCTACTGGGGTGTGTTATAGACGGGTAATTCATATATAGAGAATTATAGCGTGGGTGACTGTATAGTTTCGCCAAAGGGCATAATATTGATTATTTAGTGACTGGTGTAACCGCTGTGTGTGTACGGGAATTCCCTGAGTGTTTATTGTGTTATTGTGTACGTTTCACTTGGTAACCGTACCACGTGGTGCTGTTGCCAGAGGAAACGGGTGTGACTGTTGAATAGAACGCGTGCCTAGTATTCGTTGTCAACGACGTTCCATTGATAAGTATGGGCGCGTCGGAGTCAACGATTTTGGATCCCTTAGGTTGTATGGTAAAGAATTTTAAAAAGGGATTTAAAACGTGATTTTGGGGTTAAAATGTCTCCTGTACGTTTGGTCACTTTGTGCACTAGGGAGTGGCCTACTTTGGTTGCGGCATGGCCGCCACGTGGTAGTTTGGATCCAACTCTGGTACAGCGTGTACACGTGGCTGTAGCAGGTAGGCCTGAACTTTACGGACAGTTTCCATATATTGATTGTTGGAGACAGGCCGTAAACGACTCGCCAAGATGGATTCAGATATGCCACGAGGAGCAATGTCGCCTCATGGTGGCCAGGACTTGTTTGTCCACTAGGACTATGGTTAGGCCCATTTTGGACACGTCCCCTGAGTCCGAGATCCCTTTGCCGCCCCCTTACTTCCCTATAGGAAGAGGTGACGCGAGTGCAGGAAGTTCTATACCCCTTCCCTCATTGCCCCCATCCACTTCCGCTTCCTCCTCCAGTACAGAATCCACCCCCCCTCGTATTAAATCTCCCCTTCCGGAACCAGAACCAACCCCCGTTAGATCTGAATATCCTGATTTGGCGCCACTTCAAACTTCCGGTCAAGCTTCTTCTAGCTCGGCTGGGAGTATTCTATTTACCAACTTTTCCCAAAATCAAGTTCCCACATCCTCATGCCTTATTACCCCCCGACTGGAACCTCTAACCGACGCCCCTTCACGTAGCCCTATACTAACCAGACAACTGACCGGTACCCAACAACTCAAACATTACCAGATGCCCCTTCGTCTGAATCCTGGGTCAGCCTATCTCGATGCCGCAGGGCAAATGGCATATGCTGACCCAGTCTTCGTATATGTCCCGTTCACGACTACCGATCTCTTGAATTGGAAGACCCACAACTCCTCGTACACTGAGAAACCACAAGCTATGACCGATCTGTTCACCTCGATAGTTCAGACACATAATCCGACATGGGCTGATTGCCTGCAGTTATTAATGACATTGTTCAATAATGAGGAAAGGACAAGGATTAACCAAGCGGCCATTAAAGCGCTAGAGGATGAAGCCCGTGCTTTAAACCAAGCCAATCCAGCAGCATGGGCCGCAACACATTATCCTAACACTGATCCCGACTGGAATGTTAATGGTGCAGATATGGTTCAACTCAAAGCCTATAGAGACGCTATAATTGCTGGCATGAAAGCCGGAGGAAAGAAAGCCATTAATATGTCGAAGACAGTTGAGGTGATTCAGAAAAGTGATGAAGCGCCCAGTGTCTTTTATGACCGATTATTGGAGGCATACCGCTTGTATACCCCCTTTAATCCGGAAGACGCTGATAATTCCTGAATGGTAAACTCCGCCTTTGTCAGCCAAGCTTACGGAGATATTAAGCGCAAGCTACAGAAGTTAGAAGGGTTTGCAGGAATGTCTATCACTCAACTAATGGAGGTAGCAAATAAGGTGTACATGAACAGGGAAACAGAAAGTAAGAAAGAGGAAGAGCGCAAGATGCGTAGAAAGGCAGATATGCTAGCGGTAGCAATCACAGGCGTAGATAGACGGGGCCCAGATAGAGGCGATAGTAGATGGAATGAGGAACCCCTGAGTAGAAATCAGTGCGCATACTGTAGGGAAGAAGGGCATTGGAGAAGTGAGTGTCCACAAAGGGAACAGTATGAGAGAGACAGACCCAGGGCAGGTTATGGAAACTTTAGAGGCAGAGCGAGAGGTAGAGGAGGCCCCGGAGGGAGCAATGGTAGTAGAGGAAGTAATGGGAACAGAGGAAGTGTAAGGGAAGATAGGTACTATCCCGCAGCGCAAAGGTCCCGCGATAGAGAAGGTAAGGACTTTGTAGGATTGGCTGATACGGTCATGGAGGACTATTGATACCGACCGGGCTCCATCCCCCTTGGTCGAGCGGAGCCTATGGTCGATGTATCAATAGGGGGAAAAAGGAGTGCGTTCATGATCGACACTGGTGCTGAACATTCGGTGGTGACTAACCTAGTTGCTCCTCCATCTGGAAGAACTATTACTGTAATAGGAGCAACTGGGAGAAGTGCTGCAAAACCGGTTCTTAAAAGTCGACTCTGTACATTGGGAGGCCACGTAGTAAAACATCAATTCCTTTATATGCCTGAATGTCCAGTCCAATTGCTGGGACGTGATATGCTATCCAAATTACAAGCGCAGATTACGTTCCTACCAAATGGAACAACATCCTTAAAGTTTAATGGACCTTCAGGTATTATGACATTATCCGTACCAAAGGAAGAAGAGTGGCGACTTTATACAGCGTTGACTAGCCAAAACCCTAGGAGTGATGAATCCTTATTCAACATACCAGGAGTTTGGGCAGAGAACAACCCACCAGGACTGGCCCGCAATATTCCACCTATTAAAATCGAACTAAAACTTGGGGTTTATCCAGTGAGCCTAAGACAAAATCACATCCCGCAGAAGGCTAAGAAGAACATCCAATCTTATCTGGATAAGTTCATACGGTATGGTATCCTAAAATTCTGTACTTCCCCCTGGAACACCCCATTGCTGCCTGTTCAAAAGCCCGGTACAGATGAGTATCAACCTGTGCAGGACTTGAGAGCAGTCAATGATGCGGTTGTTAGTATACATCCAGTTGTACCCAATCCATATAACCTGCTTGCTTTAATTCCGGGCGGGGCTACTTATTTTACAGTTTTAGACCTCAAAGATGCCTTCTTTTGCCTCCAAATTAGCGCAGAAAGCCAATGTATCTTTGCTTTCCAATGGGAAAACGCTGTGACGGGCTCAAAACGCCAAATGACCTGGACAAGACTGCCCCAAGGGTTTAAAAATTCACCTACCCTATTTTGTTCAGCTCTAAGTCAAGATCTACTGGATTTCGAGTCCATCCCAGGAGAGTGTGTATTGTTACAATATGTAGATGACTTGTTGATAGCAGCAGTTACAAAGGAAATATGTCAGCAAGCAACGCACGATCTACTACACATTCTCTGGAAGGCAGGATACAAGGTGTCTAGAAAGAAGGCTCAGTTGTGTTTGGCAACTGTCAAATATCTGGGATTCCATATCTCTGAAGGTCAAAGAATTATGGGGCCAGAGAGAAAAGAAGCTGTATGTCAAATACCGACACCCAAGAATAGAAGACAAGTGCGAGAATTCTTGGGGGCAGCAGGCTTCTGTAGGATATGGATTCCCAGCTACGCGATACTGGCAAAACCTCTGTATGCAGCTATCAAGGGTACAGAGCACGACCCCTTCTTATGGACTCAAGAACAGCAAACGGCATTTGAAGATGTGAAGAAGGCTTTGATGAGTGCCCCAGCATTAGGTCTACCTGATCACACACGACCATTCTACCTGTATGTACATGAGCAAAGAAGAATGGCTGTGGGAGTATTGACACAGTACTTGGGATCATGGCAAAGACCTGTTGCCTTAATGTCTAAGCAACTGGATGCAGTGGCCAGCGGACTTCCACCTTGTCTAAGAGCTGTAGCTGCAGCCGCCCTGCTAGTAGCTGAAGCCGATAAACTCACTCTGGGTCAAGAACTTTATGTACGAGTCCCACATGCAGTACAGACGTTGTTGGATTACAAAGGAAATCATTGGTTTAGTAACAGCCGTATGACCAAGTATCAAGCAATGTTATGTGAAAACCCAAGAGTGCATTTAGAGACTGTAAATACCTTAAATCCAGCTACCCTTTTGCCACAACCTACTGAAAGCCAACATGATTGTTTTGAAGTGATGGATGAAGTATTTTCAAGTAGACCAGATCTTCGTGATTTTCCCATCCAGAACCCCGATGTTCAATATTACACCGACGGCAGTAGCTATGTGAAAGAAGGGATCCACTATGCAGGATATGCAGTAACAACGATAGACAAAGTGATAGAAGCTCGACCACTGGCAAAAGGAACATCAGCACAAAAGGCAGAATTAATAGCACTGACACGAGCGTTACAATTGGCTGAAGGTTTAAGAGTGAACATCTACACGGACTCCAAGTATGCGTTTTTAACCACTCATGCCCACGGAGCTTTGTATAAAGAAAGAGGACTATTGAATTCAGAAGGCAAAGAAATTAAGTACGCAGCTGAAATCCTACAACTATTGGAAGCAGTGTGGGAGCCGAAAGAAGTCGGTATTATACATTGTCGAGCGCATCTGAGAGGAGATGGTGATGTAACCAAAGGAAATCGGATGGCAGATAGTGCAGCTAAGCGTGCCGCTGAATCGGGAAGACAGGAGTATGTGGAGCATATAGCTGCTCTTATACCAACTCCACTGTCTCAATGGACTCCAATTTATACAGCTCAAGAAGAGGAGTGGTTAAAGACTGAACCTGGAAAGTATTTGGAGAACAGATGGTATCAGTTAGAAGATGGAAGAATAGTCATTCCAGCATCCCTAGCGGTAGAAATTGTCCAAAACTATCACAACAGGACACATTCTGGGAGAGACAGTACCGAAGAATCTCTCAGAAAACATTTCTATAAACCAAGATTGTCCAACTTGACTCAGGCCATTGTACGAAGATGTGTAACGTGTGCTAAAAATAATGCAAGGCAAGGACCAGTAAAGCCACCAGGAGTCCAGTTTATGGGGGGACTCCCCATGTCCGATCTACAAATTGACTATACAGTGATGCCTAAATCTGGTGGACATCGCTACCTACTGGTAGTTGTGTGTACCTATTCAGGCTGGGTAGAAGCATGTCCTACTCGTACGGAGAAAGCAGGAGAAGTTGTGAGATTCCTGCTACGAGAAATAATACCCCGATATGGACTACCCTGCTCTATAGGATCGGACAATGGTCCAGCTTTTGTTCATCAGTGCCTACAACAACTGACTCATATGCTTGGTATAAAGTGGAGGCTTCATACGGCATATAGACCCCAGAGTTCTGGTAAGGTAGAGAGAATGAATAGAACTATTAAGAATCAGTTGGCTAAAATGTGTCAGGAAACCCAACTTAAGTGGAACGTTCTCTTGCCCATAGCTCTATTGCGAATCCGCAGTACACCTACCAGAAGGATGGGCCTCTCTCCTTTTGAAATCATGTATGGGCGACCACCTCCCGTACTTGGTAACTTAAGGGGGGATTTGAGTCAGTTGGGAGAAGGAATTACCCGGCAGCAGGTTGTAGAGTTGGGTAAGACAATGGAGGAGGTACAGAAATGGGTACAAGATAGATTACCTGTGAATATTTATCCCCCAGTCCATAGTTACCACCCAGGAGACCAAGTGTGGATTAAAGAGTGGAATAATGTACCGTTAGGGCCCAAGTGGAGAGGTCCTTATGTTGTTCTTTTGTCTACCCCTACAGCGATAAAAGTAGCCGAAGTGACTCCGTGGATACATCACTCCAGGGTTAAACCAGCAGCAGTCGATTCTTGGCAAGCTACAGCAGATCCAGAGAATCCCTGCAAGATCCGGTTAAAGCGCACGACTCAGTCGGAGTGACGAGGAACCTTGTGGATTACAAATTTTATTGTTTCAGAGATTTGGTAAGTGAGTGAGAAGGCCATAATAAAGCCTGTCCGCTCACCAACGAGTGTATAAGTCAGGAAAAGTCTCGAAGGGACCCCTGTGAAGACGAGCAGAACTCCATTCCCTGCAGCCCTTACATCCTGGAAGCTGAGGTGCCTTCGCACGGACGAAGACTGAGGATGACGACGAAAGATGTATTCTTAATAATGTTTTTATATGTGTATTTTTATATTCAGGAAGGTAGAGGTACCGACACTCCTAGCTGTGAGGTATGCATTAAGACTACAAGAACAGGTAACCATATTTCCCAGACCCTAATTTGGCATTCGCAACACGAGTGTAAAGGAGATGTATCAAGATGTAGATACTTAAATATAGAATATAGTGTGTGCCATTTAGGAGTAGGAGAACCTAGGTGCTTCAATCCAGAGTATCAACCCCGTACAATTTGGTTGACTCTCAGGAATGGAGATCCTCAGGGGACCCTAATTAACAAAACAGTGTTAGAATCCGTATATTCTTCAGGTGTTCTGCTATTTGATGCGTGTAAGGCGATATCAAGTGGTAAAAAGCCGTGGAATGTATGTGGGGATCTTAGATGGGAGAGAACGTATGGGTCTAACGATAAATATATTTGTCCCAGTAGTAAAAATAAGTATGTGAGTCCTAGATGCCCAAATAGAGATTATAACTTTTGCCCATATTGGTCTTGTGTGGGGTGGGCAACTTGGGGACAGACAGCAGACAAGGACATGATTGTGACTAAGTTGCCTACTAGTCCATATTGTAAGTCTATGGAATGCAATCCCATCCATATACTTATAAATAACCCCGACAAGTTCTTAGATAAATATGGTAATTTATTTGGGTTTCAAATATATGGGACGGGTTTAGATCCTGGGACAGTATTGTTTATAGGGATAGAGACAGATACGGTATCCTCCCAAACTCATCAAGTATACCATTCCTTTTATGAAGAGATGAGCATAGATAATAAGATCCCCCATAATGCTAAAAACCTGTTCATTGATTTAGCCGAAAGTATTGCTGGTAGTCTTAATGTTACCAACTGCTATGTGTATGGAGGTACTAACATGGGAGACCAATGGCCTTGGGAAGCAAAGGAGGTAATGTCCGGTTCTGAGGCAGTTGACCAATTAATATCTACACAAGCCGATTATTATATGAGTGTTAGAGGTAAATCTGAGTGGAGATTAAAGACCTCCATCATAGGTTATGTTTGCATAGCGAGGAAAGGAATGATGTATAATACTTCTGTAGGAGAATTAACTTGTCTAGGGCAAAAAGCTTATGATGATGATACAAAGAATACAACTTGGTGGTCGGCTTCAAATGTCTCAGAACCATCTAACCCGTTTGCTAGATACGCCAATTTAAAGGATGTGTGGTTTGATTTATCCATCACATCTAACTGGAGAGCCCCAGCAAATTTGTACTGGATCTGTGGTAAGAAAGCCTATTCGGAGTTGCCACAGGACTGGGAAGGGGCATGTGTGTTGGGTATGCTCAAACCATCCTTCTTCTTGTTACCTATCGAAACAGGTGAGAATTTAGGTGTTAAAGTGTATGATGTGAATCATAGGAAGAAAAGGGGACCCATAGAGATAGGTACCTGGGAAGATAATGAGTGGCCTCCCCAGCGTATTATAGATTACTATGGACCAGCCACGTGGGCAGAGGATGGTACCTTTGGTTATAGAACCCCAATTTATATGCTCAACCGTATTATAAGATTACAGGCAGTGGTTGAGATCATTACTAACGAGACATCACAAGCGCTCAATCTTCTAGCGAAGCATAATACCAGGATGAGGACAGCAGTATACCAAAATAGATTAGCCTTGGATTACCTTTTGGCAGTAGAGGGAGGTGTATGTGGGAAGTTTAACCTGAGCAATTGCTGTCTTCAAATAGATGACGAAGGGCAAGCAATAGCTGAGCTTACTAGCCATATGGTTAAACTAGCGCATGTGCCTACTCAGGTATGGAAAGGGTACAATCCAAGTAGTTGGTTTGGTAGCTGGTATGAGTGGTTTGGAGGGCTTAAGGCAGTGGTAGGTGGAGTCCTACTGATTTTAATGTTGTGTCTACTCCTGCCATGTCTTATACCCTTAGTAGTTAGGTCTGTGCAAAGCCTGATAGAAAATATAGCAGAGAGGAAGGCTGCTGCACAGATAATGGCAATTTATAAATATAAGGCTCTAGATCAGGGAGAACCAATGCAGGAAGATGAGTGTTGAAGATTAACATCATAGATAAGTCTGATCTGGTTCATGGTAACTTGCGGTGTATGCAAACCAAGGTTAAGTGATGCCTCAAGTAATTGTGAAATATCAAGAGGCATCAAAGGGGGGAATGTGGTGGAATCTCGGTAAAAATAAATTTAGTAGGCCGAGATTACCATGTGGCATGTGTACGTGCATATGCTGACGTATCGATCAGTTGGTTGCACGAGGCAAGATACGATCAGTAGTGTACGGAGCATGTGCAAGAATACAGGATGTAGTATTCCCCTCCTCCATTGTGCTGGACAGGCCATGCGGTCAAGCAGGAAGTTCATTCTTATTTGTATTGATTGGTCAAGAGAATGTGCGGGTGGAGCTTAATATGGGAGGAGTTATGTGCCTATATAAGGAGCCTGCACTATTGTCCGGGGCTCAGAACTTGCTGTATTTTGGTGACATTAGTCCCTCTGAGTCCCGATCGGTGATCCAATAAAGAATCTCTTCCTTCCTGAAGAAACCTGTGTCCATCTCTCTGTGCTTGGCTTCCGTCAGTTTCTCCGGTATCATTATTACATCTTGTTATATTATTACAGCTCAGTGTATTATCACAGCTTATTGTATTATTACAGTTTATTATATTATTACAGCTTATTGTATTATTACAGTTTGTTATATTATTACAGCTCAGTGTATTATCACAGCTTATTGTATTTTTACAGTTTATTATATTATTACAGCTTATTGTATTATTACATCTTGTTATATTTTACAGCTCAGTGTAGTATTACAGTTATTATATTATAACAGCTTGGTATTATTACTTCTTATTGTAATATTACGGCTTAGTGTATTATCACAGCTTATTGTATTGTTACGGTTATTATAACTTATTGTATCATTACAGCTCATTGTATTATTACAGCTTATTGTATTATTACAGCTAATTGTATTATTACAGTTATTACAGCGTATTGTGTTATTACAGCTCATTGTGTTATTACAGTTTATTGTATTATTACAGTTATTATAACTTATTGTATTATTACAGCTTACTCTATTATTACAGCTCATTGTGTTACTACAGCATATTGTATTATTACAGTTATTATAACGTATTGTATTATTACAGCTTATTGTATTATTACAGTTATTACAGCTCATTGTATTATTACAGCTTATTGTATTATTACAGTTATTATAACGTATTGTATTATTACAGCTTATTGTATTATTACAGTTATTACAGCTCAGCGTATTATTATAGCTCATTGTGTTATTACAGCTTATTGTATTATTACAGTTATTACAGCTCATTGTATTATTACAGCTTATTGTATTATTACAGCTCAGTGTATTATTACAGTTATTATAGCTCATTGTATTATTACAGCGTATTGTATTATTACAGTTATTATAGCTCATTGTATTATTACAGCTTATTGTATTATTACAGTTATTACAGCTCATTGTATTATTACAGCTTATTGTATTATTACAGTTATTATAACGTATTGTATTATTACAGCTTATTGTATTATTACAGTTATTACAGCTCAGCGTATTATTATAGCTCATTGTGTTATTACAGCTTATTGTATTATTACAGTTATTACAGCTCATTGTATTATTACAGCTTATTGTATTATTACAGCTCAGTGTATTATTACAGTTATTATAGCTCATTGTATTATTATAACTTATTGTATTATTACAGCTCAGTGTATTATCACAGCTTATTGTATTATTACAGTTTATTATATTATTACAGCTTATTGTATTATTACAGTTTGTTATATTATTACAGCTCAGTGTATTATCACAGCTTATTGTATTTTTACAGTTTATTATATTATTACAGCTTATTGTATTATTACATCTTGTTATATTTTACAGCTCAGTGTAGTATTACAGTTATTATATTATAACAGCTTGGTATTATTACTTCTTATTGTAATATTACGGCTTAGTGTATTATCACAGCTTATTGTATTGTTACGGTTATTATAACTTATTGTATCATTACAGCTCATTGTATTATTACAGCTTATTGTATTATTACAGCTAATTGTATTATTACAGTTATTACAGCGTATTGTGTTATTACAGCTCATTGTGTTATTACAGTTTATTGTATTATTACAGTTATTATAACTTATTGTATTATTACAGCTTACTCTATTATTACAGCTCATTGTGTTACTACAGCATATTGTATTATTACAGTTATTATAACGTATTGTATTATTACAGCTTATTGTATTATTACAGTTATTACAGCTCATTGTATTATTACAGCTTATTGTATTATTACAGTTATTATAACGTATTGTATTATTACAGCTTATTGTATTATTACAGTTATTACAGCTCAGCGTATTATTATAGCTCATTGTGTTATTACAGCTTATTGTATTATTACAGTTATTACAGCTCATTGTATTATTACAGCTTATTGTATTATTACAGCTCAGTGTATTATTACAGTTATTATAGCTCATTGTATTATTACAGCGTATTGTATTATTACAGTTATTATAGCTCATTGTATTATTACAGCTTATTGTATTATTACAGTTATTACAGCTCATTGTATTATTACAGCTTATTGTATTATTACAGTTATTATAACGTATTGTATTATTACAGCTTATTGTATTATTACAGTTATTACAGCTCAGCGTATTATTATAGCTCATTGTGTTATTACAGCTTATTGTATTATTACAGTTATTACAGCTCATTGTATTATTACAGCTTATTGTATTATTACAGCTCAGTGTATTATTACAGTTATTATAGCTCATTGTATTATTATAACTTATTGTATTATTACAGCTGAAGCTTTCTCTCCATGGTCCTGGTGCCCTCAATACAGTGGGTGAATGTGTCCAATAATGGCTCACTCAGTGCTGGCTGGGGAAAGTTCCCTAGAGCCCCCAGATGCAGGACACCAATGAACCAAATAGGGAGAGTCCCACCGTAATCAGAACTGTTTGGAGACTAACGACGGTTAGAGCATTGCAGACTCTGGTTAGAATCCATTAAAATGACCTGCAGCCGTTACTGTCACTGTAACACGTTACTTAGAGCTTTCTATAGAAAATAAACTTACAATAAGGAACAACAATTCATTACAGTTTATACGCTCTGAATATTGTGTTATAGAAAAGACAGATCATCAGGAACTCTCAGGGTTAACAGCCAGGAAGTTAAATCCTATGATACAAACTGTCCGCCCCCTGGGTGTGGAATATAGTATACAATGACGCACTGATTTCTGAGAAATGACAAACATTAAGTTTCGTTTCTTGTTCCTGCTTCCAGTGATGGCGTCTGCTGATCTGAGAGACGAGCTGACCTGCTCCATCTGCCTGAACATTTATACAGATCCTGTAACCCTGACATGTGGACATAGCTACTGCCGGGTCTGCATTGACAATGTGCTGGACACACAGGGGGTGAGAGGACATTCCTGTCCTGAATGCAGAAAATTATTTAACACAAGACCAGACCTGCAAAGAGCTCTAACACTGCGTAACATAGTGGAGAGTTTCCTATCTACTCACCCAGAGCAGGAGGAGGTTGGGATCTCCTGTACTTACTGTATTCACTCCTCTGTACCTGCTGCTAAAACATGTCTGCACTGTGAAGCTTCTCTGTGTGAAGCCCACCTGAGGGTCCACAGCCAGTCAGCAGAACATGTCCTAACTGAGCCCACCACTTCATTGGGAGACAGAAAATGCTCCATCCACAAGGAAATCCTGAAATATTACTGCTCTGAGGATGCTGCCTGTATCTGTGTGTCCTGCAGTGTGGCCGGAGAGCACAGGCGACACGCGGTGGAGACTCTGAATGAGGCCTCTGAGAAGAAGAAGGAGAAACTGAGAAATATTCTGCAGAAACTGACCTTAAAGAGAGAGGAGGCTGAGAAAAGAGTCCAGAGCCTGCAGGAGCTCAGGAGAGAAGTGTCAGATAAAGCAGCTGGGGTAACAGAGGAAGTTACTGCCCTGATTAGGGGTATCAAGGAACAGCTGGAAGCTCTAGAGCAGCGAGTCCTGAGTGAGATCTCCAGGCAGGAAGAGCAGGTCTCACTCCGAGTCTCAGATCAAATCCGGCAGCTGGAAATAAAGAAGGAGGATCTGTCCAGGAAGATGGGTCACATTGAGGAGCTGTGTAACATGACGGACCCATTAACTGTCTTACAAGGACGGGAATCAGACAGCGCTGACTATTGTGATACTGAGGAGGGAGATAATGAGGACAGAGAGAGAGATGATAACAAGGTCCGTGCTGTAGGGGATCTGGATGTGGGTCTGATCTCAGTGACCTTACACTCAGGATTAGCTGGGATTGTGACCGGAGTAAAGAGACAGAGCCATGTACCGGCTAATATATTACTGGGGGTAAACACGGCTTCAGACATGTTACTGAGGGTAAACACGGCTTCAGACATGTTACTGAGGGTTAACACGGCTTCAGACATGTTACTGAGGGTAAACACGGCTTCAGACATGTTACTGAGGGTAAACACGGCTTCAGACATGTTACTGGGGGTAAACACGGCTACAGACATGTTACTGGGTGTAAACACGGCTGCTAATGATGTAACTGTATCGGGTGATATGAAAACTGTATCCAGGTCAGGAATAAACCAGAGACGCCCAGAAACACCAGAGAGATTTCAGTATAATCAGGTTTTAAGCTCCAGGAGTTTCTCCTCGGGGCGACATTACTGGGAAGTGGGGGGCAGTGAATCAGGGGGATGGAGGGTAGGGATGGCCTATCGCAGTATAGCCAGGAAAGGAGATCAGTCAGAGATTGGAAATAATAACAAGTCCTGGGGTTTGGGGAGGTGGATTAATAAACAGTATAATGTGATACATGACAGTAATTACATCGTGTTATCCCACCGCCCCCCTTCCCGCGTGAGATTGCGGATATTCCTGGACTACGAGGCCGGGCGGCTGTCCTTTTATGAGCTGTGTGACCCCATCAGACACTTACACACCTTCACTGCCACCTTCACTGAGCCGCTTCATGCTGTATTCGGGGTATATGGGGATAATGCCTGGCTGAGAATGTATTGAATGATTAATTAATCTAATTAAAGAGATTTAATCCCGGAGTGGGAATCACGAGACGGTAATACTGATCTCGGTGTGGGCGGAGCTTCATAACAGGGTTAGCTCCGCCCACTTGACCTGGGACTGGGCGGGGCCTGTTACTAAGCAACAGCTGCTCTGTGTGTCACTGTGTGTGATTGTGGGTGAATGTTACTGACATTAAAGCAGAATTACTCAATACAGACAAACGTCTCTATAATTAAACTATAGTCACAGCGTGTATCCTGCATGTTAGAGATTGTGTTTTAATTCAAATCCGTGTGTGTGTGTGAGTTTGTGTTGTGTGATTGTGATGAGAGTTAGAGTTTATTGTATCTGAAATGTCAGATACACTGGGCTGTCGTTCCTTTGTTTCCTTGTCTCAGGTCGCTGGCTCCATCCCTCCAATCACTTATCACTCTATGTATACCTAATAATGTAAATCCCGGATTGCTGTCATGTTTAATATTAAAGTGTTGAGACACACTGTGTCCCTTAAATCCCGTGTTTATATAACGTATATGCTCTTCCACTCGAAAGTGTGGTTGTCTCTTGGTACGTCCTACGTAACACAATCCACAGAGACATGTAAGTAGGTATACTGTAATGTCAGCTCTGGTACTGATAGCTGCTCTCGACTACAATTCCCATCATATTTTATTTTGGAATGGCTGTGTCTGAAGTTGTCCCCCGATGTCCACAGAACCCTGGATACCACCCCGAGCTGCATCTCTCCTGCTTGAGGGGCAGCCCACCTCTTGACATGCGCACAGTCGTTATTCATCATGTGCCATAAACCATCCCCATTACCTTTAATAAACACAGACACCGATTTCTGTTGGAAATATAAAGTCCACAGCTTTATTATATTATCATCAATAACTTATACAACATTTTAGGGTCATTGCCAAACAATAAGGATATTTTAATCCAATCTCCTTCCGTACCTAAATACCCCAGGCAATGATCCCATACCAATATAACAGTGTATAACAGTACAGGGGCGGACTGACCACTAGGGCACATCGGTCATGGACTGAGGGCCTGAGACAGCCAGGGGCCCGGCCGCACAGCCATGCTCCAGCTGGAGAGATCAGAGATCAACTGGAACGGCAAAAAAATAATATAAATCTCTTTCATTGACAGGTTGTGGGGCCCCTGATAGAGCGCAGGGCCCCACAACCTACCGCTCTGCATAATACTCCCCCTCCCCCCCATCCTCAAATGAGACCTGGCAGCTTCACCAGCTCTCTGCCAGGTCTACTTTCCCATGCGGCGCTCTGTGTGATGGGGAGAGGCGTGGCTAGGAAGTGACATCACTTCCAGTACTCTCCTCACACACAGAGCCCTCTCAAAGCGAGGTGAAGGAGCAACAGCCTGGGAGACCAGAGGGAGCAGAGAGAGGGGTAGGAAATAAGGGGAATATGTCACTAGTCACCCCCTCCCCCACTGTGTCACCCCCACCCTCCCTCCCCCACTGTGTCACCCCCTCCCCCACTGTGTCACCCCCTCCCCCACTGTGTCACCCCACCCTCCCTCCCCCACTGTGTCACCCCCACCCCCCCTCTGTCACTAGTCACCCCCTCCCCCACTGTGTCACCCCCACCCGCCCTCTGTCACTAGTCACCCCCTCCCCCACTGTGTCACCCCCACCCGCCCTCTGTCACTAGTTACCCCCTCCCCTACTGTGTCACCCCCCACCCGCCCTCTGTCACTAGTCACCCCCACGCCCTCTGTCACTAGTCACCCCTCCCCCACTGTGTCACTCCCACCCTCCCTCTGTCACTAGTCACCCCTCCCTCCCTCTGTCACTAGTCACCCCCCGCCCTCTGTCACTAGTCACCCCCTCCCCCACTGTGTCACCCCCACCCGCCCTCTGTCACTAGTCACCCCCACGCCCTCTGTCACTAGTCACCCCCTCCCCCACTGTGTCACCCCCACCCTCCCTCTGTCACTAGTCACCCCTCCCTCCCTCTGTCACTAGTCACCCCCACCCTCTGTCACTAGTCACCCCCTCCCTCTGTCACTAGTCACCCCCCGCCCTCTGTCACTAGTCACCCCCTCCCCCACTGTGTCATCCCCACCCTCCCTCTGTCACTAGTCACCCCCCACCCTCTGTCACTAGTCACCCCCCGCCCTCTGTCACTAGTCACCCCCTCCCTCTGTCACTAGTCACTCCCCACTCTCTGTCACCAGTCACCCCCACCCTCTGTCACTAGTCACCCCCTCCCCCACTGTGTCACCACCCCTCTGTCACTAGTCACCCCCTCCCCCACTGTGTCATCCCCACCCTCCCTCTTTCACTGTGTCATCCCCTCCCTCTGTCACCAGTCACCTCCGCCCTCTGTCACTAGTCACACCCCGCCCTCTGTCACTAGTCACCCCGCCCTCTGTCACTAGTCACCCCCTCCCTCTGTCACTAGTCACCCCCCACCCTCTGTCACCAGTTACCCCCCGCCCTCTGTCACTAGTCACCCCCTCCCCCACTGGGTCATCCCCACCCTCCCTCTGTCACTAGTCACCCCCACCCTCTGTCACTAGTCACCCCCTCCCCCACTGTGTCATCCCCACCCTCCCTCTGTCACTAGTCACCCCTGCCCTCTGTCACTAGTCACCCCTTCCCCCACTGTGTCATCCCCACCCTCCCTCTGTCACTAATCACCCCCCGCCCTCTGTCACCAGTCACCCCCGCCCTCTGTCACTAGTCACCCCCTCCCCCACTGTGTCATCCCCACCCTCCCTCTGTCACTGTGTCACCCCCCTGTCACTAGTCAACCCCTCCCCCACTGTGTCATCCCCACCCTCCCTCTGTCACTGTGTCACCCCGCCCTCTGTAACTAGTCACCCCCTCCCCCACTGTGTCATTCCCACCCCCCCTATGTCACTGTGTAACCCCCCCTCTGTCACTGTGTAACCCCCCCTCTGTCACTAGTCACCCCCTCCCTCTGTCACCAGTCACCCCCTCCCTCTGTCATTAGTCACCCCCCGGCCTCTGTCACCAGTCACCCCCTGTCCTCTGTCACTAGTCTCCCCACCCCCCCTCTGTCAGTGTGTCACCCCCCTCTGTCAGTGTGTCACCCCCCCTCTGTCAGTGTGTCACCCCCCCTCTGTCAGTGTGTCACCCCCCCTCCGTCAGTGTGTCACCCCCCCTCCGTCAGTGTGTCACCCCCCTCTGTCAGTGTGTCACCCCCTCCCTCTACCTCTGTCACTGTGTCACCCTCCCCTCTGTCAGTGTGTCACCCCCTCCCTCTGTCACCAGTCACCCCCCTCTGTCAGTGTGTCACCCCCAACCTCTGTCACCAGTCACCCCCTCCCCCACTGTGTCATCCCCACCCTCCTTCTGTCACTAGTCACCCCCCACCCTCTGTCACTAGTCACCCCCTCCCCCACTGTGTCATCCCCACCCTCCCTCTGTTACTGTGTCACCCCCCGCCCTCTGTCACAAGTGACCCCTAGCGGTGTTCGCGCCATCGAGTGTCCGATTTTAGTTCCATACGTTTAATGACCAAACACCGCTGGCTGTGTTCGTGTTCCAAGATGGCCGCCGCCATGTGTTCGCACATGCGAACGACGACCACCCAGCCGACCGCTTAGAATGTTGAGGTGCTTGTGGTTACAGAGGTGTTAACAGAGGTTAATAGGGTCAACAAGTAGCACACTCCGCACCTGGGTGGTCGGTCATTCGGTAGATTGGTCGGTATTCGATTGGGGCAAAGTGGAAATATGTAGGGGATGCATTTCACCAAACAAACAGGCAAAAGGGATCAAAAGAGCTTTAAAATCCAGGGACTGGGAGGTCTGTCACATTGCTCCCTCTTTGTGGAACACTCCGGCAAACTCGGTGTGACCTTTTTCAAGTCAACTTGGGGATGTCCGAATTTAACTGAGGTTGGTGAGCTCTGTTTGCCGGGACAACCCATCGGCATTGCCATTCTGCTTACCGGACCTGTAATGAATTGTAAAGTTATAGAGTTGCAGGGCCAGGCTCCACCGTATTAATCGTCCATTGTCCCTTGTGACCTGGTTAAGCCAGACCAACGGGTTGTGGTCGGTGATGAGGCTGAAC
Organism: Pelobates fuscus; assembly: GCF_036172605.1. Classification (NCBI taxonomy): domain Eukaryota; kingdom Metazoa; phylum Chordata; class Amphibia; order Anura; family Pelobatidae; genus Pelobates; species Pelobates fuscus. The sequence continues at coordinate 208,228,486 of NC_086323.1, read as the reverse complement.
TCTTGTCCATACAAAAAAGGAGTCAGTTTCTTTAGCACCCAGACCAGCACCAAGCATTCTTTCTCCACTGCCACGTAACTCATGTTTTGGTAAGTTTTCAGATAAGATATGCGACAGGGTGCTCTCCTCCATCCTCTCTGACTTGGCTCAAAACTGCCACCAGTCCAAAAATAGAAGCGTCTGTGTACACAATAAAACGTTTGTTAGGGACTGGGGCAGCCAATACAGGGGCATTAATTAGTGCTTGTTTGAGGGACTGTAAAGGGGCTTCACAGGCTGGAGACCACAGGACCTGCCTAGGTAAATTCTTCTTGGTCAGGTCAGTCAGGGGTTTAGCTACTGTACTGTAATCAGGGACAAAGCGCCTCTAATACCCTGCGATCCCTAAGAAGGCCAATACCTGAGTCTTGGTACGAGGTGTGGGCCAGTTTGCAACGGCCTCAATCTTAGCAGGCTCTGGCCGTTGTTTCCCACACCCCACCCGGTGTCCTAAGTATTGGACTTCTGCCATCCCAAGATGGCACTTTCTGGTTTCAGAGTCAGGCCCGCGGCCTGAATCTTATCCACTACTACCCCTATGTGAACCAAGTGTTCCTCCGAGGAGTCACTGTAGATCGCAATGTCATCCAGGTATGCACAAGCAAAATCCTGGAAGCCACCGAGGAGTCTATCCACCATACATTGGAAGGTAACCGGGGCATTTTTCATCCCAAATGGCATGACCCTAAATTGGTACAAGCCAAACGGGGTGACAAAGGCCAACTTGGGGATAGCTTCCTCGGCCAGGGGAATCTGTCAATAACCATATAGGTCTGTGGTGGTCAGATAATGTCCCCTGGCGATGCGATCTAGTAGTTTGTCTACCCTGGGCATCGGGTAGGCATCTGTGGTGGTCCGGTCATTCAGTCGCCTGTAGTCCACTCAAAATCACGTGGTTCCGTCCTTCTTAGGTACAAGGACTACAGGCGAGGCCCTTGGGCTGTCAGAGGATTCGATAACTGGTGCCCCTGAGCTCCCTGGAGGTTTTCCTTTACCATCCTGGCCAACTTATCCATGCGGTCTCGGAGCTCCAGTACATATGGCACGATGGGGGTACGCTCATGTTCCGTTTTCCCCTCCGAGTGTTCCCTAATGAGATCAAGGGGACTTGTGGCGGGAACGTGGGCCTCTATTATAAGATTGTAAGTTCAACTGGACATGACAGGTGAGGCCCTCTCTGTACTTTGGGCTGAGTACTTTGAGACTATAACTATGAGTTGGACCGATGGGCAAATACCTCTGCTTTGAGGATGGTTGGTGGTCTCATGGGAACAATAATATGTTTACCGGATATGGGGCGGCTCTTGTCCATTACTGCTATTCCTTTTCCTATGTAGTGTTGTCCGCGTTATTCTTGACTTATACGTACTTGACAGGTGCGTCTTTTGGGGATGGCTGTTGTTAAAGGACCACTATAGTGCCAGGAAAACACTCGTTTTCCTGGCACTATAGTGCCCTGAGGGTGCCCCCACCCTCAGGGACCCCCTCCCGCCGGGCTCTGGGGAGAGGAAAGGGGTTAAAACTTACCTTTCTCCAGCGCCGGGCAGGGAGCTCTCCTCCTCCGATCCTCCTCCGATCCTCCCATTCGGCTGAATGCGCACGCGTGGCAAGAGCTGCGCGCGCATTCAGCCGGTCTCATAGGAAAGCATTATCAATGCTTTACTATGGACGCTTGCGTGCTCTCACTGTGATTTTCACAGTGAGAATCACGCAAGCGCCTCTAGCGGCTGTCAATGAGACAGCCACTAGAGGCTTTGAGGGCTGTATTAACCCATTTATAAACATAGCAGTTTCTCTGAAACTGCTATGTTTATTAAAAAAAAATGGGTTAACCCTAGCTGGACCTGGCACCCAGACCACTTCATTAAGCTGAAGTGGTCTGGGTGCCTAGAGTGGTCCTTTAAGGTGTATGCTTAATTTTGATTGGCCTAAGATGAAAGGAATTAGTATGACTGTAACAGCACCCCAGGCATAAAAGGGGTTAAAAGCCGTTTAGGAGATATTCCCATGCAGATTCACAGGCAGCTACTCCATACACCAATCTCTCGAACAGGAAACCATACGAATGCTTCAAACAGCTGAACAGGAAAAACCATACGAATGTTTTCCCCCCTAGCAGTCAAACTGGAACAGCATACAATAAATCCCCCCAAGAATGAGACAAGGCTCTGTGTTGAGGGTCAAACAGTGATCTGTTTAATCTGGGCTACCTGCCCGGTATTTATGCAGGTCTTCCACCAGGTGGACACTCCCATAGGGGACCTGGTGGAAGACTGGGACACAAATTGTACACTGACCAATAGAAACAGTATAACAGTAAACACTCCCACATGCACACTGTAATCCCTCCTCTATATAGTGGAGATAATTGGGAAGTAATCCAATTATCTCCAAGGATAGAGGCAAAACTCCATTACACACATATATTAGCAAAAAGACCTAAAAATACACAATGTTACAAATACTGCATAAAACATATACGTTCAACATATCCCCAGATAGCTTAGATCTGAGCGCACATTATTACCGAATGGTGCTCAGATAACATACATATAGTTCAATAGCCATGGCATAGCTATCTGGGGTAGCACTGTTCACACAGAGAAAGTACAGAATGGACCGGCGTTCGGATAAATGCAGGAGGAGGCTCAGCGGTTTTCATGAATATAAGTGTCCATTTTTAGTTCCACAGTTTTGTAGCTGAACACCGCTGGCCGTTCGGCAGTTTAAGATGGCCGCTGCCACGTGTTCGGCTAAACGAACAACGGTCAACCATCGTTCATCAATTAAGCTGTGGTTAACCGCAGCTTCTGGGAGATCAATTGCCTGCACACTCCATACCCAGGTGGTCAGGTCATTCATGTGTTTGTTTGGTAAATTGAATTTACAGAACACCCTGGCAGACAGGCACGATCAAGCCTTTCTGCAGGGAGAAATAAAGGTTTTTAACACAGGGCCATAGTCCAGAGGTAGCAGGCGGGCAACCAGGCTTCTCCAGAACACAGTGGCGAGGTTGGTTACACCACAATGACACTCTTCTGAAATTGTAATATTCCCCCCCTTTTTTTTGGAGTACCTGTTCTGAGCAGGGCCGGGCTTAGGGGAGTGCGAGCTGTGCGCACGCACAGGGCGCCATGGAGCAGGGGGCGCCGTGCGGCCGCACAGCCGGCCGGGATTAAAAAATAAAAATAAAAAAAATTGCGGCGGGGCGGAGCTTACCGTGCGGTGGGGCGGAGCTTATGTGCGGCGGGGGCGGAGCTAAAGGCGCCGGAAAACTGCTGCAGGGGAAGCAGGAAGGAGTCCCTGCTTCCCCACCAAACAGTCACCAGGAGCTGCACTGCCTCTACAATGAACTCCACAGGTAACTGTGATTGTCAGGTGAGTGTGACTCTCTGCCTGTATGTACTGTCTGTGTGTGTATGACTGTCTGCCTCTGTGTGTCTGTGTGTATGACTGTCTGCCTGTGTGTGTCTGTGTGTGTGTGTGTCTGTGTGTGTGTGTATGACTGTCTGCCTGTGTGTGTGTGTGTGTCTGTGTGTGTGTGTATGACTGTCTGCCTGTGTGTGTGTGTGTGTGTGTGTGTATGACTGTCTGCCACTGTGTGTCTGTGTGTATGACTGTCTGCCTCTGTGTGTCTGTGTGTATGACTGTCTGCCTCTGTGTGTCTGTGTGTATGACTGTCTGCCTGTGTGTCACGACTACTAGTGTGGTCCAGCACGCAGAAACTATGTAAACATATACATATATAAGGAAAGGGAAATAAAAGGACAGAGCGTAAACCAGACCTTAGAATGGCCGGACTAATACGCTAGAGACAGAGAATGGTCAAAGGGAAAGCCGAGGTCAGGGAAGCCAGAAATACACAATACCGTAACACAAGCCAAGTCAGGGAACCAGAATATAGAATAACCAGGGAAAGCCAAGATCAGGATACCAGGAAATCAGAAACACGAATAAAGAGCACTCTCAGGAAACGGAAACCACGACAGGGCAAAGTACTGGGGTGAGTTAGGGATTTAAATATCCCTCTCTATGCTCTGATTGGTCAGAGGGCGACCTCTGACCCCAAAACGTGAGTGTGCGTTGACGTTGTGATGTCACGCACACGTTGGTATAATTCCCGGGGGCGGGGCTAGTGATAGACGCGACCACGCGGTCGCGCCATCTTGGATTTGGGCGTGATGCCCGGAAGACCTGGGAGAGCGGTTCCCGGCTCGCCGACGAGCAGGTAAGCTCGTGTTGTCGAGACTCGGCGGGCCGGCGACCGCAACACTGTGTGTGTGTGTGTGTCTGTATGACTGTCTGCCTGTGTGTGTGTGTGTGTGTATATGACTGTATGCCACTGTGTGTCTGTGTGTATTACTGTCTGCCTCTGTGTGTGTGTCTGTGTGTATGACTGTCTGCCTCTGTGTGTCTGTGTGTATGACTGTCTGCCTGTTTGTGTCTATGTGTATGACTGTCTGCCTGTTTGTGTCTATGTGTATGACTGTCTGTGTGTGTGTGTGTGTGTGTGTGTATGACTGTCTGCCTCTGTGTGTGTCTGTGTGTATGACTGTGTGTGTGTCTGTGTGTATTACTGTCTGCCTCTGTGTGTGTGTCTGTGTGTATTACTGTCTGTGTCTGTGTGTGTCTGTGTGTATGCCTGTCTGCCTGTGTGTGTCTGTGTGTGACTGTCTGCCTGTGTGTGACTGTCTGCCTGTGTGTGTGTGTGTGTCTGTGTGTGTGTGTGTGTGTGTGTGTGTGACTGTCTGCCTTTGTGTGTCTCTGTGTGTGTATGACTGTCTGCCTGTGTGTGTGTGTGTGTATGACTGTCTGCATGTGTGTGTGGATGTCTTCCTGTGTGTGTGTATGGCCGTCTGACTCTGTGTGTGTGTGTGTGTGTGTCACATACAACCAATACACGCATATCTCACACTGTTAATACACCCATTACAAATATCACACATAGCATACATATCACACACAGTCATCACACCTACTATCACATACACAGACAACACAAACATTACAGCATACATGGATGACGGGGGGGGGGCGCTGTGAAGATTTTTCGCACAGGGCGTCTTAATGCCTAAGGCCGGCCCTGGTTCTGAGAACTTAATAGTTCTGGCTCTATTTAATTCCTTTCCGTGAATGAGAGGTTATGCGGTGCCGTATGGTTAACTGCCAACTCTGTAATGGGCTGATGTAGCCCGGTGATTAAATATTTGACCCACGAGGACATGATGAAACAGCTTGTGATGTAACGGATTAGACTATGATTGGTCTTTTATTTTTGTTTGGTTAAGTGTTGCATTTTTAATAGGTCAGATTCCCATGTTTGTGTCAGCCGCCTGTGATAGAACGTGATTAACATGCCGTGTTTTACTGTCAGTCCCTTGTGCTGGGATGCTTTTACCGTGCCTAATCTGTTCTTTTAGACGTTCCGTTTTTCCCATATGGTGCTGCTATTTATACTATTTAAGCAAGACATCTTGAGCATGCATTGATCTGTGCCACCGTGCGCACAACTAAACGTGTTAATATTTCTTTAAGTTGCTTATATATAGTGAGACGACTATGCCAATAAACTACCAACTGATCACTTTTATGACATTTTTTTATTTTTATTTTGTATTTTTGCTGTGCATGAAATTTATACAGACAGACCTGTGGTACCCCAACGGCAATCCACGGGTTTAGAGTTTTGCAATACAGTTGGAGTATAAGATTTGAAATGCACAATTTTATGGTTTTATTAACGTAGATCAACGTGAAGGAGTAAACATGCAATCAATAGTCAAGCTTTTCTAGGCTGTGAAAACCGTGTCATCAGGATAGATATGCAGACATGATTTTAATGTTGGGTTACAAGCTAGTATTGAACTGTGAGATGACATACAGAGCACTTTTATGACATTTATAACTGGATTTTACAATTTTAACAGCCCGATATACATTTAGCCACATTGCCACATTGCCAATAACATATCATTTACTTGTGCATATGTGTGTTATATGTGAATGCACGGCGTTTGCACGTGTAGTTCGTAAGAAGGAAACTTTGTAATTCGTGCCTTTATGTGTTTTAATGTTATGCTTCATTCGTTCGAAATATCTTGGTTCATGTGAACTTAGCCTATCTTGTATACCGTTTGTGTATTTAGCCATCGTTTGTGTGATGTTACCGTTCGTGAGTGTTGTTCGTTTGATTATTGCTGTTCGTCCGTTTGGTCGTTCGTCTATGTGATCTGCTCGTGGACTTAGTCTTGCACTTATGTTTGTTCATACGTCCGGTCTTTTGTGGGTTTTGTCGTTAATGCGTGTTACTCACGATTTACAGGCTTGTTGAACCCGGAAGTATAGACCTATGTCCCTGAAGCTGCAGTGGGAAACATCGGTTTGACCGCGGTTACCGATGATCGCTAGTGCCGGTAAGATTTTCCCCTCGGGTGAGAGGCTTGCTGGTGGGCTGGGAAGGCCTGTTGACTGGCTGGAGACCCTGTTGGGATGCTGAACGGTCTCCTGGCTGTTGAGTAGTCCTTATGATGAACCCGGAACTGGAAATGGGTAAGTCTGGGGTTATATAGACCTGTGGCAAACCTAGCCACTTCTGAACTATATGTATTGCAGGTTGTCCATAGGCTGAATGTATACTGTATGTCTTTACCTGTATAATTGCTGTGTTATGGCCGTTCGCATGCTGGCAGCCGTACGCTGCCAGCATACAAAGCATTCGTTCGACGAAACATGGCTCTCCCGGCCGTTCGCCGTACGAATGCGGGCTCCCCAGGTAGACCACACATTCACCAGTCGTGTGGCACCAATTAACCGATTGCAACAATGTTGCAATCGGTAATTAAGGGCTCTCCTAGGTGGCCGCCGTTCGGCTACCGACCATGCGGCCAGGGCCGGACTGGGAAAAAAATTAGGCCCGGGCATTTTTCAATCAGAGCGGCCCCCTAAGAAGGGGGCGGGGCAGAGAGGGTGTGTTTTGTCATCACTAATGACAAGCACGCCCCCTCTCAAAGTGAGCAAGTTGGTTCAATGCGCAGAGCCGCGCTGAAGAGCTCTGGCATTAGAAAAAGGCTTGCGCTGTGTTTGCTTTTAAATTGTCTCTGGTGTCTCCACAAGTGGGATACCAGGGGACAAAAGGGCCAGGAAAGTGCATGGTGCATGTGTTTGGAGCCTGCTTGAGGGATTGCGTGTGTGTAGAGTGTGGTGTGGTATTGTGTAAATAGGTCAATTTAATTTGTGATTGTGATGTAATATGTGTGGCTAGGGGCTGTAGATAGTGTGTGTATAGGGGGCATAGTGTTATAGGGGATGTAGCGAGTGTGTGCATACAGGCTGTAGTGTGTGTGTGTGTGTGTGTGTATAGGTGACGTAGTGTGTGTAGGGGTTGTTGAGAGGGTGTGTAGGAGATCTAGTGTGTAAAGGACCCAGAGTGTGTATAGGAGATTGTGTGTGTGTGTATATATATAGAGGATTAAGAGTGCATATAGGGTAAGAGATCTAGCGTGTATCTGGAGCGTAATGTGTGTGGTGGTGCAGTGTGAGGGGTGCTGTAGTGTGTGTGTTTGTATATATATATATATTTATATATATATATATATTTGGACGTATTGTATGTGTGAGGGGCGCAGTGTGTGTGTATTTAAGAGGGGTGCTGTGTGTGAGGGTGTTTTTATCTGCCGTCACATTCTAGGTTTCTAATTTTCTTTGTCTGTTAACTCACTGAGGGTTATTTTATATATGTGTATGTGTGTGAGCGAGGGTGCTGTCTGTCTGAGGGTGCTGTCTGTCTGAGGGTGCTGTCTGTCTGAGGGTGCTGTCTGTCTGAGGGTGCTGTCTGTGAGTGAGGGTGCTGTGTGTGTCTGAAGGTGATGTGTGTGTCTGAAGGTGATGTGTGCTGAGTGTCTGAGGGTGCTGTGTGTCTGGGTGCGCTGTGTGTCTGGGTGCGCTGTGTGTCTGGGTGCGCTGTGTGTCTGGGTGCGCTGTGTGTTTGGGTGCTGTGTGTGTTTGGGTGCTGTGTGTGTCTGGGGGGGGGCTGTGTGTGTCTGGGGGGGGGCTGTGTGTGTCTGGGGGGGGGCTGTGTGTGTCTGGGGGGGGGCTGTGTGTGTCTGGGGGGGCTGTGTGTGTCTGGGGGTGCTGTGTGTGTTCGGATGCTGTGTGTGTCTGGGGGGGCTGTGTGTGTCTGGGGGGGGCTGTGTGTGTCTGGGGGGGGGCTGTGTGTGTCTGGGGGGGCTGTGTGTGTCTGGGGGTGCTGTGTGTGTTCGGATGCTGTGTGTGTCTGGGGGGGCTGTGTGTGTCTGGGGGGGGCTGTGTGTGTCTGGGGGGGGCTGTGTGTGTCTGGGGGGGCTGTGTGTGTCTGGGGGTGCTGTGTGTGTTCGGATGCTGTGTGTGTCTGGGGGGGCTGTGTGTGTCTGGGGGGGGCTGTGTGTGTCTGGGGGGGCTGTGTGTGTCTGGGGGGGCTGTGTGTGTCTGGGGGTGCTGTGTGTGTTTGGATGCTGTGTGTGTCTGGGGGGGCTGTGTGTGTCTGGGGGGGGCTGTGTGTGTCTGGGGGGGGCTGTGTGTGTCTGGGGGGGCTGTGTGTGTCTGGGGGGGGCTGTGTGTGTCTGGGGGGGGCTGTGTGTGTCTGGGGGGGGCTGTGTGTTCTGGGGGTGATGTGTGTGTGTGTGTGAGGGGGCTGTTGGTGTGATTTTTATATATTATTAATAATTAAAAAAAAAAAAAAAAAGTTAGATCCCCCCCTCCCTTCTTACCTTTAGCATGGGAGGGGGGAGCCGTTCTGCCTGCGAGGAGCCGAGGAGCAGCTTCCTTCCCTGGTGGTCCAGTGGTGAGAGTGAACTCTAACCTGCCGGCTAGAGTTCACTCTCGCGAGATCTGAGCGTTGCCGCGGTAACCGCGGCAACACTCAGATCTCGCGAGAGGACCCGGCGGAGCTGCTGGATGGAGCTCCGCCGGTCCTCTCTGCTGCTTCCCTCACACCCCACAGCCGGCGGCCGCCTGTCAGTGTCTCTGGGCCGGTGAGGGAGATCTTTGATCTCCCCACCGGCCCATGGAGGCTCAGAGCAGGGCCGGCGCTCGGGTAGCGCTGGCCCTGCAGGGGCTGGCAGGGGAGATCCTGTGATCTCCCCTGCCGGCCTCGGCCCCACGGCCATCGCGGCCCACCGGGCATTTGCCCGGTATGCCCGATGGCCAGTCCGGGCCTGCATGCGGCGGTCGGCCATCTTGGATCCTTTGTCTCTGCAGCGGTGTTCGGTCGTCGAGAGCCTGGAACTGAAAACGGCTACTCAATGATCCGAACACCGCTGGACTTCCAGAGCGTTCGGGAGTACCGCGTTCGGTACATTATGTTCCCCACAATAGTTCGGTACTTTTAATCCGAACTCCATGTTTAGATGTATTCTGTGCGGCGTTCGGTCAGTTCAGCTGGGATCAGAGCGGTATTCTCACGAAGTATGCGCTTCGACCCCAGCTATCTACCGAACGTTCCGCCATCTCAAAGTACCGAATATTGTATAAGATATATATTTTAAAGTCAATTGTCGGTTTTGCTGCACGAGGGGATAATCCACTTAATCGTCCATTTTAGTGGGAGTATCCTTCTCGTGCAGCAATGCCTGTTGGGAAAGTCACAATGCATGTTGGGAGAAATCCCCTGGATTATCTGTGTGGAAACCCCTTGCATGGGGAACTGCTTAAATATGCCAGCTTGTGAATAAACCAAGTTAGTTGACTCCCAAACTGTGTTTCGTCCGGTTATTGGGAGGATGGGGAATATTGCCGTGCTTTCTGTTCTGACTGTGGATTTCCTGAGGATACCAACGGATATCGTGGACTAACATACTGCATTCCGTTACAAGACCGTTTGCAACCCCTCCCACAACTCCAGGCTCAGCCTTCCCATATATAGATACTCACACACATTCTACATATATATTTAACTATTCATTTTACACAATTTTATTTAATTTTATTAAGGGACCTGTCTGACAACCCAGACAGTACAGAGAATCTAGTTGGCAAGCCCTATATTGAACCCCGGAACTTTCCAAGACACCATAAAACCTTTACATGGGGGGTATTGTTATACTCGGGAGACTTATCTGAACACAAATATAAGTGTTTTAAAAAGTAAAACTTATCACGATGATGATATCACCAGTAAAAGTGCAGTTTTTGTTGAAACCTCGCTGTTTCCGGTCGGTCATCCAGCGGCACTTAGCTGCGATTCTATGGAACTGTTTTGGGCATGGGACCATGCCTGCGCCCGGGTAAAACTATGACTTCCATAACATTTCTGAACCTCTGCTCTGATCTGGGTGATTTTTAGATATGTTGTTCACCCAGATCAGGGCTATCAGGGCATATGTTGTGTTTTAGGGTACTTATGATACTTTATAAAAATGTGTGTGTTTCTGCCTGGACATAATTGAGTTAATGCATTATTTGCCTTAATTATCTCCCAGACAGAGGGGAGGGATTGTCTATACTGTATGGGAGTGTCTCACTGTATAACTGTTTTTATTGGTTTGTCACCCTTGTTGGGAAATGTGCATAAAAGGCCAGTGTGCCTCTATTAAAATTGAGTTCCTGCTTAACCCTCAACACGTAGGCTTGTCTCATAATTGGAGGGGAGCTGCTATATTCACACTGGGGATTGCTATACTCCTTATACTCCCCTGGGATCTAATCACTAGCTCTCTGGAGTAGGAGAGATCTTTCCCACATGATCCTGGATATCAGAGGTTGGTCCAGGGTGGGAGGAAGATGGCGAGATCCCAGATAAGCTACGGCGTTTGTGGAGTCTGGTTTGCTTGTGGTGTCCGGTGCAGTGCTTACGGTCCTCAGCGTCAGCTAGGAAGCATCTGTTGGCGGAGGTGCCCAGTCGGGGTGCCAGGTGATCCGTCACACCTGGGATGTCTACTTTTTCAAATGGTATGTCATGGTAGGGTTAATTTTCATTTCTGGGCTGCCATACCATCTCAAAGGCAACATAGCCAATCTGGCAAATAGCAATTTACAAAAATAGAAATTGGCAAATCTTATGTTTGACCCTGTAACTTTCCAAGTCACCATAAAACCTATACTTGAGGGGTACTGTTGTACTCATGCGGCATTACTCTACACAAATAGGAGTGTTTTAGAGCAGTAAAATATATTATACTGATAATATAATCGGTGAAATGGCAGTTTATGTGTAAAAAAAAAAAATGCAAAAAAACATATATAAATTTTGCCTAGGTTTTTTTTTTGACTAAGTGGCTACTACAAAAAAAGAGTGGACATATACCCAATTTTGAATACTGTGGGTTGTCTACTTAAAAAAATATATGGTTTGATGGGGGTAAATTACATTGGCCGGCTTCAAAAATGTCCCAAATAGGACATGGGTGCATGATGACCAGCTGTGAAAATTCCAAGTTGGAAAACTGGAATGCGCACCCTCCAAATAAGGTTTTGTAGCCCCCAGAGAACCCGACACACCTATACATGGGGGGTATCACTGTAATGAGATGTTGCTGAACATATATTGGGGTGTTTTTTTGGCAGTAACACTTAAAGTTCTCTGTACATGTATTCTTAAAGCCACACTCCAGGCACCCAGACCACTTCTGCCCATTGGAGTGGTCTGGGTGCCATCTCCCACTACTCTTAACCCTGGAAGTGTAATTATTGCAGTTTTTTATAAACTGCAATAATTACCTTGCAGGGTTAACTCCACCTCTAGTGGCTGTCTACTAGAAAGCCTCTAGAGGGCACTTCCTGTATCATAGAAAACCTGTGCTAGAGCGTCGCTGGACGTCCTCACGCTGTGTGAGGACCTCCAGCGTCGCTCATTTCCCCCCTAGGAAAGCATTGAAAAGCATTTTCAATGCTTTCCTATGGGGAGCTGTAATGCGCATGCGCGGCATTGTCGCGCATGTGCATCAGGTCTCCCCAGCCAGTGGGATTATGTCTCGCCCACCGGCCGACATAATCACTGGGAGGAGCGGCGGCGGAGGAAGAAGCAGTGACGTGGGACATCGTTGCTGCCTCTGATAAGTTACTGAAGGGGTTTTCACCTCTTCAGCTACCGGGGATTGAGGGGTTGGAAGGAGAGGGGACCTGCAGTGCCAGGAAAACGGATTGTGTCAAAAAAATCAATCATAATCATAATCATTATTATTTTTATTTCTTTAGATTGGTGTTAACATGGTTGCATGAAATACACATATACACATGGTAGAGTGTCCTGAAGAGTGTAAGTCCCTTAAAGGGGAGGGGACAGTCAGTGGTACAAATAGTGTGTACCACTTTAAATATAAAACTTAACTTTTAATACTAAAAAAGTAAAACCACAAGAACACACATTATGAACACTAATTAGTATAACTTGTCCTGGCTCGTCTCCAGAGAGGTGAAACGCGGGTCAGGGGAAACACCGGCGCTATCCATGACTTACTGCACCAACAGTGACTGCACATCGAAATATACTTCCAGCAATCTCCAGCTCCTGTAGCTCTACTACCTAGTTAAGCTTTGATACGTGCGGACAGCCACTTTACTGCACCATCATAAGCAATTGAGGATACTAGGAGCTGACAGTTTATTCTGATATTTAATCAGCAATTTTAGCCACTTTTTAGTGTATTTGGTGAGCAGGGTTTTTGCACTCTCTGCTTCCTGGGCAGGATTTCTGGCGGGAGGCTGTATAGACCAGTGTTTAGGGATTTGCAGGCTTTAGTTAAGGGGTGCCCTCGAAGGCACAAGCACTTAGGGACTTTGAGAATTACTCAGGAATTTCTCCACTATTGTTGTCTTAAACCCACCCTATCTCTGCGATATGTATTCCTGCATAGCGATATTAATAACCCATTCTGGTTCACCCTCCCACACAGCAATATATGGTCTGAGACACCCACAGGTATACAGTTTACTTTTTATTGACATAACAATACTCTGAGAACAGGGTGTTATATACTACTTTGTACTCGAGACTGTAATATTGTGCTGCCAGGTAAATTATTGTACTGCTTCACCTGCAGCGGGTTCACTTATCGGATTGAAATAATCCCTGCAATTACACTATCTCCGTATTAACGGAGACGAGCCAGGACAAGTTATACTAATTAGTGTTCTTAATGTGTGCTCTTGTGGTTTTACTTTTTTAGTATTAAAGTTAAGTTTTATATTTAAAGTGGTACACACTATTTGTACCACTGACTGTCCCCCTCCCTTTTAAGGGACTTACACTCTTCAGGACACTCTACCATAATCCCTTTTCTCCTGTTTTTTTGTCTCTTCTTGTTGTTTAGCTGTTGGTGCAAATATTCTTGCACTAGGGGTTAACCCCCATTCAGGAGATTTTCTACTTTGGTACCCCGTTACCCTTCGAATTTTTACACATATACACATGTATTATGTGTGTGTGTGTGTGTATATATGGAAGGCAGGGCCTGAAGTTGTGTAGGGGCTTGGTTCACCTTCTTAAGGAGCACCAGCCCTTCCCTCAGTACCGTCTTAGGTCTGGTGATTGTGTGTGGTCGTCACTTCCGGTCCGACTAAACAGCTGTTACTTAGCTTTTAGCTCGTGGGCAGCTTCCTGGAGGTCCTAACGGTTTCCAGTTCAACTAGCGCGGCTGTCTGACTTGATAGTCAGAGAAACGGTATCGGAGGCTTCCAGGCTCGCATCCTGTCACAAAATCGTAAGTTATGGCCGTCGCACTAACGGCGCGGCCGATTACGTCAGGGGGGGGTCGACGGGCGCACGCCGTGTATTCGCTTTTCGGATACTTACACTTCTATGCATTCGGTCAAACATTTGACGATTCGTTATATTACCCGGTCGTTCGGTAGTTTGCAATTATGGCTTGCTTAGGCCGTTCGTTTGCCGAACACTGTCTTATTTTAGTGATAGATTTTCGGTGTTAGGATGACCTCTGGTGGCCGGATTTGTTATAGCAGGTCTTATTTTTACACAGTTTGTAGTTGCATGTTAATATAGTGTTAAATACATGCATGACTGACCCCTGGTGGTCAGAATAGTTATGACTTGGTGCTGGGAATTTTGTCACATAGGGATAATGATAGTGTACTACTGATAATAGGGGTTCTGGTAAGGGTATGGCTTGATAGGTATGTGGCACTCAAATGCTGCATTTGAATTTTGTATAAATCAGCAGATGGTTGCTAGAGATGGAATACCTTTTCTATGAGCTTGTACGTCTCCAGCTCTTAGCATATCGGTAGCATATCAGTAATTATGAACCTTTTGTTTCAGTCTCAACAGCATCCACAGTGTGCTGCTACTACACCAACTTTCACCTCGTATAGGTCAGTTATTACCAGTTATTATCCTCTCATGATCACACAAGGGCCGGGTGCTTATGTGTTTTTCTATATTACTAGGTGTAGGTCATCCTTACTCCTTTGGAGTATTTTGTTCCAGTCCCCTACGGTTGGAATATATACCGGTAGGTATCTGGTTAGCAGGGGGGTAGGAGGGTTGCATATTATCACAACACTGGAACTCACTATTACTTTCATAGGTTACTACAGAACGCCTGTTTCACCTCTTACTTCTACCTTGCAATTTGCTTATCAGGTACGTCATGATTTCTGTAAATTTTTTCCCCATCCTCCCTACCCTTTCGGGTTCATAGTACACGGCTATACTGGCATTTAAGAACTCTCTAGGTAAGTTTTCTGGCTTTCTTAGCCTTACGTTAGTGGTCCCGTGAGGCCAGCACCCATCCTCATTTCGGAGGTACGACATTCCCTTGGGCCAATTCATAGGTAGCCGCCTCGCTCGGGCCAATTCATAGGTAGCCGCCTCGCTTGGTTGCATAGAGAGGGCCTCACTTGTCACTCCCATTCTGTCTTATGCTTTTACAAGTCACAGAGAGGCCATCACCCCGCCATAATGTCAATGGCCACATACCCCACACAAGCCAAATCTTAGTGCCTCTCAATGCCGCTTGGCAACTAGCAGGGCCTCACCCGTCACGTCATTACGTAATAGTTTTGCCGCTTGGCATTAGTTACATCAGCCAGTCGGGTAGTGCCCCAGGTAACATGTTATTTTGTTTTTGTAGCATGTCACAACTACCTGAAGGCGGGGAATATTTGCCCATGCCCAGTACACCGGCTAGACCAGTCACTCCTTCCCGGGGTGACGACACAGCAAGCCCTGCATCACTCAGGGCATGGACCATTCCTAGGATCACTGCCGAACTGAGGAAAAGGAACATTCCCTTCCCTGCTACGGCTAGGAAAGCCGAATAATATAGACTATTGAATACCCAGACTGATAATTCGGGGGTGGGTGAAGGGTCTAGTGGTAGCCAGTCGGCTGATCTACATACTGTTTTATCTTCAGTCCTGACTTCCTTGGGCCGTATTATGGCCAAACTTGATAAGATGGGTGCAGATAGCCAACAACGGTCACCCCCAGAACTGGGGCATCCGGTCACTACGCTGCACCAGACCACCTTACGGGTAATATTCCAAATGGTTTGAAAGACCCGCATATTAATAACCCGTCACACATGGTGCCTGCTAGCATCAAGGACATCTTGGAAGGGAAGGATATCAATCTGGTATCACTTCTCATTGCGTCTCAAGATGTCCTTGAAAAAAAAAACGTATGCATATGGGGATGTGTCAGTAGTGTTAAAATCTAGGGACCCTAGATTAAATCGCAAGCTATCCATACCAGAATTTGTGTTGGCTTTCGCAATCTATAGAGACGTGATATGTTCTGTATATCCTGATAGAAGGGAAGAATTGGATTTGGGGCACAAGTACGGTGGCACGTCTTTTTACGACTACCACCGTGCATTTTCCGCAAAGGCGTCGGCCGTTCTATCCCAGTTTAATTATCAAGCAGATTGGGGGGTGCTTGATACGGAGCTTTTTTGCCGACACTTTGCGGGCCTCAAAACCCCAGCTTGTGCTATTTGCGCATCCAACTCCCACACGGTCAATTTGTGCCCTAACTCCCCAGAGGTGAATGCTTTATTCCCCCCTACAAATATGATGCCCACTGGGAGAACAGGCACGGTACTGAAGGATAAACTTGGACGTGATATTGTGTTTTTGGGAAAATCTCAGATTTGTAATAATTTTAACACAGGCACTTGCGGCTACAGTGCTTGCAGACTACTTCATGTCTGCTCCCAATGCTTCAGGGCTCACTCTAAGGTCATGTGTCCGAATAAATTATATCCCAAGCAGTACCTTTTGTCTCTTAATGTCTCCCTGCTGAAAGAGTTATTGTGTGATCACCCATCTCAACATCTCGTAGATTTTCTGCTGGCAGGTTTCACTTTGGGGTTTCATACTGGTATTGTGCACATGCCTACTGGGATTTTAAAATGTAAAAACTTACAGACAGCCCAGGCAGCTCCCGACACAATTGACCTACTTCTCCAGAAAGAAATTGACCAAGGATTCTTAATTGGCCCTTTCGACTCCCCACCTTTTGCGGTTTGGAGAACTAACCCCATAGGACTGGTCACAAGTAAATCCTCCAATAAGCAAAGGTTGATTCTGGACCTCTCTGCTCCCCATGCTTCACCTACCCCAAGTCTTAACTCGCTTATTCCATATGAGGAATTTTCTCTCCAATATGCAACCATTGATCATGCCATCATGGCCATCCTTTTGGCGGGTGTGGGGGCATGGCTTAGTAAAACGGACATAGTGAACACAAGTTACTTCCTATCCATCCGTCCCTGTGGCATTTACATGGTGTTAAGTGGCATGATTCATATTATTTTTTCACGCGTCTCACGTTTGGTTCTAAGAGCAGCCCAAGGATTTTTGATATATTTGCTGAGACGTTGTGCTGGATGCTGCTTAACATATGTAAATGCCCTACCATTATCCATTGCCTAGATGATTTTTTGTCCGTAGAAAGTAACCTCTTACCTCCCAGTAGCCTCCTTTCTACAAAACGACTGTTCTCACAACTTGGGGTACCTATTTCACCCACAAAGACTGAAGGTCCGGATACGATCATTAACTTCTATGGGGTAGTGCTGGACTCTGTGCATATGCAGGCTAGCCTCCCTGGGGAGAAAATTGAACGCATCCTTTCAGCTATTGACCATTACCTAGCAGGTGGTTCTTGTAATAGAGAGTTGCAACCCCTGTTGGGTTCACTTAATTTTGCAATGAAAATTATACCATGGGGAAAGCGTTTATATCACGATTACTGAGCTTATTTCCCCTATTACAATCTGATTCCTCACGCATTACATTGGACATTCACGCTACCGCTGACCTACGCATGTGGAGGGAATTCTTGCTGCACTGGAATGGAAAAATAATTTTCATTCCAGTATGGACGGATAAGTCAGTGTCTGTATGGACAGATGCAACAGCCACTTCGGGATTTGCCGCAATTTTTGGCAATGAATGGATGTGGGGTATATGGCCTGGGGAAATTAATGAGATTCCCGAGTTTAAAGACACCTCTGCGTTATTTGAGTTCCACCCGATAGTGGCAGCAGCAGTTAAATGGGGTGCTTGCTGGTCAGGCAATACGGTGCGTTGCTTCTCAGACAACATGGCAACATGCCATATTGTAAACAAGGGACATTCCACTTCCCTGGCCATCATGCGATTTATGAGGACTCTCACGTGGCTAGCTGCAAAACACAGTTTCTTCTTAACGTGCATACATGTTCCTGGGGTTCTGAATATCGCTACTGATCATTTATCACGGTCTCGATTTCAGGAGTTCCGGGCGGCACTACCAACATCTACCCTGTTACCAACTCCAGCGCCACTGTGGCAGGAGATGGTTTGGGACTAAAGGAACTACTAACTCATGGGCAGCAACTCTCTCAAATGGGTCTTTCGGTTAACACCAAGAAGGCATACGGCAGGGCCTTTCGTATCTTCAATAAATTTCTACTTGACTTTAAGATTGCAGACCAATTCTCCATGGAAACAATGATTGCGTTCATTTCCTTTTGCCACCTTCACCTAACACTATCATTCAACACTATTAAGTTATACATCACTGGTATTCAACATCACATCCTCACTACTTGTCCTAATAAACAACGCTTTCTGTCATCTTACCAAGTTAAAGCTATACTTAAAGGTATCAAGGACTCCACCCCTACACCCACACCATCCAGATTACCCATCCACGATCTCCTGTTCCAGTCACTGTCAAACCTTTTAGACACCTCACCATTTGAAACTCACACTAATCAGGTCATTAAGACAGCCATTCATTTAGCTTTTTACGGTTTCCTTCGGCCCAAGGAATTTACCACCTCTAACTGCTGCACCCCCAACTTCATCACAAGGTCAAACCTGGTAAGCGCACACGATCACTATTTACTGTCCCTACACCATACAAAGACAAGTGCCAAGGGTCAGATGGTCACTATCACCTACTACCCCACTGGTAATAGGTGGTGCCCCGTGGAAGTGTTCAATCAATACCTCTCCTCCTTTCCTTCGGCTTCAACCCAACCACTGCTAGCCTTACACGGGAATATGCTCACTACGAGCAAATTCATGCTCTATGTAAGGATGTTGTTGGTCCGGTTAGGCTTGAACCCAGCCGAATATTCAGGTCATTCCTTTAGAATAGGAGCCGCTACTACCTCTTCTAAAATAAATATTCCGGCTCATATCATTAAGATATTAGGCCGATGGAAATCCACGGCTTACACCAGATACATTCCTCAGTCGGTACAAGAGGTGCGCCTGACCTTTAAAAATATGATTATGTAATATGCTATGTTGTATTGTAGGCTGAATAAACTGGTTACATCTTTTTTGCTCTCTTTTATTTCAGGCCTACTACCTCATCAGTTACGGCACACCACAACTGACTTTTTCCATGCACTGTTTGTTTTATGTTACTAATTCTACGGCTTTATGTCCTGACCACAAATATATATATATATATATATATATATATATATATATATATATATACACACACACAAACACACTTAAAATGGTTGCTAAAAGTTTAATACCTTAGGTTGTCTTCTATTGAAAAATATATACATGTAAAGGGTTATTCAGGGATTCCTGACAGATATCAGTGTTACAATGTAACGATAATTTAGAAAAAAAATGGTTTGGAAATAGAAAAGTGCTACTTGTACTTATAGCCCTATAACTTTCGAAAAAAAGCTAAGAACATGTTAAGATTGGGTATGTGAAGAAAATAGACTTATTTTCTGCATTTTCTTCTTTTATTCATGACTTTCCGCTGTATTCATTTATTTGAGATTTATTGGTTAGGTAGATTAAACTACCGATCACTGACCACCCTCCTGGCTCCTTACCTTCAAAGGGAACCGTCTATTAAGCGCTCTCTGGGCAGCCGACATTCATATATGCGAATGCCATGTGGAAGAGAAAATGGCACACATCTTGTTTGCACGAAAGGATGCAGCGGGACTTGGTCATCGAGTGTCTGGAACTATAATCGGACACTCGACTTCCTGAACCACCGCTGAAACATACGAACGCCTGCTTCCTTTTGTTGCGGAACAGCTAGGAGAGCGCCATTCGGTAGTTTGGTTCATTCGAACACGGGGAGCAATCTCTCCTATGAGCAAGGAGGCTCCATGCGTGCTTTTTTTGTTTTTATGCTGTTCTCTGAATTGACCGACCGCACACACTGAATTCTTGGAACTGTTTTGAGCAGGAGCCTCGTGTGCGGTCTGTGAACTAAGACTTCTATACTTTTTGAGAACCCCTGAACCGATCTGGGTGAAATTTGAATATGTTGGTCTCCCAGATCGGAGGGACATGTCATTTGTGGGGATAGCTTGTGTATAAAGGGGTGTTCCAAGTTTGGGGGAAATTGTGTTTCCTTTGACTGGAGCTAATTGGGTTATTCCTTAACTTATCTCAGAATCTCCCAGGCAGAGGAAGGGAGGGTTTTACTGTTAATCTGTATGATGATTGGTTGTTCCTTTTGTTTACCGTGGGAGGTCCTCTTGCAGGAGGATTTCCATAAAAGCCAGTGTGGCGTCAATAAAACATTATTCCTTATTTGTCATTATAATGGTAAAAAATTGAAAAGTGGTCTAAGGGGTTAAATAGGTTAAATTTAAAATAAAGATTAGTAAATAAGAAAAAGGAAAGAGGGAAAAGGGAAAAGGCAAGAAAAAGTAAAGGGGGTGAGATAAGAGGGGATATTTTATAAAACAAAAGACAATATGCACATAGCTCCTTAGGTAATATACAGTTGCAAGAAAAAGTATGTGAACCCTTTGGCATGATATGGATTTCTGCACAAATTGGTCATAAAATAAAATCTGATCATCATCTAAGTCACAACAATAGACAATCACAGTCTGCTTAAACTAATAACACACAAAGAATGAAATGTTACCATGTTTTTATTGAACACACCATGTAAACATTCACAGTGCAGGTGGAAAAAGTATGTGAACCCCTAGACTAATGACATCTCCAAGAGCTAATTGGAGTGAGATGTCAGCCAACTGGAGTCCAATCAATGAGATGAGATTGGAGGTGTTGGTTACAGCTGCCCTGCCCTATAAAAAACACACACCAGTTCCTGGTTTGCTTTTCACAAGAAGCATTGCCTGATGTGAATGATGCCTCGCACAAAAGAGCTCTCAGAAGACCTACGATTAAGAATTGTTGACTTTCATAAAGCTGGAAAGGGTTATAAAAGTATCTCCAAAAGCCTTGCTGTTCATCAGTCTACGGTAAGACAAATTGTCTATAAATGGAGAAAGTTCAGCACTGCTGCGCCTCTCCCTAGGAGCAGTGGCAGATTCAGGGGGTGGCAACGGGGAAATTGGTCATAAAATGTGATCTGACCATCATCTAAGTCACAACAATAGACAATCACAGTCTGCTTAAACTAATAACACACAAAGAATGAAATGTTGCCATGTTTTTAATGAACAAACCATGTAAATATTCACAGTGCAGGTGGAAAAAGTATGTGAACCCTTGGATTTAATAACTGGTTGAACCTCCTTTGGCAGCAATAACTTCAACCAAACGTTTCCTGTAGTTGCAGATCAGACGTGCACAACAGTCAGGAGTAATTCTTGACCATTCCTCTTTACAGAACTATTTCAGTTCAGCAATATTCTTGGGATGTCTGGTGTGAATCGCTTTCTTGAGGTCATGCCACAGCATCTCAATCGGGTTGAGGTCAGGACTCTGACTGGGCTACTTCAGAAGGCATATTTTCTTCTGTTTAAGCCATTCTGTTGTTGATTTACTTCTATGCTTTGGGTCATTGTCCTGTTGCAACACCCATCTTCTGTTGAGCTTCAGCTGGTAGACAGATGGCCATAAGTTCTCCTGCAAAATGTCTTGATAAACTTGGGAATTCATTTTTCCTTCGATGATAGCAATCCGTCCAGGCCCTGACGCAGCAAAGCAGCCCCAAACCATGATGCCCCCACCACCATACTTCACAGTTGGGATGAGGTTTTGATGTTGGTGTGCTGTGCCTCTTTTTCGCCACACATAGTGTTGTGTGTTTCTTCTAAACAACTCAACTATGGTTTCAGCTGTCCACAGAATATTTTGCAGTACTGCTGTGGAACATCCAGGTGCTCTTGTGCAAACTGTAAACGTGCAGCAATGTTTTGTTTGGACAGCAGTGGCTTCCATTGTGGTATCCTCCCATGAAATCCATTCTTGTTTAGTGTTTTACGTATTGTAGATTCGCTAACAGGGATGTTAGCATTTGCTAGTGACTTTTGTAAGTCTTTAGCTGACACTCTAGGATATTTCTTCACCTCATTGAGCAGTCTGCGCTGTGCTCTTGCAGTCATCTTTACAGGACGGCCACTCCTAGGGAGAGTAGCAGCAGTGCTGAACTTTCTCCATTTATAGACAATTTGTCTTACCGTGGACTGATGAACAGCAAGGCTTTTGGAGATACTTTTATAACCCTTTCCAGCTTTATGCAAGTCAACAATTCTTAATCGCAGGTCTTCTGAGAGCTCTTTTGTGCGAGGCATCATTCACATCAGGCAATGCTTCTTGTGAAAAGCAAACCCAGAACTGGTGTGTGTTTTTTATAGGGCAGGGCAGCTGTAACCAACACCTCCAATCTCATCTCATTGATCAGACTCCAGTTGGCTGACATCTCACTCCAATTAGCTCTTGGAGATGTCATTAGTCTAGGGGTTCACATACTTTTTCCACCTGCACTGTGAATGTTTACATGGTGTGCTCAATAAAAACATGTCAACATTTCATTCTTTGTGTGTTATTAGTTTAAGCAGACTGTGATTGTCTATTGTTGTGACTTAGATGATGATCAGATCACATTTTATGACCAATTGGTGCAGAAATCCATATCATTCCAAAGGGTTCACATACTTTTTCTTGCAACTGTAGAACAGTGTTAGAGAAATTACATTTTTTGCCACAATGGGTGTGTTTATTCTAAAGGAAAATTACAAATATTTTAAGTGTTAAGCCCTTTCTTTATGCTCTTCCCACGGTGATATATTGTGTCTATACCTCTGTACTGTTAGTTACTTTTTTGATATTTGCTTTAATGTCCAGAAATGGCAATAAGAGATAATTTAATATTTACTATGGGAGTCGCTGGCTCAGGTTGTCAGGTTATCTACACAGGCAGACATATTGTGTTAAGATAGAAATTAAAAATGTATACTATAAGTCACAATTAAAACAGAGGTGACTTCATTTTGTAACTGTAACGGCCACCCTGAGTATGAGAGACGTCCTTTTCCCTTGAGAGGAGCTGTGCTGCAATATTCTCCAGATGTCATCTCAGCCGACCCAGTAGTAGAAGGTGTAGCAGAGTTCTTACAAGAGCTAGTGATTAGCTGGAAGCAGGTTCCCTACAAGCACGAGACAAGGCTACGTGTTGAGGGTTAAGCAGATCTGATTTTTATTGGGCCAGGTTAGCCTTTTATGCAACTTTTCCAACAAGGGTGCCACCCAGGTGGACCTTGTTAGGCACAGGGAAATACAGTGAACAGCAAATAAACATAGTCACATAATGAAACACTCCCATTCATTACACAAAATCCCTCCCCTCTGCTTGGGAGATAATTGCGTTAATTACTGTATCAACTCAATTATCTCAAAATGAAAAATGTAAATTTTTTACCCATTTTCAGAAATACCATGAAAACATATCCAAACCCCATAGAACATATATTTTCTGATAGTCCATAGTTAGGGGAACAACATGTTAAAAAAATCATATGAATCGGTACAGGTGTTCAGGAGGTAGATGGAAGTCCAATTTCTGCCCGGCCGCACACGAGACTACTGCCCAAAATAGTTTCATGCATTCAGCTGGTGCGTCCGGTCTCTTCCGTGCCTTGAAAAATGTCGAACAATAGTTCCCATAAACGTTTGTGCGTGTGATGGTCGTGTGCCGCTTCATTCGTATGATGTATCTATCTACCAAATGCTGCCTTCTTCGGATGAATTATCACGAATCTAAGTGGTCCTGGAAGTCTCAGCGGTGTTCGGGAGATCGAGTGTCCGAAAATAGAATATACTGCATTAGAGAGAGAACAACTCTCACCAAGGTTGTAACGGTTGTAGGGTAAATAAGGGCTTAACCCAGAGAAGGAGATGATAGGAAGGGCTGAGACAGGATCTGCAAAGGAGCACACCTGATATCAGTCCTAATACGCTGGTAGCGATGACTGAATTAGAATAATTGGCGTAAAATATTCATATAAAGCACAAAAAAACTGTAAAATAAAATGAAGTAACTTTATTTCCCTAACCGGGTACACACATCTAAATATAAAAAGACACCAAAGTGAAAAAATAATAAGTGCAAAAAAGAAAATAAACTATTAAAATAGGACCAACTACTAGAGCTAATTAGTACAAGTTGTAATATACTTGTTACAAAATAGCCAACAATCGATACTGACCTAGATTAAACTTAGAAAGAGTATCCTTAGAGAGATATACAATATATATAGCGAATTGATATAATTAGGTAACCCAATCTGTACGATTGCCAAGTATCATGGGAGTATGGGTATCCTAAGGTAGATTATCGAACTCAGAGAATTATTGCCTGTATAGCTCTAATTGGGGTAGAAGTATAGGTGTATAGACCATCAGAGAATGCTTGGGGAAATCCAAAGCATACCCCAGATGTGATTAAATAAGGTTTGGGAAAATGACAGTGGACGTAGTTTGAAACGAAATTAGATCCCCTATTTCGGTATCCTCTGGTAACCTGATTGTGGATAGATTATAATAGTACAACACAGACGTTAGTAAAAAATACTCCTCTAATAGTATCAGAGAATGAGTATCTAAAGGTAACATCTTAGTCCTATGTATGTGTGTAAATACCTTAAAGTAGGTATTAAGTCAACATACCCCAACAGGGCTCCTTATGAAAGAAAAAAGCAGAAGATAGGTAGGGTCTTAAATATTAATTGCAGCTGAGGGATCTCGTCTAGTCAAGTACTGCTGGTCCCTCAGCTCCTTCTATAGATATAGTAGTTAGCCAACAGTGATAATGGAATGTTCCCCTGGTCTTATCCTAGGATCATAGGCGTGCGCAGCCTATTGCATTAGGGTGTGCACCCTAAAGCACAAACACACGGCGCATGTGTATATATGTAATATATATATATATATATATATATATATATATATACATACATACACACACACATACACTGCTGTGTATGTGTGTGCTGCTCGTGTGCTGTTTGAGGGTGGTGTGAGGGTGCTGGTAGTGTGCTATGTGGGTGAGGGTGTTTGTGTGTGTGTGTGTTTGTTAGGGTCCTGTTACTGTGCTGTGTGAGGGTGCTGTGTGTGTGAGGGTGCTGTTTGTGTGATGTGTGCGTGTGCGTGTGATGGTGCCGTTTGTGTGATGTGTGTGGGTGTCGTGTATTTGTTAGGGTGCTGTTTGTGTGTGTTTGTGAGGGTGCTGTTAGTGTGCTGTGTGTGAGGGTGTTGTGTGTTTGTAAAGGTGCTGTGTGTGTTTGTGAGGGTGCGGTTAGTGTACTGTGTGTGTGAGCGTGCGGGCTGTATGTTTGGAGGAATTGTGGAGGTGGGGGCAGATTAGTAAATATCCCCCCTCCCTACCTTATATAGGGAGGGGGGATCCTTGCTGCCATGTGCCATCCCTGGTGGTCCAGTGGAGAGTGAACTCTAGCATGCGGGGCTAGAGTTAACTCTCGCGAGATCTGAGTGTTGCCGTGGCAATGCTCAGATCTCGTGAGAGGAACCTGGCGGAGCTGCTGTCTAGAGCTCCCCGGGTCCTCTACTGCCTCCCTCCATGTTGCTGTGGGCTGGTGAGGTAGATCTTTGATCTCCCCGCCAGCCCATGGAGGCTTAGAGCAGAGCCGGCACTCAGATAGCGCCGACTCTGCGTGAGCCGACAGGGGAGATCCGGAGATCTCCAGTGAAGTCCTGGGGAATAAAGTGTGGGAACTCTTTTCCCAGCTCCCAAAAAAAATAATATACACGTGTGTGTGTGTATATATATATATATATGCGTGCACACACACACTGACACACATACACAGACACACACATATATACGCGTGCACACACATACATTCACAGACACCCACACACCTACAGACACACACCCATACACACACACACACTCACAGACAGACACACACATTCAGACACACACACTCTCAGACATACACACCTACATTCACAGACACACTTACAGACACACATACACACATTCACAGACACACTCACTCACAGACACACTCACACACACACATACATACATTCACAGACACACACACACACACACACAATCACTCACAGACACACACACACACATACATTCACAGACACACTCACTCACAGACACACTCACTCACACACACACACATACATTCACAGACACACACACACACACACATACACACACATTCACAGACACAATCACTCACAGACACACAGACACATACATTCACAGACACACTCACTCACAGACACACTCACACATACACACACATACATACATTCACAGACACATACATACAGAGTATTATTTTTAAATTAAAAAATGTCCACCCAGCCTCCCTACCTGGAGTGCTGGTGGACTTGTCCCTGGGGTCTAGTGGGTAGGTCAAGCGCCGGTCTCCACTCAGCCGCGGCGAGGGAGCTGTGTGCTCTCTGCTCCCTCTCACCGCGCGGGCTGTCTGCTGTAGCTGGGAGCCGGAATATGACGTCATATTCCGGCTCCGGCATCAGCAGACAGCGCGCGGCGAGAGGGAGCAGAGAGCACACAGCTCCCTCGCCGCGGCTGAGTGGAGACCGGCGCTTGACCGGGGGGTGGGGGTCCTTCACCTCTTGGCCCCCCCTCTTCCCCCCCATGACAGGGGGAACATAGGGGGAGCTGAGTGCCTGCAGGAACAGCGTTCCTGTTCAAATAAAAGTGCAGGAACGCTGTTCCTGCAGGACTTAATACATAGGCGTGCCATGGGGATTAGGGTGTGCCCAGGCACACCCGGCACACCCCGTGCGCACGCCTATGCCTAGGATCGACAGCTAAATACCATCTTAGAGAATCCCGGGGTAAATGTCTGCCTGACGGAAAAGCAAACCATCTAATATAAGTAAAGAGCTTTGCTTATGATTGCTAATGATTACTAAGACTCTCCATGCTTAGCTAGAGGGAGTCAATCTACCTAAAGCTGCATCACGAACCCATGCTCGGTAAGGAAAATGTGCTGGGCAAAAGAAAGCTTGCAGAGTGGTTCTAACTTAAAAATCCACAGTAAAGTGGAGTCTACCTCAACGTGTTTCGGCGCTAGAATGCACCTTTGTCAAGAGTTCGGTGTAGACTGGAGGTGCCGGCTCTTAAAACTGTAGAGGTATGCCCCTTGATGATGTCGATGTCGACGCTATTCTGACAATCACATCAATCGGGGGCGGGATGTTCCCTATGAATGACGTGTGTAGTTTAGTGCGGGGAGAGGAGGTGTAGAATTAACTCCTTCAATCCCGGAATTCATAATGCACTCCCAACTGCCTCAGCCTGCCACTGGACCCCAGGGAAACCACCCTCCATAAAAAGGTAAGAACCTGGAGGGTGGCTAAATGTATGTTAGTATGTGTGTGTGTGTGTTAGTATGTGTGTGTGTGTGTGTGTTAGTATGTCTGTGTGTATGTCAGTAAGACAGACATACGGGGCCCAAGAAAATGCTTTGCCCAGGGTCCTATTCATATTATAGACGGCCCTGTATACTGTGGGTTTATCCCTCTCCATTGGAGCAATTCAAACCCAGAGCCAGGGGTGATAGGGCTCTGGTCCATGTGAGTTGATCCCCAGATATACTTGTAATCTTGCATACCCTGTATATACAGATAGTCTGCACTATATACTGTATATTTTTTCAGAGTACTCAGAGAAGATCCTGACTCCAGTGTAGTTGCTAGCGCACTCCAGCTTTCTGGTATCTATAGTTTTATTGTCGTAAGACAAAACATTGCTGTTAAAATTGTCTTGAGGGGTTAGTCAGAGAGAATTATTATAAGGGTTTGGGCAGATTTTCTAACGGAGTCAGTTAGCTCCGCTGACTATATTTATTCATTTACTTATATTTATTTTATTTTTTTTATATTTTATTTATTTTTCTCTGATAATGTATTTTAGGTTGATGATGGTAAATTAGTAATCACCTTAGTATAATGACGTACCTCAGACTTCATTATACTAAGATGATTACACATTTGCTATCATCAACCTAAAAACTATATAACCTGAGATCCATATAACCTCTGATAAGCATCGATGATCACTAATAATAATAATACAATAATATGCGATGTATTATGAACTCTTGGGAGTCTCTATATATGTATATATATATAAATAAAAGAATCACAGTGAGACTGTATACATTCTCTTTTACTGTTTATTGGCATATGTGTTGTTTATCTTTTTAACCACTAGAGGTCACTATCTGCCTAATATATGACCTCAGTTCAGGGTATCCTCATGTAGCTGAAGGGGATACAACACAATTTAATGTCAAGCAGGAACCCTGCCAGTCACTTTGTCCTACGGTGTTACTAGTGTTGTATGTAAACTGTCTCGATTGTAGAAACATCTAGAAAGTGTTTAAAGACCAGTAACTACCCGTATGCAGGATTTACGGCCCACCACATGAATTCTTTCATTTAAATAAATCCTGTCATCTATTTTTTTTATTTTTACCCAAACGGATTTTACTTTAAAATTTATAAAACAAATAAAACCACAGATAGAGAGAGCAGAAAATACTAATATAAAATATATTAAATAGAATATAAAACGCTAACAATGCTTAGCAGCTCCACAAAACACGAATAATCCCTAATTCTCAACAATTCCAACTCTTTGATGTATTTACATTATAATTTATATAATATATAGAGCATGCCAGATAGAATTCCTTTACTCCCATGGAGACGTGTGTGTGTGTATTAAATCTGGGTGAAATTTCATAATATGTCTCAACCACTTCAGATTTAAACCCCAAACTATTGTAATGCAAAGAATATTGGAAACCACTCTTAATTAAAGTCATTATTTCAATAATATGAACGATTATGCCTGGTAAATCTAGCACAAGAACGATAGTAAATACTGTAACATTTTACACCTTTTTATCCTGTCCCTTGGCTTCTTCTTCTTCTTCCCCTTCGTCTTCTTCCCGTTCCCCCAAACGGTATTGCATGATTACCCCAAGAACGTTTTTGCCTTTATAGAGGCTTTTTACTTCTCCTGGAGTGGCGAAGTGTAGAAATATTTTCCCATAAAGTGAAAGACTTTCGTAAACGTTCCTAAACATTGTCTAGAAGTCCTAACCAGGATAAATACCCCTTGCCCATTTTAACAAGGTTATTGACTAAACTGAGAATTTGAAATTGAATGCCGCAGTAGCTGAACCTAGACAATTTTACCAGTTTGGCTATTTCTACCTTAACTTTGAAAATTCACTTTGAATTTTAAGTTTAGCGAAGAGCCCTGTAAATATCTAGCCAAAATCAGTTTACTCAGATTGGTAGAGCAATATGGCTCTGCACGCACACGAATAATCTTTCAGGGCTATTTAAAACCCCCGTATTCAATATATGGGGATTAGTCACACCATATGGCCATGCTGCACTTCTACAGAGTACCCAATATCGGTGGGTCCAAACCAACAATTGAATATTTTAATTCAGGATAAATATATAACAATATATATAATAATAGTTTGTGTATTTACTCAGCCATGTGAGTGTTTAGCACCTATACATACAAATTATGATTGTGCTCTTTCCTTCGTATTGTGTGACCATGAAATAAAGATATATGTAAACAAAATTATAAAAAATAAAAGGAAAAAATATGTTTTCTAAGGATAGAAGATTTTGCTATAATTGAAAGCACACTGATGTATCGGTAAATATATCTGCAGTTTGATGAAAAAAAGAAATAGAGTGACTGTAGCGGGCCCTGGGTAACCCGACTGTGTGTCGTCCAGTAACTGGACTACACACAGTTCCAAGGGTACAACAACAACAACTTTATTGGCCACACTCGGCTTTATACTTTTCCCCATGCAAGGGATGGATCACACATAAAGACAATGTTCGCTCCCCGCGTCCTCCCAGGGGTCGTATAACAGATCCAGAATCCCAGTCTCTTTGTCCTCTGTTCCCACTACTCAGGGTCCCCTCCCAGGGCTCTCCCCCCTCCAAGGGATCTCATGATGGAAACGGAACTCCCATCCCTTTGTCCCCATTTCCCGCCACCCAGTACAGGGTTTCCCACTTCCCGTGGCTGGGGGTCTTCTTTCCAGGTCCCGCTGTACCTGGGAGTCCCAGTGCGGGAAAGACTCTCACCTTTTGGGCTCCCAGGCACAGAAAACCAGGGACACCCAGAATGCACCTGCCACAAACTGCCTCCCTTCACGGGTTCCCTGGGTGAAACCAAGCAAGGGAAGCCTCTCCTTTTGGGACACGAATGCTCCCCCGGACCGCCGTTCATCAATACGAACGTCGACTGCCCAGGGAAGCACTCATTAATTACTTCCCTTGCGGTTTCACACTTATGTTGCAAGTTGCCAACTTTCTAATTGATTGGTGTGAACATTCCAAGGGGCAAGAGGTGGGAAGCAATACACGAATGTTCCCCCTAGATGGTGTTCATCTAACGAATGGGCCGCCACCCAGAGTCGGCACGCGCCAAGGCTTCCCTTTGCGGTTTTGACACCTCGTTATGATGTGTGAACATTCTAAGACAACATTCTAAATGAGGTTTCATGGTGGTCCCTGTTCGGAAGACTGATGGAACTCATTCGTATTGGCTCTCCCAAACGGGGAGCAGGTTAAACACAGGAATATAACACAACACAGGGGCAACACAGAGAATGACACATAGCAATTCACAAACAGGCAGCGGTTCCACCACAGTGACATTCCTGCTCATGTCTTTATTTAGATTTTTAGAAGGAAAAATTGGCCATGATTTTTTTGAAGTATCAATAAACCACCCCTGAGAAAAACCCATTCAGTTAATATGTTAATAAACGTCCTGAATGTCTCTGAAATCTGTTATCTAATTATAGTTACCATCTATTTCAGAGTGTGTCTGTTTCCAATATTATCAAAAACTCAAAACAGATATTGTTCACTATTTTTCATTGGAAACACATTGAAAGAGGTATAATTAAAGAAATGTGCATTGAGATTTCAGAATAATCTACTACAACATATTCTGTAGTTATCCTCACATTTTGGGAAAAAAAAGGCATTTAAACGCTTTTATGTTCGATATTTTACTTGAGTTATAAATCGATGCAGGAATGTATCTTTATACAGCGCATTTATATCTATACGTTGTATGGAATTAAACCCCCCCCCCCCCCCCACAAATTATACAAATTGTTAGTGTACAGCATATGATTGTATTTAAATATACCAAGTAAAACAGCTTTTATTACTGCTGTGAAATGAAAATGAGTAAGTATCCGGGTAGTAGAGAATATTTTACTCTGTACGGGTACATTTTCAACAACGTGGGGTTAGTGATTTCAACATATGAAAATGTTTTATTTCTCCGTTTCTAATTTTAACTTTAAACTTTTGAAGTTTTGTTAAACTATGTACCCTAAATTCCAGGCAGTGAACCGTATGGTCCTCAGCTGGAGAAAAAAAGATAACTTATTACGACATGTTAACAATAAAAAATATATACCGTTAACACAAAAAAATCCAAATATTCAATGTAAGAAACGTGTCCAAATGTGACAAATCACAGTATTCCTCAGTGTAATCATTTATATTGTACTTATGATTTTTGAAAAAAATAACATAATATTGACAGGAGATCATCAGCGGAATTCGTAGCTTATCGTTCGTAAGTCAAGTCATCCTGTTAACCTGTTCCGACTTGTTAATCTGATAATGATTCAAAACAAGATCCTTATTGTTTAAAATATGAAATTAATATCATTAAGAATTTTAACTTGAAAGTCATCTTATTAGTGTCTTTTCTCAGTCACGTTACTTCGTAAGGTTTTGCAGAGGTGGGAGGCTCAACATTTGGACAGGGTTTTGCTGCTCTGACATGATATCGCTGGATGCTTTAAAAACGCAATGTCAGTTGGGTGGTTGGGCGAGTCCATAGTAGGGGTATGACAACATGTGGAAAAAAGTCAAAGGGAGAATTAGACCTTTGCATAACTGTATTAATCAGTAAAATCAGTTGAGTGTCATACTGAAGGAGAACAAAGTATTTGCAGTCTGATTTAATCTAAATACCGTATTTTCCGGCGTATAAGACGACTGGGCATATAAGACGACCCCCAACTTTTCCAGTTAAAATATAGAGTTTGGGATATACTCGCCGTTTCTGTGTATGTGTGCAAAGAATGCTTTGTCTTTATGTGTAAGGGTTACATTGTGTGTGTGTGTGTGTGTGTGTGTAATGGATGCATTTTGTGTTTCCTGTGTGTAAGGGAAGCATGTTGTGGTTCTGTGTGTGTAGGGATGCATTGTGTGTTTCTGTGTATGTATAGAGATGCATTCTGTGTGTGTTTGTGTGCGCGTAGTGTAAAAGAGCTCCCTGTCTTATAGAGCTCTCTCTTCCGTCCCTTAGAGCTCTCCCCTGCCCCTTAGTGGTCTTTCCTCTCCCCCATCCTCCCTGTGTTCTTCTCACTCCCCCCCCTGTGATCTTCTCACTCCCCCCCCTCCCTGTGTTCTCCTCATGCCACCCCTCCCTGTGTTCTCATCTCCCCTTCTCCACGTCCCCCCTTCCTGTGTTCTTCTATCCCCCCTCCTTGTGTTCTTGTCACTCCCCCACCCTCCCTTGTTCTTCTCACTCCCCCCCTGTGTTCTTCTCACTCCCCCCCCCCCCGAGTTCTTCTCACTTCCCTCATGGGGGGCCCGTGTTCTTCTTACTTTCCTCCTCCCTCCCTCCCCATGTTCTTTTTAATCCCCCTCCCCAACCCTTCCTATGTTCTCCTCACCTCCCCTTCCCTGTGTAGCGTGGCCGAGCTCCTCTTCCTCCTGTCAGTCCGGCCGGGAACAGGAAACTGAGTTTCCTGTACCGCGCGGTACCCGGCCAGACTGACAGGAGGAAGAGGAGCTCGGCCACGCTACACAGGGAAGGGGAGGTGAGGAGACAGGCAGTGCTGCAGCCGCCTGAGGCTCTCTATAGAGCACTCAGGCGGCTGCAGTGCCTGCACCCGGCGTATAAGACGATACCCGGCGTATAAGATGACCCCCCACTTTTGACAAGCTTTTCATGGGTTAAAAAGTAGTCTTACACGCCAGAAAATACAGTAAATTGTTTGCATGGGCCGAAATGAAAATTCTGGCAAATTTGGACAAAACCTTTTGGCACAATCATTTTTTTCTAGGTTGGACATTAATTTAAAAGGTCTTTCCAGTATATGGGAACGCTACACATATTGAATTATATCATTTGGAAGTTGGTCAAACTGACTTTTATTTGACCACCATTTGCCAATGTTTGTCACGTGTTGTAGATATTTCAAACTTGGATACAAATTTTCACAATATTTTCCATCCTCTCAAGTGTAATCTTAACCCTTTCCTCTCGGATAAAATTTCAGTGTCGTTCACCAAATATGCCAAATTTATTTATAGAAATCACTTTGTGGGTGAATTTTTTTTCAAGCCATCTTTATCTGATAACGTTATGTCCCTCTGGGTGAGCCGTACGAACTTGTATGCTACTCATATGTCCCACCAGTTGGGACAGACGATCGTAATGAGAAAAATAAAATGTCCCACCCTGTGGGACAGTCGAGGGGAAAGGGTTAAAAATCAGATTTTAGTAAGTAATAATTGCTCAAATCACACTGTATTTGAGTCCAATGTTTATATGTATTTATATATAATTTTATTTTTATTATTGATTATCATGTTTGTTATAATGTGCAGCAATTACTGCTTTTATAATGTTTTTCTATAATATGTAGGGATTGGTATTAATTATATATATATATTAAAGGAAAACTATAGTGTCAAAAGTGTATTCCTGACACTATAATGCTAAAAACCCATGTTAGGTTGCCAGCTTCCTTTGCCCCCCACCTTCAAAAAAAATGAAAACTGACCTTTCTTCCAGCTCTGTGTGGGTCCGTTCCCACTCCGCCTCCTTGGCTGAGATCATCAAAATGTACAATCTCAGCCAATCCAATGCTTTCTCATAGGAAAGCATTCGGAAGCTAATGTGCATCTGCACCTATCGGCATCTCCTTGAATCAATGCATCGCCATGGGGAGCATTCGGTGTCTCCATGAAGAACATGGAAATGTAGAATGTCAGTGCTGAACCCAGGAAGCACCTGTAGTGGCCCTCTGAGTGACTGCCACTACAAGTATTCCTAGGCAGATTCTCAGAAAAGGCAATGTTTACATTAAAAAGTATTTCTCAAATTCTCCTAGATTGTAAGCTCACATAAGATCATATTGTGACGGACCTCCTGGTACCATAAGCACTGCGCTGGAGCACCACAACCACTGCAAACCCCACGAACCGCCGCAGCTTGTATGTGGTCTCGCCGTCTCCTACCCACCCTGGACCTACGACAAGGCTCCAGGTTCCAGTGGGTGAACCTCTCTTCATTCAGAGAGCATTGCAGGAACAGCTCTTACAATAGCTTAGTGATTATACTCAGGGGAGTATAGTGATTATAGCAATCCCCCAGAGTGTAGGTCTCCAATTCCCCAAACATGAGCCACGACTTCATCAAGGTGCAAGATGATCTGAGAGTTTAATGGTTCACGTTGGCTTTTATACAATTCTCCAGGCCAGAGGAACACCCCCTTGACCTGATGGGGCACAGGAACACAAAGGACACAAACCAATCAGAACAAACATACAGTCTGTGACACTCCCATGTACAGCACACAATCCCTCCCCTCTGCTTGGGAGATAATTGAGTAAAGTCCTGCAAGTAACTGTTATCTCCAGGCAGAAAAAACACATTTTCACAAAGTTCCGAAAGTACCCCAAAACATAACATACCCCCGGATAGCCCTGATCTGGGTGAACAACATATCCAAAAATCACCCAGATCAGAGCAGGGGTTCAAAAGTTTCATGGAAGTCTCTTTTTGACTGGCTGCAAGCATGGCTTCATGCCCAAAGCAGTTCCAGGGAATTAGGGCCAGCGGTCGGTCTCTCGTTGTGGAGTACAAAAGTACTTACATTACATGAATGGAGCCTTTTAAAGTGTATTGGGCAAGGTATATTGCAGGGCCCATAGTCACAGGGTAGGAGGCAGGCAAACAGGCCCCTCCAAAAACTTGTGGCAAACTCACAGAAAAAAGGGAGCTTGTCACACATATATTCATCTATTCATATAATATACATCCACACACCATCCATATACTTCAGTTTACTGTTTTGACTAATATTAATGTTTCACAAAATCCAGACTCTACTGGCCAACATTGAATTCTTCTTTGGCAAAGCTCACGGCTTCTTCCTTGACCACACTGGTTACCCCACATCGGAAACCTATTTTTTTCTTTATACTGAGAAAGATGTGTGCACCCAGAAAAACAAGACATTTCTAGGTGTTTTTCGCCAATTCGTCAACGAATGCTGCTCAGATATTGTCTGAAAAGTTTATATTATAATGAAATGTGTTGGCTAATGTTTCTTGGGTCATTGGGGGCACTTTTTGTATCTTATTGTATTCAGATCGACTTGGAGAGACTTTCATTTGGGATTTTTTTTGGCCAATTCCATCCTTGATTTTGTCAGTTTGGGTTATTGTATATATTATGGAAGTTAGTCATTAATGTCCTAAGCGGAAATTTAAAAAAAATTAAACTGGAGAGGGAAAAGGTGAAATGAATTTTACCAACCTTGAGCAATCTTTGTTTGAATATTTGAAGTTTAGCGAATAAGCCACAAGAGTTAATACATGTTTTATTTGTCTGTTTGACTTCATGCCATTCTTAAAATAAATTGGCAAAGATTAAGGGTATAATGAAAAGCAGAATAAATTAAAAAGCATTACAAAATGTTCAGCACAACAAAATAAGCTTTTTCAGACATTCTTTTTGGTTTTTACAAATGAAAACCAGTAAACTGAAATGTTCCCGAATGTTGAACAGGATCAGAGCAGACCCTCCAGAGGATTGCAAGTAAAAATGTGAATGTGGTTCTCACAGTCTCGGTAACAACTCTCAGGCAATATGTGGGAGGATGAATGTTTAACTAAAAAAAGGGAATTGATAGACTATTTTTATAGATAAGATTTGTTTTAACATTCGCAGTTCATTTACCAAGGGCTTGTTTTCATGCTGTTCAAACTGGTCATTTTCCTCAACAAGATGGTAACGGCAAATATATCAATCGCTCAATGGTGACAAATTCTGGCAATTTCTGTGCTACAAAATGCATCAGTGCTTAAAAACTGCGTTAGCACGAAAAAGATATCTTCTTGTATTTCTTTTAAAGAATCGATGAGGTTTACTTGTATTATTTACAGTATTGGAAGTAGTATACGCACCAGCTCCAGCGTAAGCAGGGCCATCTTTAATGAGGGCAGCTGCCCCGGGCCCACTTACTTCTGGGGGCCCCAAAGCAGCTGCCCCTTTTGCCCGCTGCCATCCTAAAATAAATTGTTGTGGGCAGCGGGCCCGCACATTAAGGGGGCCCATGCAGTCAGGGCCACATGGTGGGCATTTGTAAGCAGGAGCCCGGTGGCCCTTTAACAGCACAACCGGGCCCCTTGCTTTTTGGCAGTATGTGGGAGGAAATGATGGTCACTTTCTCCCAGCTAGTGCAGAGCCGCACGGTGTGTCTGCCAGTGTATGAGTGTGTCTGGGTGTGTGTGTCAGTATTTATGTATGTGCCTGCCAGTATGTCTGTCAGTGTATGTGTCTGTGTGTGTGTCAGTATATGTGTCAGTGTTTCCGCATGTCTGTTAATATTTGGGCCTGTATGTGTCTGTGTATCTGTATGTTGTCAGTGTGTGTGTATCTGTGTGTGTAGGTGCCAGTGTGTATATTTGTGTATTTGTATATAGTCAGCGTGTATCTGTATGTGTGTCAGTGTGTGTATATGTGTGTCTGTGTATCTGCATGTGTCAGGTTGTGTATCTGTGTGTCTGCATGTGTGTCAGTATGTGTATATGTTGTCATTGTGTATATCTGTGTATCTATACGTAGTTAGTGTGTGTGTCTGTGAGTCTGCATGTGTGTTACATTGTGTATCTGTATGTGTGTCAGTGTATCTGTGTATCTATCTGTAATCAGAGTGTGTATCGGCATGTGTGTCAGTATGTGTGTCTTTGTGCCCGTATCTGCATTAATATGACTGACAAGTTGTGTGTTGGTGTCTGTGAATCCATGTCAGTGTGTGTTTCTGTGTATATGCATGTGTGTGTGTGTATTACAGTGTCTGTGGCAGTGTATGTGTATACATCCCAGCATTTAAACGGCAACACTACACACAAATGCACCCGTAGGGGGGTGTTGGGGGCTGTATTTCAGCAAGAGTGTGTTTTAGTGAGAGAGTGAATGCGTGACATTGTGTGTGTATTTCAGCAAGAGTGGGTATTAGTGAGTGTGTCAGTGACGTATGTATGCTTAATAACAGTGTGTTTTAGTGTGTGTGACATTGTGTGTATACTTAATAGTGTGTGTTAGTGAGTGTTTGTGACATTGTGTGTTTACTTAATAATAGTATGCATTAGAGAGTGTATGTATACTTAATAATAGTATGGGTTAGTGAGAGTGTCAGTGGCATTGTGTGTATATTTAATAATAGTATGCATTAGAGAAATTACCCCTGAAATTACCCCTGATTGCAGACAGTGAGTGGTATGACAGTGGCACTTACTCCTGATTGCAGACAGTGAGTGGTATGACAGTGGCACTTACTCCTGATTGCAGACAGTGAGTGGTATGACAGTGGCACTTACTCCTGATTGCAAACAGTGAGTGGTATGACAGTGACACGTACCCCTGATTGCAGACAGTGAGTGGTATGACAGTGACACTTACTCCTGATTGCAGACAGTGAGTGGTATGACAGTGACACTTACTCCTGATTGCAGACAGTGAGGGTATGACAGTGGCACTTACTCCTGATTGCAGACAGTGAGTGGTATGACAGTGACACTTGCTCCTCTTTGCAGACAGTGAGTGGTATGACAGTGGCACTTACTCCTGATTGCAGACAGTGAGTGGTATGACAGTGGCACTTACTCCTGATTGCAGACAGTGAGTGGTATGACAGTGGCACTTACTCCTGATTGCAGACAGTGAGTGGTATGACAGTGACACGTACCCCTGATTGCAGACAGTGAGTGGTATGACAGTGGCACTTACCCCTGATTGCAGACAGTGAGTGGTATGACAGTGGCACTTACTCCTGATTGCAGACAGTGAGTGGTATGACAGTGGCACTTACTCCTGATTGCAGACAGTGAGTGGTATGACAGTGACACTTACTCCTGATTGCAGACAGTGAGTGGTATGACAGTGGCACTTACTCCTGATTGCAGACAGTGAGTGGTATGACAGTGGCACTTACTCCTGATTGCAGACAGTGAGTGGTATGACAGTGACACGTACCCCTGATTGCAGACAGTGAGCGGTATGACAGTGACACTTACTCCTGATTGCAGACAGTGAGGGTATGACAGTGGCACTTACTCCTGATTGCAGACAGTGAGTGGTATGACAGTGACACTTGCTCCTCGTTGCAGACAGTGAGTGGTATGACAGTGGCACTTACTCCTGATTGCAGACAGTGAGTGGTATGACAGTGACACTTACTCCTGATTGCAGACAGTGAGTGGTATCACAGTGGCACTTACTCCTGATTGCAGACAGTGAGGGTATGACAGTGACACGTACCCCTGATTGCAGACAGTGAGTGGTATGACAGTGGCACTTACTCCTGATTGCAGACAGTGAGGGTATGACAGTGGCACTTACTCCTCATTGCAGACAGTGAGTGGTATGACAGTGGCACTTACTCCTGATTGCAAACAGTGAGTGGTATGACAGTGACACGTACCCCTGATTGCAGACAGTGAGTGGTATGACAGTGACACTTACTCCTGATTGCAGACAGTGAGTGGTATGACAGTGACACTTACTC
Source organism: Pelobates fuscus (assembly GCF_036172605.1). NCBI lineage: Eukaryota > Metazoa > Chordata > Amphibia > Anura > Pelobatidae > Pelobates > Pelobates fuscus. The sequence continues at coordinate 208,189,868 of NC_086323.1, read as the reverse complement.
CTGATTGCAGACAGTGAGGGTATGACAGTGGCACTTACTCCTGATTGCAGACAGTGAGTGGTATGACAGTGACACTTGCTCCTCTTTGCAGACAGTGAGTGGTATGACAGTGGCACTTACTCCTGATTGCAGACAGTGAGTGGTATGACAGTGGCACTTACTCCTGATTGCAGACAGTGAGTGGTATGACAGTGGCACTTACTCCTGATTGCAGACAGTGAGTGGTATGACAGTGACACGTACCCCTGATTGCAGACAGTGAGTGGTATGACAGTGGCACTTACTCCTGATTGCAGACAGTGAGTGGTATGACAGTGACACTTACTCCTGATTGCAGACAGTGAGTGGTATGACAGTGGCACTTACTCCTGATTGCAGACAGTGAGTGGTATGACAGTGGCACTTACTCCTGATTGCAGACAGTGAGTGGTATGACAGTGACACGTACCCCTGATTGCAGACAGTGAGTGGTATGACAGTGACACTTACTCCTGATTGCAGACAGTGAGGGTATGACAGTGGCACTTACTCCTGATTGCAGACAGTGAGTGGTATGACAGTGACACTTGCTCCTCGTTGCAGACAGTGAGTGGTATGACAGTGGCACTTACTCCTGATTGCAGACAGTGAGTGGTATGACAGTGACACTTACTCCTGATTGCAGACAGTGAGTGGTATCACAGTGGCACTTACTCCTGATTGCAGACAGTGAGGGTATGACAGTGACACGTACCCCTGATTGCAGACAGTGAGTGGTATGACAGTGGCACTTACTCCTGATTGCAGACAGTGAGGGTATGACAGTGGCACTTACTCCTCATTGCAGACAGTGAGTGGTATGACAGTGGCACTTACTCCTGATTGCAGACAGTGAGTGGTATGACAGTGACACGTACCCCTGATTGCAGACAGTGAGTGGTATGACAGTGACACTTACTCCTGATTGCAGACAGTGAGTGGTATGACAGTGGCACTTACTCCTGATTGCAGACAGTGAGTGGTATGACAGTGGCACTTACTCCTGATTGCAGACAGTGAGTGGTATGACAGTGGCACTTACTCCTGATTGCAGACAGTGAGTGGTATGACAGTGGCACTTACTCCTGATTGCAAACAGTGAGTGGTATGACAGTGACACGTACCCCTGATTGCAGACAGTGAGTGGTATGACAGTGACACTTACTCCTGATTGCAGACAGTGAGGGTATGACAGTGGCACTTACTCCTGATTGCAGACAGTGAGTGGTATGACAGTGACACTTGCTCCTCTTTGCAGACAGTGAGTGGTATGACAGTGGCACTTACTCCTGATTGCAGACAGTGAGTGGTATGACAGTGGCACTTACTCCTGATTGCAGACAGTGAGTGGTATGACAGTGGCACTTACTCCTGATTGCAGACAGTGAGTGGTATGACAGTGACACGTACCCCTGATTGCAGACAGTGAGTGGTATGACAGTGGCACTTACCCCTGATTGCAGACAGTGAGTGGTATGACAGTGGCACTTACTCCTGATTGCAGACAGTGAGTGGTATGACAGTGACACTTACTCCTGATTGCAGACAGTGAGTGGTATGACAGTGGCACTTACTCCTGATTGCAGACAGTGAGTGGTATGACAGTGGCACTTACTCCTGATTGCAGACAGTGAGTGGTATGACAGTGACACGTACCCCTGATTGCAGACAGTGAGTGGTATGACAGTGACACTTACTCCTGATTGCAGACAGTGAGGGTATGACAGTGGCACTTACTCCTGATTGCAGACAGTGAGTGGTATGACAGTGACACTTGCTCCTCTTTGCAGACAGTGAGTGGTATGACAGTGGCACTTACTCCTGATTGCAGACAGTGAGTGGTATGACAGTGACACTTACTCCTGATTGCAGACAGTGAGTGGTATCACAGTGGCACTTACTCCTGATTGCAGACAGTGAGGGTATGACAGTGACACGTACCCCTGATTGCAGACAGTGAGTGGTATGACAGTGGCACTTACTCCTGATTGCAGACAGTGAGGGTATGACAGTGGCACTTACTCCTCATTGCAGACAGTGAGTGGTATGACAGTGGCACTTACTCCTGATTGCAGACAGTGAGTGGTATGACAGTGACACGTACCCCTGATTGCAGACAGTGAGTGGTATGACAGTGACACTTACTCCTGATTGCAGACAGTGAGTGGTATGACAGTGGCACTTACTCCTGATTGCAGACAGTGAGTGGTATGACAGTGGCACTTACTCCTGATTGCAGACAGTGAGTGGTATGACAGTGGCACTTACCCCTGATTGCAGACAGTGAGTGGTATGACAGTGGCACTTACTCCTGATTGCAGACAGTGAGTGGTATGACAGTGGCACTTACTCTTGATTGCAGACAGTGAGTGGTATGACAGTGACACTTACCCCTGATTGCAGACAGTGAGTGGTATGACAGTGGCACTTACTCCTGATTGCAGACAGTGAGTGGTATGACAGTGGCACTTACCCCTGATTGCAGACAGTGAGTGGTATGACAGTGACACTTACTCCTGATTGCAGACAGTGAGTGGTATGACAGTGGCACTTACTCCTGATTGCAGACAGTGAGTGGTATGACAGTGGCACTTACTCCTGATTGCAGACAGTGAGGGTATGACAGTGACACTTACTCCTGATTGCAGACAGTGAGTGGTATGACAGTGACACTTACTCCTGATTGCAGACAGTGAGTGGTATCACAGTGGCACTTACTCCTGATTGCAGACAGTGAGGGTATGACAGTGGCACTTACTCCTGATTGCAGACAGTGAGTGGTATGACAGTGACACTTACTCCTGATTGCAGACAGTGAGTGGTATGACAGTGGCACTTGCTCCTGATTGCAGACAGTGAGTGGTATGACAGTGGCACTTACTCCTGATTGCAGACAGTGAGTGGTATGACAGTGGCACTGTAGCGGAATGCAGTGAGCCTGTCCTGCAAAATGCCTGTGTGACTGTGTTCGTATATGTTTTCCCTATGTTGAAATTGCTATTCGTTTGTGTATTATGTGAATTGTATGGTATTCGGTAGTTTCCATCCGTACTATATACTTATGGAAACTACCGAACGGAGGGACCACCCCAGAGAGGAGTGTGCCAGCTATTAAAGTTCACATTCTTTCCAACCGCAAGTTAACCGGCTCATTAACATTGTATCTGGGTGGCCGCCATTCGGCATGCGTACACGTGGCGGCGGCCATCTTACGCATGAAAATCCCAGCGGTGTTTGGTCGTCGAGTGCCTGGAACTCAAATCGGACACTCAAACAACCAAACACCGCTGAGACCTCCAGAGCTCCGTAACTGCCGAACGGAGAAACATAACGAATCCCCATTCGGTAGTAATAAAGTACCGAATGAGGGAATCACTATCTAGGTGAATGTAAATGTGGATGGCAATTATAAATGTCGGTTTTAACTGCCGAACGGAGACCGACCGCAGGGCCCATTCTCATGGAACCCTTTTCGGATACCAACTCGTGTGCGGTCGGTCAAACTTCACCTGCCTGTAACTACCGAACCCCTGGTCCGATCTGGGTGAATTTTGGATATTATATTCACCCAGATCAGGGCTACCTAGCGGTACCCTGATATTAAGGATATGTGATGGTTTAGGGGTACATCCAAGTTTGGGGTAAACTACTGTACAACTTAAGGGGATTATGACACACTCTGAGGGGAGGAGATGTGGGGGAGGTAACAAGAATGGTATTGGTTACTGTCATAATTACTGTAGTTCCCTCCCTTGCATGGGAGCAGGCTTTATAAGAAACCTTGGAATAAACGATAGTCAGTTCTACTCCTGAAACTGTGTGTCGTCCAGTTATTGGGAGTGCTGTGGGGATTTCGCTGTACCTTTTTACCTGCTGGAAACTCTGCTGTGGATTTACTAATGACTTGTTCCTGAGCCTTCCTTGGATCTAAAGTGGAGAATAGCTGCGAGAAATCAGCTCTCCGCTACATTGGTTGGCAGCGCTGGGATCCAGACTCACAGAGGAACAAGGATTAATGGAGATTGACCTTTCTACGCTAAAGAGAACCACATTGAAAGACCTTCTGGAAGCGAAAGGTGTTTCTGCCAGCAGCAAATCCAAAGCAACGCTTATCACCGAAGTAATGGCAGAATACAGAGCAGAGGAGGTCCAGGCCACGGAACAAAGACCTGAAACAGAACAGGAGGAGTTCCAAAGGCAGTTACAATACAGACTGGCCTTCTATGGGGAAAACCCACCCACAGAGATCATCTCTAAAACCATGACAGAGGTGCAGGAGTTTGTGAAGAGAAATAGGAGACCACAAACACCAGAAAGAAGTACAGCAGGAGCTGTGGCACAAGAGGGTAAGCCCAAAATTCCCTATCAAGCTTTTAAAACGTATGTAGAAGCAGAGGAGGATATAGATGCCTTCCTCCAGGACTTTGAGAGACTGTGTACACTGCATAACATACCAAGGGAAGAGTGGGTACCCATATTAGCAGGACGGCTGTCAGGGTTGCAGGGGGAGCCGTGTATCGGCTAGACACAGCCAGGGTACATTTGCATTGGGGTGCGGGGTTCGGGAATGTGGAAGTGGGACTAATGCCGCAATTACCTGCTGAGGTGGTCCTGGGGAATGATCTGGGCAAACTCACCTCCGCATTTGAACCACAAACTACTGAAGAAGCACACCCAGTAGTCACCAGGCAACAGGCCCGCACCCAACAAAACAACGCACTGCCGGAGGTCCAGGTAAGAGATTCCTCCCCTTCCCTAGACTGTATCCCTTGGGCCCCTCCTGACGAGTTTGTAGCCGAGGTAATCACTGACCCTACCTTACAGGTATACCGAGACAAGGTCACCTCTATCCAACCGGGGGCAGAGGGGGAAAGATTTGTATGGGACAGACAGTTATTGTACCGGGAAACAAGTAAACAGATAGATGGGTCAGACCCCATTGCTACAAGACAGCTGGTGGTACCTCAGAGGTACCGAACCGAATTACTCCGGATAGCGCACGATATTCCGCTATCCGGACATTTGGGGGTCAGCCGTACCAGATATCGATTGACCCAAAGTTTCTTCTGGCCAGGGATTAGCCAGGAGGTACGCAGGTACTGTAATACCTGCGACACGTGCCAGAGGGTGGGAAAGAGGGGGGATAAGCGTAAGGCGAGGCTGCACCCCCTACCCATAATTGAGGAACCCTTTCATAGGGTTGCCGTAGATATTGTAGGCCCCTTCCGGAAACCTAGCCCCTCGGGCAAACGGTACATCCTGACCATAGTGGACTATGCCACTCGCTACCCCGAGGCGGTAGCTTTAACGAATATACATGCAGAGACGGTGGCTGAGGCGCTGATGCAGATTTTCTCCCGGATGGGGTTACCCAGGGAGATCATCTCGGATCAGGGCACTCAGTTCACGACAGAGGTTACCCAACAACTCTGGAAGTTCTGTAAAATTAAGCCTATAATTAGTGCTCCGTACCACCCCCAGACTAATGGGCTCTGCGAACGGTTCAATGGCACCTTAAAACAGATGCTCCGAACCTTCGCCGAGACTCACCGAGACTGGGAAAAATTCCTGCCACACTTACTGTTTGCTTACAGGGAGGTGCCACTTGACAGTGGCACTTACCCCTGATTGCAGACAGTGAGTGGTATGACAGTGACACGTACCCCTGATTGCAGACAGTGAGTGGTATGACAGTGACACTTACTCCTGATTGCAGACAGTGAGGGTATGACAGTGGCACTTACTCCTGATTGCAGACAGTGAGTGGTATGACAGTGACACTTGCTCCTCTTTGCAGACAGTGAGTGGTATGACAGTGGCACTTACTCCTGATTGCAGACAGTGAGTGGTATGACAGTGGCACTTACTCCTGATTGCAGACAGTGAGTGGTATGACAGTGGCACTTACTCCTGATTGCAGACAGTGAGTGGTATGACAGTGGCACTTACTCCTGATTGCAGACAGTGAGTGGTATGACAGTGGCACTTACTCCTGATTGCAGACCGTGAGGGTATGACAGTGACACTTGCTCCTGATTGCAGACAGTGAGTGATAAGACAGTGACACTTACTCCTAATTGCAGACAGTGAGTGGTATGACAGTGACACTTACTCCTAATTGCAGACAGTGAGTGGTATGACAGTGACACTTGCTCCTGATTGCAGACAGTGAGTGATATGACAGTGACACTTACTCCTGATTGCAGACAGTGAGTGGTATGACAGTGGCACTTACCCCTGATTGCAGACAGTGAGGGTATGACAGTGACACGTACCCCTGATTGCAGTCAGTGAGTGGTATGACAGTGGCACTTACCCCTGATTGCCGACAGTGTTTGGTATGACAGTGGCACTTACCCCTGATTGCCGACAGTGTTTGGTATGACAGTGGCACTTACTCCTGATTGCAGACAGTGAGGGTTTGACAGTGGCACTTACTCCTGATTGCAGACAGTGTTGTGACAGTGTCACCTTACTTACTCCTGATTGCAGACAGTGTTGTGACAGTGTCACCTTACTTACCAGAGATTGCATGCAGTTTGCAGTGCGGCCCCACATAAGGTGTGAATCCTTACCAACCTGAGAGTGCAATTTGCAGAGGGACTGAGTGAGCGGAGCAGACACTCCAGACAGTGGCACTACTACTGTAAGTAACGTGAACTTATATTGCAGCTTTTGAGTAAATGATATGTATGTACCCAGGATTACATATTGTGAGCCTGAGAATGAAACAAGTCATTTTAGTTTGTGTTGGTATAGTATTCACCAACTATAGGTCAGGGCACAAACTTTAGTGGCAAGCGTTTTTAGCTATGTTAGTGGAAGTAGAGCTAAACCTAATCTTCTTACAGGAAAAGTTAATTTGAGTTAGTGGACTTAGTACAGGAACATCGTGTGACTCTAACCACGAATAATAAAGCTTTGGATCATGACCGATAGATTTTATTCACTGCCCTCTTCACTTATGCCAAGTGCTCAGGTTCAGTTTTGCTATTGAGAAAAACCACAGGCTTGGAAATAGATCTTAGTCCATAATATTTAATTCTCATTACTCTAATTCTTAGGCAATTATTGGCTTGGGAAAGGAAATCCGTCATATAACCTAGTTTAGTATGAATGAACGTTCTGTGCTTTCATTCATTACTTATTAAATGAACAATAATATCTTGCAGGTGTTTTGGTAATTGTGGTTATGCTAATGAGTATTTTTTCCATTTTTTTGTAATTAAAACAATCTTAGAATTATATAAGCGTAAAATGGTTACTATAATTTAGCATGGTAAATATTCTAAAATGTTTAATAGTACGAAAGTAAGCAGTCGCGCTACGGAACCTTTCCTCGGACATTTCTTATGAACAAGATAAATATAAAATGTGGGCACCAACCTTTGATTTGAGCTTGTCCTGCATCATCTATTCATTATAACCACTATATTGAGCTGCACTGGTTATGTTGCCCGGAGTAACCCTAGAAAAGTAGTGGAGGAAAGAAGATGAAAGGGGCACCAACAAAAGTCTGGTACTCAGAAGTCACAGACCATTGGCTAACTTCTGTGTGATGTCATAGTGTATTCTTTAGAGCTCATTATGGTTCCTGTAAGGAAAAATAGGAATTTTCCAACAGTTCTAAAAAGTTTCAGATACATTAAGTGTCTACCAACGCGTTTGTGTTAAACAGTCAACTCTTGCAGTGCCAAGTCACAGAAACTGAAGAACATGCAATGCCATTTAGAGAGTTTACAAAATGTAATTAATGGAAAAGAAATGTTACGTTAAATAAATGATTGCTCCATGTTCAACATTCGTAACGTCAGCCTGTAATTTAATCCCCAACTCTGCAGGAGGAGAATTTCTTTTGTGGGCAAATCATAAAGATGTTTTTTTTTTTCCTTTGCTGGGAAACAATGAGCTTCAATTCGATCTCTTGCCAAAGGGAAAAAAGTCTCCAAACATGGTAGCCTGGAGCAAACATCTCCTCGCAAATATGTCTTTAATTTGGCGTTCGGGCACATTTTCTGGAGACAAAGTATCTCTGGTGCAGCTGTGTTGGACAGAAAGCAGCTGTTGATCGGACATAAGGAGTGAGGCGTTTATTTTACTAATTGTGGCATAGGCGAAAGTGATAAACTGAAGATAAAATATATGATGAGAGAAAGTTGTATTCCCACTTCACTGTAAATGGGCTTGGGTTAAACGAAGACAAATTCTTATATAAATCATGTCTGCTATTATCTCATTAGCTGTGCATTTTCGACTTTGTAAACACAGTGGAATTTATTTAATTCCTATGATGAAACGTATGCGGTAGACTCATTTAAACTCATTAGATTAATCTTGGACCAAACATAGAAATAAATATATATATATATAAACACTCCTAAAGACTGTTAGGACAAAGGACATACATTTAACCCCTCAGTGACCAGACCGTTTTTCAATTTTCTTACCATTTAGGACCAGGGCTCTTTCTACACTTCTGCAGTAATTGTATTTAGCTATAATTCTCCTTACTCATTTACTATACCCACACAAATTATATACAGTTTTTCTCACCATTAAATAGTCTTTCTAAAGATACCATTATTTTCATCATATCATATAATCTACTATAAAATTGTTTTTATAAAATATGATGAAAAAATGTAAAAAAGGCACTTTTTCTAAATTTGCCCCCCAAAATCTATTACGCATCTACAACCGCCAAAAAACACCCATGCTAAATAGTTTCTACATTTTGTCCTGAGTTTAAAAATACCCATTGTTAACATGTTTTTGGAAAGTTATAGGGCAATAAGTACAAGTAGCACTTTGCTATTTGCAAACCATTTTTTCAAAATTAACAAAAGTTACATTGTAACACTGATATCTGTCAGGAATCCCTGAATAACCCTTCACATGTATATATTTCTTAAAAGAAGGCCACCTAAGGTATTAAACCTGGGGTGTATTGACTCTTTTCATGCAACCATTTTACCATCAATCTATACCAAATTAAAAAAAGAAAATAATTATTGGTGATTTTTTTTACACACATAGCAATCCCTCCCAGCCCCCCCCCCCCCAAATATTACCCCCTTCCCTCACAATATTCCCAACTCACACCATCACCTCCTCTCTCACACCATCCCCCCCTCCCTCCCAGTATCCTCCTTGCCTCCCAGTATTCCCCCACAGTATTACTCCCTCCCTCACAATATTCCCCCCTCACAGTATCACTCCCTTCATCACAGTATCATCCCACTGACCCACACACTATCACCCCCTCCCTCATAGTATTAGCCCCTCCCACACACCGTCAACCCCCCTACCTCACACTATCACCCCCCTCTCCCAGTATCCCCCTCCCTCACACTACCACCCCCTCTCTCACACCATAACCCCCTCACAGTATCACCCACGTCCCACACAGTATCGCCCCCTTCCCTCACAGTATCAGCCCACTGTCCCACTCAGTATCACCCCCCTTCCCACACACTATCACCCCGCCTTCTCACACATTATCAACCCTCTTCTCTAAAAGTATCACCCCACTGTCCCACACAGTATTACCTCCTTCCCTCACAGTATTAGCCCCTCCCATACACCATCAACCCCCTACCTCACACTATCACCCCCCTCTCCCAGTATCCCCCTCCCTCACACTACCACCCCCTCTCTCACACCATAACCCCCCTCACAGTATCACCCGCGTCCCACACAGTATCGCCCCCTTCCCTCACAGTATCAGCCCACTGTCCCACTCACTATCACCTCACTATCACCCACTATCAACCCTCTTCTCTAAAAGTATCACCCCACTGTCCCACACAGTATTACCTCCTTCCCTCACAGTATCAGCTCACTGTCCCACTCAGTATCACCCCCCTTCCCACACACTATCACCCCGCCTTCTCACACAGTATCAACCCTCTTCTCTAAAAGTATCATCCCACTGACCCACACACTATCACCCCACTCCCTCATAGTATTAGCCCCTCCCACACACCATCAACCCCCTACCTCACACCATCACCCCCCTCTCCCATTATCCCCCTCCCTCACACTACCACCCCCTCTCTCACACCATAACCCCCCTCACAGTATTACCGGCGTCCCACACAGTATTACCCCTTTCCCACTCAGTATCACCCCCCTTCCCTCAAACTATCACCCCACTGTCCCACACAGTATCACCCCCTTCCCTCACAGTATCACCCCACTGTCCCACACAGTATTACCTCCTTCCCTCACACTATCACCACACTGTCCCACTCGGTATCACCCCCCACCCTTTCCCACAAACTATCACCTCACCTTCTCACACAGTATCAACCCTCTTCTTTCACAGTATCACCTCCCTCACACACAATATCACCTCCCCTTCCCACAAACTATCACCCCAACTTCTCACACAGTATCACCCCACCTTCACACACAGTATCACCCCACCTTCACACACAGTATCACCCCCCTCACACAAACCTTCACCCCCTCACACAAACATGTCACCTTCCCTCTTACACACTGTGACTACCTCACACACACTGTCATGCCCCCACACACTGTCACCCCCCACAATGTAGTGTCACCATACTCTCACACTGTCAGCTTCCCCACACACACAGTCAGCTTGCCCACACACACTGTCAGCTTGCCCACACACACTGTCAGCTTGCCCACACTCACTGTCAGCTTGCCCACACTCACTGTCAGCTTGCCCACACACACTGTCAGCCTCCCTTACGCATCCACACTCACATTAAACACTCCTAATCCTGTTAATCTCACCCCCTCCTAATTCTGCCACACTCACTCTGCCACACTCACCCTGTCAAATTAACCCCCCTAATTCTGTCACACTCCCCTTCTCTCACTCTGACACACTCCCCACTCAACCCTGCCACACTTATCCTGTCACATTAATGCCACTAACCCTGTCACATAAAATACAACCCGTTTATTTTTTCATGTTTGTTGTTAGTGGGGCCTTATGTCTGAGTTTCGCCTAAGGCCCTTATAAATTCTAGAGCTCCATCTGAGGCTGAATCTGGAATTTTGTGTACGTAGAGTGAGCTGATTGTGGTGTGGTATTGTGTGTAAATATATTGGTTTCAGTTGTGTTGTGTTTGTAGTGTCACATATGAGGCTAGGGGCTGTACAGAGTAAGATAGTATGTGTGTACAGGGTTCATAGTATGTAAAGTTTTGCACAATCATAAAACAAAACATGGCAACAAAGAAAAAAATGAGATGACTTCTGTTCAAAAGTCTGCATACCTTTTAGCATCAATGACATAGTGTGGTCTACTGTAATAGTGGTCTATGAAGCCCCTAATTTTTGCTGCCCATTCGTCTTGGCAAAATGCCTCCAAGTCATGCAAAATCTTTGGTCGTCTTGCATGAACGCACGTTTGACATCTCCCCATAGTGACACAATGATATTAAGGTCAGGAGACTGTGATGGCCACTCCAGAACCTTCACCTTTTTCTGCTGTAACCACTGGAGGGTCAACTTGGCCTTGTGCTTAGGGTCCTTGTCATGCTGGATAGCCCCACAGTGTCCCGTGCGCCGCATTCATGCAGAACCAGACTTTTTTGTGGCATTGGCGCAGTAAAGACTTCTTTCTGGCAGCTCGACCATGCAGCTCGTTTTTGTTCCAGTATCGTCGTATTGTGCTCCTTGAAACATCCACACCGTCTTTTTCCAGAGCAGCCTGTATTTCTCCTGAGGTTACCTGTGGTTTTTTCTATGTTTCCCGAACAATTCTTCTGGCAGTTATGGCTGAAATCTTTCTTGGTCTACCTGACCTTGGCTTGGTATCAAGAGATCACAGAATTTTCCATTTCTTAATAGGTGATTGAACTAGTGATAAAGTATATAGAAGGCGTTTATGTTAAAAAATAATTTTTGTATCTTATATATATCTTAAATCTTTGAGCTGCTAACCACTAACTTGTGTAAACCTCAAAAAACACTCTAAAACATCAACTACAACACACATTGTAGTGTAGTGTTTAAAAATACATTGAATTCAATATATGTGCAGAATATACCTGTGTAAAACCAATTTACAATATGTTTTTAACCCCTTAACGACGAGTGACGGACGAGGTCCGTCACTCAGGGGATTGCCTTAACGACGAGTGACGGACCTCGTCCGTCACCCGTTAAAATTAACCCCAAATCGGCGATCGCGGGGTTAATGGTGCTCTGGTCTGACTCTGTATTAGAGGCAGACCGGGAGCACCGACTTGCGCTGTCCCTGCACATGTGCTGTGTATACTCACCTTCCGCCTCCCTGCACTTCCGGGTTCACTGTGAAGTGCAGGGAGACGGATCAGTGCTGATCCTGCCCCCTGTGTAAAAAAAATAAAGTTACATTAATTCCCACCCCCCTTTACCCAGTTTAGTAAAAAATTAACCCCTTCCCTGCCAATTGATCACTTACTACAGTGATCAATTGGCAGGGATTACATTTTACTATGATCTGATTTTTTTTTTTTTAACCCCTGAGGGTTAATTCTTTTTTTTTTTTTTTAACCCTCAGGGGTTAAATTTATTTCATTAATAAATTTAAATATTTTAAAATTTAAATTATAAATTTAGCTAGCTGGGGAGGGTGGAAGTTAGTGGGGAATTGGGGGCTTTAGTGTTAGGCTAACTAGGGGTTAACGTTAAAAAAAAACATTTTAAAATAAGCTTTAAAAAGTTAAAAAATTAAGTTAAAAAAAGTTTTAATAACGTTTAAATAAAAAATTAAAAAAATAAACCCTTTACCCAGTCCAAATAAAAATTAACCCCTTCCCTGCCAGTCGATCACTGCCTACAGTGATCAAAATACAGATCACAGTATTATACAGTGATCTAATTTTTTTTAACCCCTGACGATTAACTTTTATTTATTTTTTAACCCTCAGGGGTTCAATTTATTTAATTAACTAATTTAAATATTGTATAATTAAATATTTTGCTATCTGGGGTGGGTGGGAGTTATGGGAAAATGGGGAATTTACTGTTAGTGCTGCTTACTGCTAGTTAGGGGTTAACGTAAAAAAAAGCTTAGAATAAAGTTAAATCTGTAAAAAAAATTTTTAAGAAAGTTTAGGAAACTTTTAAAAAAATAATAAGCAAAACAAAAGTTTAAAAAATAGTTTTAAAAATTAAAGTTTTAAAAATTAAAAAAATACATTTAAAAACGCTCATTACCACTACACCTGGAACAAACTAGAGAAAAAATGATCCCACGCCAAGGTTCAAAATATGCCTTTTGAATTACCCCAGGGTGTATTCTTTAATAAATAGTATGTGTTTGTGGGGAAGTTTCAATAACCAACCATCTAAACTACTCCAACTTGGAACATGGGCACAGCGTTAGAAAAAAACTGAATGACTGCGTCTCATTTGTGCCCCTTCAACATCCACATATACCTGGCAAAGGTACAAACGGGGGTATTGCTGTACTCAGACCACATAGCTGAGCAACATATGAAGTATTATACAGTCGTAGCACACATAAGGTTTGCAAAATATACTGTGCAAACTCACTTTGTGTGTCAAAAAGGCAGAAAAAACACGTGGTACAAGCTAGTGGAAAAATGATCCCACGCTAAGGTTCAAAATATGCCTTTTGAAATACCCTGGGATGTCTTCTTTAAGAAATGGTATGGCTTTATGGGGTATTTGGATTATATAGCCTGGTAAAATACTCTAAAATGGGACATGGGCACAGCGTAAAAATTTAAAGTTTGAAAAAAATGGAATGGCTGTGTCCCAAATGTGCCCCTCCGATGTCCACATATACCTGGCAAAGGTACAATGTGAGTGAGAGGTGGAATGAGTAACTAGAGGACTAATAATGGAGATATTTGATCTCTCCATCAGCCCATCATGCCACCCAGCAGGGCTGGTACTTTGGTACAGTGATCCCTGCATGGGAAATCCTCTGATGTTCAGTCCAGGCCTGATTGTAGATACCATCTCCCCACATTTGTGTATATTTTGTATTGTTTGTTTTCATGTCACCATGAGTTGGAATTTGAGTCACTAGAGTCGACTTTCATATAGGCAAATACTCTTTTTTTAAGTGACAAGTTGTCTTGACTGTTAACTTTGGGTTTCTGCAACACTGTTTGGGGATATTTCGAACTGGAAGCTAATTACTTGTCCAAATTCGACAAAGGTCTTTGTCTAGATGGGCTTTGAAAACTTTAAAACTGCAAGCAATTTCCTGACTCCCAGGAACCCGCACTACGAGATGGTTGGGCACTTGGCTACCCAGGTCCAGGCAAATTAGCCCCTCGGTTACCTGGTTGTACTGGAGAGCCCTCTTGAATCTGGAATCAGGAGAAACCCTTCAAGGCAAAATCAGTAAGCATCTACTGGTAGAGATACCTTCTTTATCTTCAAATTTGAACTCGTCAGGAAATGGCCGATCCATAAACAAGGTTATCAAATAGCAAACTAATTAAACAAGTTAAAGAACAAAATAAAAAGGGCTTAATTTTAATTTGGGCCTTTTAGCTGTTTAGTAGATATCTCCCCATGTGGCACCCTTATGTGGAATTGCCATTTTATGTGGGCTATGCAGAAATGGAAAAGAAATAAAAAATAAAATTACGACTGCCTGAACATCATGGAATAAAAAGTCTACCACAACTACTCAATATTAAATGGTTTATCGTCATGGATAAAGAAATAAAAAACATTACTCACATGTTTGTAGTGGCATGGGTTAAGGCAAGGCATGTAGTGCCAGGTGGGCTTCAGGTGATTGGGATTTTATATAAAAATATAAGTTTCAAGATTAACAGCTGACATGACCATCCCTCCATTATTACATACCCCATCTAAACTACCCATGTGTGGGGAAATGGATTGACAAAGACTGTGACAGACCTCTCTGCCCCTGGAGTTTGTATTGCTGATTATGAGTTTGTTTGTTTGTTCGGTGGTTTTAACTTTCCTATGTAAAGTCTGATTTTTGTTTGAGCAACCGAACTAATTACCGAACGACTGACCACCCTGTAGCGGAGTATGCTGCCTATTGACTCTTTTCAACCTCAACCTCAAATCGCAAACACCTCAACGTACTGAGCGGTCGTCTGGGTGGTCGTCGTTAGTATGCACGAACATATGGCGGCGGCCATCGGTGTTTTGTTGTTGAGCTCATGGAACTGTTTTCGGACACTCGCCCGCCCGAGCACTGATGGGACTTCCAGCAATTTGTTTCCTTTTCATACTAATGCAGCGACGTTCGGTACATTGAAGCACACAAACAAGAGACACTGGAGAATCATAGACATAAACAGTTCTTTCGTTATTTTAATGTGTTTCCCTACCCCTGCAATGGACCAGTCGACCCAGCTGAACTTATGGAACTATTCTGGGCAGTAGCCTCGTGGGCGGCCGGGCAGAAATGTTACCTCCAGCTAACTTTTGAACCCCTGAACCGATCTGGATGATTTTTAAGTATGTTGTTCCCCCAGATCGGGGCTATCAGGAAATTAATGTTTTGTGGGGGTTTCTTATGTTTTTGGGGTGTTTCCAAAAATGGGTAAAATACTTGCATTTTTTGTTTTGAAATAATTGAGTTGATACAGTAATTAACTCAATTATCTCCCAAGCAGAAGGGAGGGATTGTGCACACCTGTATGGGAGTGTCTGAATGTAAAACTCTGTTTTCATTGGCTTGTTGATCTTGTGTCCCTGTGCCCAACCAGGTCCACCTGGGTGGTGCCCTGGTTGGGAAAATTGCATAAAAGGCCAGTGTGCCACATTAAACCTTCAGTTCCTGATTTACCCTCAACACAGAGCCTCGTCTCGTGCTTGTAGGGAAAAGCGATACAAGAGATAATCCCTGCTCTTGGGATAGCTCTTTGGAGCATTATAATCTCTAGCTCTTCTAAGAGCTGTTCTTGCTCTGCTCTACAGCCTCCCTCTCACTGCTGGGGAGAAAGGACATCTCTTGTGGTGACAAAAATCTCTCACTCTATCGGGGTGACCGCTACAAAGACATTTATTCTCCTTCTATTATTTCAGAGCCCGCACCTGTTGTCTAGGGATTCAGATGGGAAGATAGACAATGGCATGTCCACATCTCCGATTATTTAACATGCTGACACCCAATTTCCAGAGATGGAGCAGGGGGACCATTGCCAGCTCCCCCTAGGATTTTTTACAGGTCCCATCCAACTGGGATGAGGCCTTTAGCAATTAGGCAGACATAGCTACCTAGCTACCCAATCATTAATATTAACCCATCAACTGCTGGGCGGGGTGACAAGTCCTCTCTTATTCCCATTATTTTTATCCACCATCCTAAAAATCCTCTTGGTAGCTATATTGGGTTCATATTGTCCTCCATGGACTTTTGTCTTTTTTTTTTATGGTTTATTGTGGTGGCTGGCCAGCAAGAGCTATCCAGCCACCACCCCTAAATTGCCATAGGACAAATAATTCATGTTTATTAAACTTGGGTCCAGATTTTAACAATTTACTCTCATATTTGTAGCTTTTGTCTCCAGGTTTAAAACATTGGGTTATATCCAAACAGGCTGGAACATTCAAGTCCATTTGGATGCAGCTGTATCAAATCTGGACATTTAGAAATCTTGTGCACACTGTTTGTTTGCAAATCTGGACCAGAGGAATCTGGACTTTGTTGAGTAAACCTGTAAATGTTTCTCAACACCCTCAAAAGATGTGCTTGAGATGCCAGAATTCTGTTGGCACGTCATATGTGGTGGTTTTATCGTAAGAATTATGTTGATAGTACAGATTGATGTTTATTTTAACCCTGAGTGTGTCTTATTTTATTGGACTCCATCTTAATCTCCAAATGGTAAACACGTATTTACCACAATAAATTTCCTAATTTCACTCCAGTCAAAGAATCCAGTCACGAAAAGGACTTGAGAATTGTTATAGACAACAAACTATGCAACAATGTGCAATGTCAATCAGCAGTGGCTAAGGCCAGTAGGGTATTGTCATGCATGAAAAAGGGCATTCATTCTCGGGACGAGAATATAATTTTGCCTCTTTATAAATCACTGGTAAGACCACACATTGAATATGCTGTGCAATGTTGGGCACCTGTTCTAAAGAAGGATATTATGGCACTAGAAAAAGTGCAGAGGCGGGCTACAAAATTAATAAAAGGAATGGAACATATCAGCTATGAAGAAAGGTTAACAAATTTAAACCTATTTAGTTTAGAAAAACGTCGCCTGAGAGGGGATATGATAACATTATACAAATATATTTGAGGCCAATACAAACCATTGTGTGGAAATCTATTCACAAACCGGACTTTACATAGGACACAAGGTCATGCGTTTAGACTAGAAGAAAGAAGATTTCGTCTAAGGCAAAGGAAAGGTTTTTTTACTGTAAGAACAATCAGGATGTGGAATTCTCTGCCTGAAGAATTGGTTTTATCAGAGTCCATACAGATGTTCAAACAGCTACTAGATGAATACTTGCAAAAACAGAATATTCAAGGATATAATCTTTCAATGTAGGGTAATAACTGCTTGATCCAAGGATAAATCTGACTGCCATTCTGGGGTCAAGAAGGAATTTTCCTAGCTTGTTGCAAAATTGGAAGTGCTTCAAACTGGGTTTTTTTGCCTTCTTTTGGATCAACAGCAAAAAACATATGTTAGGAAGGCTGAACTTGATGGACGCAAGTCTCTTTTCAGCTATGTAACTATGTAACTATGTACCTATGTAACTATGTAAATCCCAAAACACCTCCCTCTATGATTGTAGGCAGAAGGTACAATTAGACAACATTGAAGTAATGTGTTTTACCATTACAAATACATTTAATATTTATTTGAATATTTGATAGACAGTTTAAATGTTCCATCCCGTGACAGTCTTGCCCATTCTTCTCATTGCCCGTAGGTGACATCTATATGACCTCTCCATGGTCTTTCACTTCCTCCTTAGTTGGAGGGTATAAATATTCATGCTCAGGGCAACTATTGAATAAGCACAGGCTGCCCAGTTACTGACCCATCATATGGGAGACTGGAGGAAACCCTGGAAAAATCAGAAAATAAATCCCCAGGATATCATACTGACCAAGTAAAAAATAATTGCCCCATGGAGGATAACAAATGTATCTGCAAAGTTCATGCTTTAACAGACCGTTTCAGCAGACAAGGGGCTAAAATCCCTTTAGGCGATATTCCCCTTTCAGATATAAAGGCAGCTACTGTAGAACACCAAACTCCCGAATTGAATACAAGTGAATGCACAATACTCCCGAACTGCATACAAGGGAATAAGGTAGCACTCCAAACTCCCGAACCGAAACCTCACGAATAGCTACTAGCAGACGAACAGGAAAAGCTCCCAAGCGGCTTACACTCCTGGCAATCAGTCTCTATCAGCATACAGTGAATCTGTCAGGGTACCTGTGGTCTCTACCTCCGAAAGAGGTAGAGACTTAGCTGTTCCTCCATCCAGACGGTCTGATGGCTCCCTTCCCCGCGGTCTATCCGGTCATGCTAGGCCGGCCGCGAGGGAGTGACTGCCTTTTACAGCATCTAGGCAGGAAGTAGTCATCAGGACACTCCCCCGGAACGACCTGTCAGTCAATTGCTGCAGGACCAATCAGGACGCCTCGGAGGCGTGGTTACTGCTCTGAACAGGGTATTTAACAGAGCTTCTTTCATTAGCTCATTGCCCTGTCGTGGTTCTAGCTTGTTCTAGTCACTCAGTGCTTGTGTATTCTATTATCCCTTTTGGTTTTGACCCGGCTTGTTTACCTTACTCTGCTTATCTCTGTTACCCTTGATTCGGCTTGTCTCTCGCTTACCTGTCTTCTGTTACCCTCGACCTCGGCTTGTCTTTCACCATTCTATACTGTACTACTTACGTTAGTCCGGCCATTCTAAGGTCCGGTATACGTATCTGGCTACTGTTTGTACTCTGCGTGTTGGATCCCTGTCCCGATCCTGACAGAATCCCCCCAAGAACGAGACAAGGCTCCGTGTTGAGGGTCAAGCAGTGGTCTGTTTTAATTAACACTCACAGACTTTTATGCAAGTCCCCATGCAAGGGGACATCCCACAGGGAGGGACAACATGTAACCAATCCCGTACAGTAAAACATAAAACACACCCAGCACAAACACATAAAATCCTCCCCTCCGCCTGTGATATAATTACTGAACACAATGGGTTAATGTAATTTATCACAGGCAGGAAAAATACAGTTTTTACAGCATATTCATAACTTCTAAAATATACATTACATTCACATAAAAATTATATATTCACAATCAATCCATTCAGGGGAACAACATATAAAAAAATGGCATGTATCAGACCAGGGGTTCAGAAGTTAGTAAAGTATCTTTTGGGGCCTGGCTGGCAGCATGGCTATCTGGCCCAAACCGGTTTTACAGAGCCCTCTATCCTGGAGACAATGGGGAAAATAATCCAATTATATCCAGGGATAGAGGCAGACTCCATTGAGCACATGTTACCAGTAAAACACAAAAGGATACAAAAATACATAACTCCTATCATACTGAATTGAACGGGCCAAATCTCCCAGGGTCCATAGTCACAGGGCAAGAGGCGGGCAACCAGGCTCCTCCAATGCAATGTGGCGAGATTGGTCTCGTCATACATGCTATGACTCATACTTTAGCAGAATCCTCTAACGTAGTAATAAAGGTCATTAGGACCATTAAGTTGGACTTATTACCCCAATGTGTCAGGTCGGCGGCTGTCCCTGCCGCTGTGTTTCTGATGCTGCACACTCCAGAGCAGCATCCTTATATGTGTGTCAGACCCGGTCATGTGTCCTGACACACAGTGATTACCTCAGAGATCACAAGGGAGGGAAGAAACACCTCCAACGTGTTGTGGTTAACACTATTTGGAGGTTAGCCAATCAGACACATCCTGTGTGTATATAAGCTAACCTCTCCCTTGCCTCAGTGCCCTGTTGTGGTCTTTGTTTAGCCCACTAGCGCTGTAACGTCACCCCCAGGCATAAAAGGGGTTAAAAGCTGTTTAGGGGATATTCCCTTCCAGATTCACAGGCAGCTACTCCATGCACCAATCTCCCGAGCTGGAAACACCTGAATGCTTCAAACTCCCGAACTGGAACCATATGAATACTGCAAACAGCCGAACAGGAAAAAACATACGAAATAGGTTTACACTCCTGGCAATCAAACTGTAGCAGCATACAATAAATCCCCCCAAGAACGAGACAAGACTACGTGTTGAGGGTCAAGCAGAGATCTGTTTTACTTGGCACCAAAGGGCCTTCTTTTATGCAGTTTTTACAGATACAGTACCACCCACAGGTTTTGTAAAATAACCAATAAAGCATGTAACATACAGTAAAACCACACCCATTCACTCCCACAAAATCATCCCCTCTGCCTGTGATATAATTACTGCACACAATGAGTTAATGTAATTATCACCGGCAGAAAAAAATATACTTTTTACACATACACTGTAACTTTAAAAATATACATCCAATCTTCATATACAGTTTTAGAACCAGCATACTTTAAATATAAACATAACCAAAATTCAGCCAAATCCGTCCAGTACTTAAAAAGTTAGCTGGAAGTCCTTTATGACCGACTGCAAGCACATTTTCATGCCCAAAAGAGTTCCATGGATTTGGGCTGTGCGGTCGGTCAATTTTGCACTGAAAAAATTACTAAGTCCCATTCGAACAAGCGTTCGAATCTTCGAACGGGACTTAGTCTCCAGCCGCAGTATCGAAGTGTAGGAGAGGGTAAGGGTCAGCGGTGAAATGTGTAGCCGATTTCAGTTCCATGGATTTCTCTACACATACCGCTGACCTCGTTCGAATGAACAAAGATGGCCGCCGCCACGTATTTGTTTGCTCGAACTTCGGCCACCCAGCGGTCAGCAAGTTACCTACAGCAGGCTCCCAACCTAGGAGTTAGATTGCCTGCACACCTCCACTTCTGGGTGGTCTGCCTGTGTGGTACTTGGTTCAGTAAGCCCCATTTACTTGTATGTACGTAGTGGGCATTGGATAGCATTCCCTTCATCCCCCATAAAACCTTAACTTACCCCATCCAATAACGACAGACAACTTCTTGGAGAAAACAGGCCACTGTTGGCAAGGGGGACGTTCAACTCCCCACAACAACCTGGCCGTTGCTGCGAGGCCGCTGGGGCCCCCCAGGAAAGGAGGACAAAACCCCCTTTACGCGCCTCCGGGCAGCATACGATGGAGAGCAAGGGGCCGAAGTCCATCTGATCCCACGCTACAGAGGGCAAAACCGCGAGGCGCTGACGAAATGTTTTTCATAGCGCCACCAATCCAGGCCACCATAAGTATGACATGCATTCCAAGTAGTGTTCTGGTAACAAAACAGCGCCACGCCGCGCAGCCCTCTCCCCAACCACGCTCTCCAAAATAGCGAATCCCAAACCCAATTCACAACTTCTTAGGAATTTCCCATAACGGAACTTTACATCATCGCCGCCCGAGTCCTACCCCCCCTTGTGCCCCAAGGGAAGAGCATCCCCCACAAGGGGAATATCTTGCGCGAGTGCGCAGGGGAGAAGGGGGCACAGCCCCCAATAAGGAAGAGGCCCAACTCCCCTCTAATTGCCGTGCTGAGGACCGAGCGCACTGCCCCCCACCCACCGGTGGACGCACCGTCGCGCCAGAAGGTTACTACACTGAGCGTGGCTGACCGTTACTCTTTGATTTTTTTGATTTTTTTTGTTGTGTTTAGGTTTTAGAAAATTATTATTATTTTTTTATTATTTTTTGCTCCAGGACAGGAGGCTGCCGACACAGGTAAGGAGAGGGGGGGTGGGGGAGGGAGAGGAGGAGGGGGGTAAAGAAGGACAGCAAGGAGGAGGGGGGACAATAAAGAAAGAGGGGGGAACAAAAGAAAAAAGGGGGAGGACAATAAAGAAAGGGGGGGACAAGAAAGAAAGAGGAGGAACACAATAATAGAGGCGGGTGGGGGGGAACAACAATGAAAAAAGGGGGACACAATAATAGAGGGGGACACAATAATAGAGGGGGACACAATAATAGAGGGGGACATAATAAGAGGGGAGGGGGACATAATAACAGAGGGGAGGGGGACATAATAGAGGGGGACATAATAAAAGGGGGGACATAATAAAAGGGGGGACATAATAATAGAGGGGAGAGGGATGGAGGCGCAGGGAGCACACACCGCCCGCGGACCCCGTGGGAGGGGAGGGCCAGGACAAGTAGAGCCCCTGAGGGGGATCCAGGACCTCTCCCCACCCAGCGGCAGCAGCTGAGAGCCACCCCACTTACCACTGCCGGCCGAGAGGGGAGGACCCCGGGCGCATCCCACATGCCGCCCGGGTCGATTGCCGAGCTTCTGCCCCCCCACTATCTCCAGGGGGGTGCTGTCCACCGGACAGCAGGGGCGGCGGAAGGACCGGGTGCAGAGCAGGCCGCGCGCCACGTGGTCCAGGTGCGCGGCCCAGTTGAAGCCTTGGGCCCGTGCTGCAGATCCTGTACCAGGCCTGAGGAGGAGAGCTGGGGCTCACAGAGCCAGAGGCAAGGTGCCCAGGGCGGGAGACACAGGTAGGGAGCCCAGGGAGGGAGCCACATAGAGGGAGCCATGAAGGGTGACCAGGGAGGGAGCCAGACTGCTGGGGAGGGGAACCTCACCGCCAGGCTGCTGGGGAAGGAGGAGGCCACCGTCTGCAGCACTAGTACCAGCACTGAGGGCAGACAGGATGGCTGTAAAACCAAGATCCAGGATTCAGGACCCCAGGCAGAAAATCCAGCAAGCCCAGCAACATGAGGAGGCAGGAAAACTTGTTGCTGGCCCGGCTCCTAAGTGGCACTGAGGTCAGTCTGATCTGTCACCACCCACTTCCTCACATCTCACACTCCCACACGTAGCATATAGCCAATCATGCATCATCCATCCTGTCAGGATATTTATATCGGCAGACATTTTGTGCTAAAATAGAAATTAAAAGTGTATATTGCCAGAGTCACTCAGAACAGAGCAGACTCCATTTTGGATTTTAGGCTAACAAAGACAAATAATTTCCTTGCTTTCAGCCACTGAGCCTGAGCTAAGGAATGCATTATATAAACAAGCCAAGTAATAAGCAATGAAGCAGGGGGATGGAAGGCTCTGTCTAAATGTTAATGGAATAGAAATAATTTTAAACACAGACATTAGTGACAGAGAAGATTAAGTAATTAATTTTACTTTCTAAATTTTACAAGGTCCCATTTTAATTAAGAAATTAAGTTTAACCCCTTAGTGACCAGGCCATTTTTCAATTGTATTACCGTTAAGGACCAGGGCTCTTTTTACATTTCTGCAGTGGTTGTGTTTAGATGTAATTTGCCTCTTACACATTTACTGTACCCATACATATTATATACCATTTTTCTCGCTATTAAATGTTCATTCTAAAGATACCATTATTTTCATCATATCATATAATGTACTAGAATAAAAAAAGTAAAATATGATAAAAAAACAAACAAAAAAAACACAGCTGGCCATCATGCACCCATGTCCCAGTTGGAACATGTCTGAAGCCGGCCAATGTAATTCACCTCCGTCAAACTGTATGTTTTTGAAAAGTACACACCCTAGGGCATTTCACATGGTGGCATTTCAACACTTTACATGCACTAATTCTACCACCAGTCTCTGTCAAACGTTTTTGTGGTGTTATTTTTCACTCACACATTCTACTTTGTGCATAGATTCTAAGCTCCTGTTAGGTGTTACTGCCAAAGGACACCCCAATATGTACTTGGCATCATCTCCCGAGTACAGCGATAACACCCATGCATACGTTTGTCGGGTTTGTCGGGTTCACTGGGGGGGTGCAAAGCAAAATGTCTGATATGCGTTTTTCAAATTTTACATATCTTGTTTGCCTATCTTCCTTTTGGGGGCCTTATCAGATATCCCAATGTATTTTCTTGCCATGAGCGTGCATATATTTGAAAAGTTTACACCCCACAGTAGTTGAAGAACGTGTGTGGAGGTAACTGTTCAATCCTCAATTTTACACACGCACACCGCTATTTGACTGTGATTTAGGAGAGCCCGCTGTTGGTTATTGCAAGAACACACCCCGGGTTGTTTTCTGCGAGGCCTCCTAAGGACACCCATGCCCCCCCATGCATAGGTCTGCCAGGATTTGGGGAAGGTACGGTAACAATTGAATGACTTGCCATTTGAGTTGAAATTGAGAGTATGTCTTCTGATAGGCCTATCTTTAGCTTGGGGCTTATCACATACCCCAGTTTTATATATCGCCACAAAAGGGTACATACTTGAAACGTAGACACGCACACCGCTTTTTTGACTGTGGAACACACCCCGGGTTTATCATGATTCCGGGAACCTAACACGCTAACAGACACACACACACACACACAGAAAAGGTGCCGTACCGGACCTTAGAGTGGCCGGGCTAAGCACACACAGAATAGTCAGGAGACAAGCCGAGTCAGGGGAACCAGAAAACAGAATAACGAGAAACAAGCCGAGGTCAAAGGGTAGGAGAAAGTCACAAAGTCAGTTTAACAAGCCAGAGAGTACGTAACCACAAATCACAAGTTCAGAATCAATACTATACAGCAAAGACCACAACAGGGCAGGGAGGAACAGGAAAGGTGAGTATAAATACCCTAGGTTAAATTCTGATTGGATAACTTCCAATCAGAATTAACAATCACATGTGGGAGATATCTAAGCCTCCCACTGTGATTGTGGTACCGTTGCTTTAACGCCGGGTCACTCACGTGACCCCGGCGTTTGCATAAATCAACGACCTTCCAGCGTGCAGCGTTATACATGCTGCCGCTGGGAGGCGTGACGGATGCGAGCGGCGAGCGGCGGAGAGGAGACGCCGCTCGCTGACAGGTAGGAGGAGGGGAGACCACGGGCGGCGATGGACTGAGGGTGAGTGCTGCGAGCTGCGAGCAGCCTCCCCTACTAGCCGCCCGCGGACCCCTGACAGGGTTGTTTTCTGCGAGGCCTCCTAAGGACACCCATGCCCCCCATGCACGGGGTAAATGTAACAACCCCCCCCCCCCAAAGAAAAAGACACCAAAAAAAAAAAAACTGAACGGCAAAAAATAAATTAAAAATGGGCCAGCGTGTGGTATCGTTTGAAACAGTCTCCAATGCAGAGTCCAGGCTGTCCAGGGCAATCAGGACAGTAACATACACTGTCTTTTCTCTGCCCCCTCTTAGAACATACCCTGCATCTTTTTTGGGGATTCTGTTTTGCCGCAGTAGGGGGAATTTTAAAAATAAAATGTGTAGCCCCAACTCTGCTCTCTCCCATCACCGCCCGGGGAGCAGGTGCATCACGGTACAAAATCCCCGAAATGATCTGGAGCTGAAACTGTAAAAATCTCAGTTGCGTCCCGGGGTTTGCTTTTTTGAACAAAACATTAGGTAGATTGCAACCTTTTTGTACCAGGCCCTTGTCTTTCGTATAACTAGGTAGGGCTGCAGCAGCTGATCTGCCAGATCAACCCACCCATATGACTGTTATAGGCCTTGATGCACACTGGCTTCCTCGTTCTCTCAGCTCTGCCACGTACAGGGACCTCCACAGTCCCCTCAGTGTGGATGGTGGTAAGAAGGTACACATCCTTCTTGTCTCTGTACTTAACTGCCAACAGCTCCTCTTGGCGCAGAGCTGAGGTCTCCCCCCTCCGTAGCCGGGTGCGTGCAAGTTGTCCTTGGAAACCTGTGCTGTTCTTTTTAATTGTGCCGCAAGCTACTGTATCAAAACAGTACAGTAGCTTGAACAAAGGGACACTTGTATAAAAATTGTCAGTATACAAGTGGTACCCTTTGTTCATCAGGGGGAATATCAGGTCCCAGACAATCTTGCCACTGGTTCCCATATGTTCTGGGCCACCTGGAGGGTCAAGGTGGCTATCCTTTCCCTCGTACACCCGGAAGGCCTGAGTATACCCAGTCTCGCTATCACAGAGCTTATACATCTTTACACCATACCTAGAGCGCTTGGAAGGAACATACTGCTTGAATCCCAGCCTTCCCTTATACTTCATCAGGGATTCATCCACGCATATATTCCTTCCAGGTGTATAAGTCTCTGCAAACCTGGCAGCAAAGTGGGTAATCAGGGGGCGGATTTTATACAGCCTGTCAAACTGGGGATGCTCCCTAGGGGGACACAGGCTGTTGTCGCTGAAGTGCATGAAATGCAGAATCATTTCATACCTCTTCCTCGACATACATTGGGAGTAAATGGGGGTAGAGCAGATGGGGCTACTGCTCCAGTAGGAGCGGATGGAGGGCTTCTTTATGATGCCCATCAGCATAGTCAATGCCCAGAATCTTTTAAATTCTGGCACATCGATGGGGGCCCATTGCTGCTTTGCCAAAAAAGAGTCCGGATTTGTAGCTCGGAATTGATGGGCATATAAATTAGTTTGGGCGACAATGTTCCCCAATACATCATCGCCCAGAAACACCTCCATAAACTGCTGAGGGCTAAATCCTGTGACATCCAAATTAATGCCAGGATTTGCAGTAAAGGATGGGATGTCTGGCCTCTGGCGATGAGGCACTACCCACTCCTCAGCAGTTCTGCAAGCTGGAGCAGCACGTCTCCTTCTGGCAGGGGGACTAGCAGGCACAGATACAACATCACCAGATACATCACTAGCAGTAGACACTGTATCGAGTGATGATGTATCTGAGCACCTGGCAGGGTCAAAATCAGGGTCAGAGTCTGACATAGACGCGTCAGACTCTAGCGCAAGGGTGGCATATGACTGCTCAGCGTGGGTTGTCTTCCGTGACCCATGTGCCATGATCACAATTGCTTTACTTAGTGACCTGTCACAAAAAAAAAAAATAACCCCTGAAAAAATGAACAGACAGCAAAATAAGTGATGCTGTGCAAGAGCCTGTGATCTGTATAGTGATCACTGGCAGGGCAGGGGTTAATCGTTCTGAAAAGAGCTTTTGGGTCTCAAAAAAGATCACAAAAAAATGAACCCCCCCCAAAAAAAGGCTCAAACAGCAGAAAAGTGCTGCTGTGCAAGAGCCAGTGATTATAGTGATCACTGGCAAGACAGGGGTTAATGGCTCTGAAAAGAGCCTTTGGGTCTCAAGATTTTACAAATCCCTACCTATAAATACCTAAATCTCTCTAGCTAAACCACAGATCTCTCTCTCTCTCTCTCACACTAAAACACAAGTGAAGAGAGGGAGGCAGATCCACACTAATCAGAGAAATGGGGAACACACTTGGGATGAAATTGCTAATGGGGCAAGCTGTGATTGGATGACCCCAGCCTGCCCCTTATGATGCGGCATGCTAGGGACGCCCCCAGAAGCCCCATGATTCACTGCCTTTAGAAAAAAAGGGGGGGGGGAGTTAATATTGATCATTTTCTTTATTTTATATTTATTTTTTTATATATATTATTTTATATGCACGGAGTGCCAGGACCCCTCAAGGCACTTATCACATGCAGTACATCACTGCTATACTATCAGAGCTTCCAGAGCTCAAAATAGGTACCAGGTACGTCCAAGGTCATTATGGACTGTTTTCTGCCAGACGTACCTGATACGTCCGCAGTCGGGAAGGGGTTAAACTGTCAATTTTAGAAATTACAACAGGAATTGTCGACGCACTGTCTGGAGAAAATCCAAAGAAACGCTTTGAACTGACAGCAAATGTAAGTTATGGTAGTCATATAGATAAGCCAAATGATGTCAAAATCGTCATCAGGAAAAGTTAACTCTTTCCTGGATAGGAAGGTTTAGTGAGGCGAGAGTGCCCTCTATGGACCAAATACCTAAATTGCAATCTGCAGGTTGACCACACCTTCAGTTTCCTATTGGCCTTATCAACTAATAACGTACAGAGAGTCTGGCCCTTTAAAAGTTAGGACAAAGGGAAGAGAGAAGTTAGTGAGGTTGGAGAAGTTTGGGCTTTCAGATTCGGACATGCAGAGAGATCCATGACAGATATTCACTCTGGGACTAACACTCAAACTCTCTTGGACATACTCAAGAAACACTCCTGGACACTTACTTTTACTATTACTTACATACCTCCATACAACCAATCATACACGCATTCAAGTTCCTGGGACTACCTACTCATCTGATGAGAACATCTACTTAACTGGTAATTATGCTGGTTTTATTTAATTAATCTAAATTAATTAAAATCTAATAGCATGATATATGACTGGATAAATCACGGTCAGATTTCAATATTTAGAAATCTTAGTTAACTAAAGAATATATAGTTATAAACATTCCATTCTGCAGGTGGAATTAAGGATAATTATATATTAATGTGATATTATCACGTGTTGGCATACCGCTGTTTTTATCCAGGTGTATTGATTTGCTCTAAATAAGATAAGATATCTTTTAGGCAAATTAAAATTCGGCTTATAGAATCTGGTAAATTATTCTTATTGGATGGTTCCAGGAAATGATTAATGAGCTGGTTTGAATGTTATTTTAATTGAAAATAGGATATTCTATGCCTAGGAGGATCTAGCCAGCATTGAAAGGGTTACTCAGTTGATCTAAACTGTTAGCCAAGGTTTTATGGCTTTTCGCTGTGTGAAGTTTTACTTTCTGTCTGTGAAGCACCCTCATAAATCTTGTCTTTACAGTTGATGTTGTTAGCCATTGGAACGTGTATAGCCATTCCACTGTATTGCATACTTATGTTATACTAAATATTCACTGATAATTATCATGCATGCTGCCTAATATTATTATTATTTTATTTGTCACAATAAATTATATATATTTTTAACAAATTGTGATTTTATTTGTATGGAATACATTTCACTTACATGATAACGATCTCTAAGATCTAAGAGAATTTAAATAGTGGGCAATTCTCAACTGTTTAATATTATCATCCCATAAATATCCCCACAATCCCACACTCATACATGTGCCCCTGTCCGCTAAGCTGCGCACTCTCCCTAGGGCCTGAACCAAGTGTAAAGAAGCCATGAATAAAGTACTTTAACCAAGTCAGGGTACACTGGGGACACAGGCTTAAAGCACGTTATACTCTCTCTGATTTATTGGTTACCAAACTTTGGCTTGTCTTACGTTTACTCTGTTTTCTCTGCTCCCTGACCTCGGCTTGTCTCTTCGTATTCCGTCTCTCTATTTCCCTTTGACCTCGGCTTGTCTCTTCGTATTCTGTCTCTCTATTTCCCTTTGACCTCGGCTTGTCTCTTTGTATTCTGTCTCTCTATTTCCCTTTGACCTTGGCTTGTCTCTTCGTATTCCGTCTCTCTATTTCCCTTTGACCTCGGCTTGTCTCTTCGTATTCCGTCTCTCTATTTCCCTTTGACCTTGGCTTGTCTCTTCGTATTCCATCTCTCTATTTCCCTTTGACCTTGGTTTGTCTCTTCGTATTCCATCTCTCTATTTCCTTTTGACCTTGGTTTGTCTCTTCGTATTCCGTCTCTCTATTTCTCTTTGACCTCGGCTTGTCTCTTCGTATTCCGTCTATCTATTTCCCTTTGACCTCGGCTTGTCTCTTCGTATTCTGTCTCTCTATTTCCCTTTGACCTCGGCTTGTCTCTTCGTATTCTGTCTCTCTATTTCCCTTTGACCTCGGCTTGTCTCTTCGTATTCCGTCTCTCTATTTCCCTTTGACCTCGGCTTGTCTCTTCGTATTCCGTCTCTCGATTTCCCTTTGACCTTGGCTTGTCTCTTCGTATTCCATCTCTCTATTTCCCTTTGACCTTGGTTTGTCTCTTCATATTCCATCTCTCTATTTCCCTTTGACCTTGGTTTGTCTCTTCGTATCCCGTCTCTCTATTTCCCTTTGACCTTGGCTTGTCTCTTCGTATTCCCAGGGCCGGACTGGCCTACCGGGATACCGGGAAATTTCCCGGTAGGCCGCCAGCCCTGGGGCCGCTTTGACATGTGGCTGCCTTTAAGACCTGTTAAAAAAAATATTCTGCTATCATATGCGGCCGCGAGGCTGCGCGCCCGTGGCCGCAGCCACAACCACGCGGCCGCGTCCGCAGCCACAACTGAGCCGGCGGCCGCTGCTGCTTACTGTGCCATACTTCCTGTCAGCCGCCGGATGTGAGCGTCAAATTACGACATGATGTCACATCCGGCGGCTGCGCGGCGGCGGCTCTACGGAAACTGTCCTGCCTCGTGGTCTTTCTTCCCTGAGCTGTTTGAAGTGGAACTTGTAAAGGTAAGAATAAAGGTCATTAATGTATTGGAGGGGGGGGAGGGTCGGGTCATTAATGTATAGGAGAGGGGGTCATTAATGTATGGGGGAGGGTCATTAATGTATGGGGGGAGGGTCATTAATGTATGGGGGGCATTAATGTATGGGGAAGGGGGGTCATTAATGTATGGGGAAGGGAGGGGGGTCATTAATGTATTGGGGAGGGGGTCATTAATGTATTGGGGAGGGGGGTCATTAATGTATTGGGGAGGGGAGGGTCATTAATGTATTGGGGAGGGGGGTCATTAATGTATTGGGGAGGGGGGTCATTAATGTATTGGGGAGGGGAGGGTCATTAATGTATGGGGGAGGGTCATTAATGTATGGGGGGAGGGTCATTAATGTATGGGGGAGGGTCATTAATGTATGGGGGGAGGGTCATTAATGTATGGGGAAGGGAGGGGGGTCATTAATGTATGGGGAAGGGAGGGGGGTCATTAATGTATGGGGAGGGGAGGGGGGTCATTAATGTATTGGGGAGGGGAGGGGGGTCATTAATGTATTGGGGAGAGTTGGGGGGGCATTAATGTATTGGGGAGGGGAGGGGGGGTCATTAATCTATTGGGGAGAGTTGGGGGGGCATTAATGTATTGGAGAGGGGAGGGGGGTCATTAATGTATGGGGAGGGGAGGGGGGGTCATTAATGTATTGGAGAGGGGGGTCATTAATGTATGGGGGGTGTCATTAATGTATGGGGAGGGGAGGGGGTCATTAATGTATTGGGGAGGGGGGTCATTAATGTATTGGGGAGGGGGTCATTAATGTATGGGGAGGGGAGGGGGTCATTAATGTATGGGGGGAGGGTCATTAATGTATGGGGGGAGGGTCATTAATGTATGGGGGGCATTAATGTATGGGGGGGCATTAATGTATGGGGAAGGGAGGGGGGTCATTAATGTATGGGGAAGGGAGGGGGGTCATTAATGTATGGGGAAGGGAGGGGGGTCATTAATGTATGGGGAAGGGAGGGGGGTCATTAATGTATTGGGGAGGGGGGTCATTAATGTATTGGGGAGGGGAGGGTCATTAATGTATTGGGGAGGGGGGTCATTAATGTATTGGGGAGGGGAGGGTCATTAATGTATTGGGGAGTGGGGTCATTAATGTATTGGGGAGGCGGGTCATTAATGTATTGGGGAGGGGAGGGTCATTAATGTATGGGGGAGGGTCATTAATGTATGGGGGAGGGGGGTGTCATTAATGTATGGGGAAGGGAGGGGGGTCATTAATGTATGGGGAAGGGAGGGGGGTCATTAATGTATTGGGGAGGGGGTCATTAATGTATTGGGGAGGGGGGTCATTAATGTATTGGGGAGGGGGTCATTAATGTATGGGGAGGGGGTCATTAATGTATGGGGAGGGGAGGGGGGTCAGTAATGTATTGGGTAGGGGAAGTAGGTCAATAATGTATTGCGGGGAGGGGGGTATGTAATGTATTGGGGGGAGGGGGGTATGTAATGTATTGGGGAGGGGGGTATGTAATGTATTGGGGGGAGGGGGGTATGTAATGTATTGGGGGAGGGGGGTATGTAATGTATTGGGGAGGGGGTTATGTAATGTATTGGGAGAGGGGGGTATGTAATGTATTGGGGGGAGGGGGGTATGTAATGTATTGGGGGAGGGGGGTATGTAATGTATTGGGTGGAGGGGGGTATGTAATGTATTGGGGGGAGGGGGGTATGTAATGTATTGGGGGGAGGGGGGTATGTAATGTATTGGGGGAGGGGGGTATGTAATGTATTGGGTGGAGGGGGGTATGTAATGTATTGGGGGGAGGGGGGTATGTAATGTATTGGGGGGAGGGGGTATGTAATGTATTAGATAGGGGGGACGGGAAAGATCTAACTAGGGAATTTGAGATGAGGCAATGATTATATTTGTGACATTTATATTTGTGGCCCAATGAATATTATATATATATGTGTGTGTGTGTGTGTGTAGAAGGAAATGTAAATAGAGGGGGCTACAGGGGTGAGGGAATTATATTTGTAATATATTTATTAGGAACTGTGGAGGGAAGGGGGTTGGATGAGAGCATTAAATATTATAGCATTAAATATTATATTTATGGGGTAGGAACTGTATTATATATTTTTGGTTTAGTGCAGGGGTAGGTAACCTTCAACACTCCCTTTGTTTTTTGACTACATCTCCATTAAGGCTTGCAAAGCATCATGGGAGGTCTAGTCCACAACATCTGGAGTGGCAAAGGATGTCTACTCCTGGTTTAGAGCATAGGTGTATAACCATTTGGCTTCCCCAGGCCAAAATAACCCCTTAAACTCTTAAAGGATCACTATAGTGTCAGCAAAACAAAGCGGTTTCCCTGACACTTTAGTGCCCTGAGGGTGCCCACACCCTCAGGGTCCCCCTCCCGTGGCGCTGAAGGGGTTAAAATTCCTTAAGTTACTTACCTTAATCCAGCGCCAGGCTCCCTCGGCGCTGGTGACCTCTCCTCCCTGTCTGACGTCAGCTCCCCCGTCCGACGTCACTGGAGCTGAATGCGCATGGCCGCGCGCGCATTCAAAGTGTCCATAGGAAAGCATTTCTCAATGCTTTCCTATGGACACTCTGCGCGATGGAGGCGAAATGTGCCTCCAGCGTCGCAGATGCGCCTCTAGTGTCTCTCCGGAAGACAGCCACTAGAGGCTGGATTAACCGCAAATGTAAACGTAGCAGTTTCTCTGAAACTGCTTTGTTTACATGTGAAGGGTTAAAACCTGAGGGACATTGCACCCAGGCCACTTCATTGAGCTGAAGTGGTCTGGGTGACTATAGTGTCCCTTTAACGCTGTTACGGCGTTATATGCCGTCCACATTTTAATGGGCTGTTAAGCTGAATTCTGATGACTCCGCAATGCTATGGGGCTGGTATGTAATTTTTTCCAGGGCTGGTTTTCATACCCAGTCCGGCCTTGCGTATTCCGTCTATCTATTTCCCTTTGACCTTGGTTTGTCTCTTCGTATTCCGTCTATCTATTTCCCTTTGTCCTTGGCTTGCTTTGACTATTCTTTTGCATAGCCCGGCCATTCTAAGGACCGGTATTGCAATTCTGTCTGTGCGTTAGTGTAAGGAAACCAAGTTTAGCCAAACCGAGTTCGGTAGTTTCCTCCCGAAAAGTCAGAGCCTAAGGTAGTGAGAGTTCGGTTCGGTAGTTACAGGAAACGAAATCCATGCGGAATATAACAGCTGCATAAGATAATTCCCTTGTTACAGCATACGAATTCCAAATAACAGTCAGAGTCCAGGTTCAGGATACAAGCAGAACTAACTTTTATTCACATACATGGCTTTTTATGCAGGTCCCCATGCAAGGGGACATCCCACAGGGAGGAGTAACATTTATCCAATCCTGAACAGTAAAATTATAAAACACACCCAATACAAACAGGCAGTTCCCTCCCCTAGTCCTGGAGATAATCAGGTCTGATATAGTAACAACCTAATTATCTCCAGGCTGAAAATACACTGTTTTCCCCATTTCTGGAACACCCCTTTATACCTGGGGTATCCCCACAAATCTTATGTCCCCTGATAGCCCCGATCTGGGTGACCAACATATCCAAATTTCACCCAGATCGGTTCAGGGGTTCGCAAAAACTATGGAAGTCCTTTGTGACCGGTTCACTGTGGGTGGGCTGCCCAAAATAGTTCCAGAGATTCGTGAGGTTTTGCCGGTCACTTTAGAAAAAGGGAAAAAACGAACAAAAGTACCGAATGAATTCCCCTGGCTCCTAGCAGCGATTGTTCCCCTCATTCGTGTGCATATTTGTACCGAATAGCGCTCTCCTAGCTAATCGGTATCACTAGTTCCAGCGTTCGTATGATTGAGACCGGTGTTTGGGAAGTCGAGTGTCCGATTTTAGTTCCAGACACTCGACGACCAAGTCCCGCTGCCTTTGTTTGACGAAAAAAAGATGGCCGCGGTTTTCTCTGCCACGTGGCGTTCGACAGTACGAACGCTGACCGCACACATAGAGGGTGAAAGTGATGGCGGCTTTGAAGTTAAGTGAGCCAGGGGTGGTCTCTGTTCGGCAGTCCCATCTGCCGAATGAAAATACACAGAAAAGCAAGAACTATGCAAAAAATACCGAACAATATAGTCATTTCTTCACAGTTAGGTTCCCTCAAAATAAAAATATATAAGAAAAAAAGTGTGCTGTGCTTTTTTAAATAGTAGCTCATATATACATCTCTCTCTCTCTCTCTCTCTCTCTCTCTCTCTATATATATATATATATATATATACATAAAGTGAAAATGAATTTTGTGAAAGTGCAATCGCAAATAGACTATAAAGTATCAAACTGGTAATTTTTATCCCAAAAATATTGTGTGCCCCTAACCCATAGTGCACTGTGTGATAAAACATAAGAAGAGCACTTACTCCTTAGAACTTGAGATAAGGGATTAATCAATATACCCTTCCAAATATAGGTAGTGCAGATCAGAACATAAAAGGAAAAAGATAAAAAATATATAGTGTGAAAGCATTAGAAAGTAAGGTGCCGGGGGGCGTGGCCTGAGGTCCGAGCAGCATGGCCGCCTAAACCCTGAGCTCCTCGCCACCGCGCTCCTAAAAGCCACTTACCGCACGTCAGCCGACTCTGATGGGGCGCACAAAAAGAGCGGAACACCCGCAGACCCCCAGGACTGCACCCCAGGCATCTTCCGCGGGCCCGATGGACGGGTTCCTTCAAACCCCGCTAGGGTCTAGCCGGGCCGCGCACGGCTCCAAAATGGCGCCGGTCTCCCCTGCCTCTTCAAACTCCGATCAGGAGCAGCCCACGCTGGCTGATATAAATGCCGAGATCAGGCGCCTGGCCAGTAATATGGTCACAAAGGCTGACCTGCAATCTCTCACCTCCACCCTTCAAGCCTCCCTTACCTCAGCAGTGACTGTACTGAAGGCTGACATGGAAGCACAGGACGGCCGGATACAGGCCCTGGAGGCGCAGGCCCAGACCACGCGACGCCAAACATCAGCAGCTGATACAGCACTCGCAAGACAGGGCAACATGCTACTGACCCTGCGCCGCCAGATGGAGGACCTGGACAACAGGAGCCGCCGCTCCAATATCCGGGTAAGAGGGGTACCTGAGCGGGATGGCGCAGAAAATGCGGAGGTCCTACTGACCGGGCTATTCCGGCACATATTAGGGGACGAAGCTCCAGCGGATATACGCTTTGAAAGAGCGCACAGGGCCCTGAGACCCCGAATCCGTGAGGGGGACCCCCGAGATCTCATTTGCTGCCTTCACTCCTTCCCACTAAAGGAACGTATAATGCGCACCGCCAGAACGCGCCCTACATGGCAGTACCAGGGTGCTGATGTCTCTCTATACCAAGACCTCTCCCCAGCCACGTTGGAAGCACGACGTGCCCTCAGACCCATAACAGCTGCCCTCAGGGAACGCAATATACCGTACAAATGGGGCTTCCCCTTCAGCATACAGGTGCGCCACCGCAACGAGTGGGTATCTGCACGCTGGCCAGATGAAGTCCCGCACTTTCTGCAACGTCTGGATCTACCGCCTATAGCTGTGCCGGACTGGATCCTGGAACCGCTGGATAGGGAACCCAGACCCCAGAGGCCACCCCGGCAACCGCGGAGGGATTCCAGGGAGAACCGCCCAGGCGGTCTGCCCGCCCACCCGACTAATCCAGAAGAATAAATATCTGCGACCGGGCAGAAGCCCACCTGTGACCTGCTGGCTCAGTAGGCCTACACAACATGGAATTCCAGTGAAAGGTTGCCCATAAGCTTCGCCTTAGCCGTGGCTGGCTGGCCGACCGGCGCGGATGGGCACCTGGCCCGCCACCTGAAAATGGTTTTCTCCTTCTTTTATTGTTTATTCTTTTTTGTCTCTTTGGGTGGGGGATGGGAATAGGTCTCCAGCTATTGCCGCCATGGACCGGACGGAAGGTCCCCTCATCCCACTGCGGAGGCCGGGTTACGAGCCTAACACCGCCATATGCCTCCCCTAATGCAACTTAGCCTTCAATTGCCCCCATGTTGTTTTTTGGTTCCTTTTCTTCTCCCTCCTGGAACTGGCCGGGCTGTTTTGGGAGGGGAAACTGGGTCGGGCATCACTGACTTGGAGGGGTCCTGCCATCCGCAGTGGTTGGCTGAATCCGACACAAGACCTGGGACGTCTACCTTTAGCGCTACACCCGAGCCCCCCAAGCTATCGGATACACCTGGCCTGCTCGCATCTGGTTTAAAGCTGGAATGCAGGACGCTCCGCTACAGGTCTCTGTGGGTGTGGGGGGAGTGGGGGGGGGGGCATTGTGAGGCTTGACATGCAAGGGAGTGGGGGAGGGGGAAGACATACAGGAATCACTATGCTTTAATATAGTTTTGCAGGGGAGGGGAGGGGGGTGAGAGGGGAAGGAAGGGGGGAAGGAAAGGAATGATAAAAAGAGGGGGGGAAGGGGGGGAGAAAAAGAGAGAAAGCAAAAAAAAAAAAAAAAAAGAAACGAAAGGGGGGGAGGGGGGAACAAGGGAAATGTCTCAATTCTAGGATTACATGCTACGGGGGGATTTA
Source organism: Pelobates fuscus (assembly GCF_036172605.1). Classification (NCBI taxonomy): domain Eukaryota; kingdom Metazoa; phylum Chordata; class Amphibia; order Anura; family Pelobatidae; genus Pelobates; species Pelobates fuscus. The sequence goes on along the minus strand of NC_086323.1, from coordinate 208,153,032 downwards.
TTGTGTTTTATGCATTTAACCATGTTCATGTATACCGGCATTTCTATACCCGACTGTCTCATGTTTAGGCATCAATGTGATAAATGATATGTCTTATCTGTTATACCTTTTTCCAATGTGATACACCTGGGCCTCCCCCATCCCGAGTACGCAGCTGATGTTAGTCCAGCCAGCTCCCTACACCACTAACACCCCTTGTCACACAGGTGACGCTACACGAGCCACAGCTGTTGGTGGTGACTTAGCCTCCTCCCAGCGCCCCCCAAGCTACACTGGACCTTATGTTG